>NC_086324.1:165734975-166052117 GCF_036172605.1 Pelobates fuscus | reverse complement strand
GCATCGAACGTGTGTGGGAGCCTGGAGTGTCCCTTTAATAATATAAACCCACCCAGTATAACTGTAATCTAACCTACACAGTGCACCTAACGTGTGTGGGAGCCTGGAGTGTCCATTTAATAATATAAACCCACCCAGTATAACTAACTGTAACCTAACCTACACAGTGCATCTAACGTGTGTGGGAGCCAGGAGTGTCCCATTAATAATATAAACCCACCCAGTATAACTAACTGTAACCTAACCTACACAGTGCATCTAACGTGTGTGGGAGCCTGGAGTGTGCCTTTAATAATATAAACCCACCCAGTATAACTAACTGTAACCTAACCTACACAGTGCACCTAACGTGTGTGGGAGTCTGGAGTGTCCCTTTAATAATATAAACCCACCCAGTATAACTAACTGTAACCTAACCTACACAGTGCATCTAATGTGTGTGGGAGCCAGGAGTGTGCCTTTAATAATATAAACCCACCCAGTATAACTGTAATCTAACCTACACAGTGCACCTAACGTGTGTGTGGGAGCCTGGAGTGTCCCTTTAATAATATAAACCCACCCAGTATAACTGTAATCTAACCTACACAGTGCACCTAACGTGTGTGGGAGCCTGGAGTGTCCCTTTAATAATATAAACCCACCCAGTATAACTAAATGTAACCTAACCTACACAGTGCACCTAACGTGTGTGTGGGAGCCTGGAGTGTCCCTTTAATAATATAAACCCACCCAGTATAACTAACTGTAACCTAACCTACACAGTGCATCTAACGTGTGTGGGAGCCAGGAGTGTCCCATTAATAATATAAACCCACCCAGTATAACGAACTGTACCTAACCTACACAGTGCACCTAACGTGTGTGGGAGCCTGGAGTGTCCCTTTAATAATATAAACCCACCCAGTATAACTAACTGTAACCTAACCTACACAGTGCACCTAATGTGTGTGGGAGCCAGGAGTGTGCCTTTAATAATATAAACCCACCCAGTATAACTGTAACCTAACCTACACAGTGCACCTAACGTGTGTGGGAGCCTGGAGTGTCCCTTTAATAATATAAACCCACCCAGTATAACTGTAACCTAACCTACACAGTGCACCTAACGTGTGTGGGAGCCTGGAGTGTCCCTTTAATAATATAAACCCACCCAGTATAACTAACTGTAACCTAACCTACACAGTGCACCCAACGTGTGTGGGAGCCTGGAGTGTCCCTTTAATAATATTAACCCACCCAGTATAACTAACTGTAACCTAACCTACACAGTGCATCTAACGTGTGTGGGAGCCTGGAGTGTCCCTTTAATAATATAAACCCACCCAGTATAACTAACTGTAACCTAACCTACACAGTGCACCCAACGTGTGTGAGAGCCTGGAGTGTCCCTTTAATAATATAAACCCACCCAGTATAACTAACTGTAATCTAACCTACACAGTGCACCTAACGTGTGTGGGAGCCTGGAGTGTGCCTTTAATAATATAAACCCACCCAGCATAACTAACTGTAACCTAACCTACACAGTGCATCTAACGTGTGGGAGCCTGGAGTGTCCCTTTAATAATATAAACCCACCCAGTATAACTGTAATCTAACCTACACAGTGCACCCAACGTGTGTGGGAGCCTGGAGTGTCCCTTTAATAATATAAACCCACCCAGTATAACTAACTGTAACCTAACCTACACAGTGCATCTAACGTGTGTGGGAGCCTGGAGTGTGCCTTTAATAATATAAACCCACCCAGCATAACTAACTGTAACCTAACCTACACAGTGCATCTAACGTGTGGGAGCCTGGAGTGTCCCTTTAATAATATAAACCCACCCAGCATAACTAACTGTAACCTAACCTACACAGTGCATCTAACGTGTGGGAGCCTGGAGTGTCCCTTTAACAATATAAACCCACCCAGTATAACTAACTGTAACCTAACCTACACAGTGCACCTAACGTGTGTGTGGGAGCCTGGAGTATCCCTTTAATAATATAAACCCACCCAGCATAACTAACTGTAACCTAACCTACACAGTGCATCTAACGTGTGTGGGAGCCTGGAGTGTGCCTTTAATAATATAAACCCACCCAGCATAACTAACTGTAACCTAACCTACACAGTGCATCTAACGTGTGGGAGCCTGGAGTGTCCCTTTAATAATATAAACCCACCCAGCATAACTAACTGTAACCTAACCTACACAGTGCATCTAACGTGTGTGGGAGCCTGGAGTGTCCCTTTAATAATATAAACCCACCCAGTATAACTAACTGTAACCTAACCTACACAGTGCATCTAACGTGTGTGGGAGCCAGGAGTGTCCCATTAATAATATAAACCCACCCAGTATAACGAACTGTACCTAACCTACACAGTGCACCTAACGTGTGTGGGAGCCTGGAGTGTCCCTTTAATAATATAAACCCACCCAGTATAACTAACTGTAACCTAACCTACACAGTGCACCTAATGTGTGTGGGAGCCAGGAGTGTGCCTTTAATAATATAAACCCACCCAGCATAACTAACTGTAACCTAACCTACACAGTGCATCTAACGTGTGTGGGAGCCTGGAGTGTCCCTTTAATAATATAAACCCACCCAGTATAACTGTAACCTAACCTACACAGTGCACCTAACGTGTGTGGGAGCCTGGAGTGTCCCTTTAATAATATAAACCCACCCAGTATAACTAACTGTAACCTAACCTACACAGTGCACCCAACGTGTGTGGGAGCCTGGAGTGTCCCTTTAATAATATTAACCCACCCAGTATAACTAACTGTAACCTAACCTACACAGTGCATCTAACGTGTGTGGGAGCCTGGAGTGTCCCTTTAATAATATAAACCCACCCAGTATAACTAACTGTAACCTAACCTACACAGTGCACCCAACGTGTGTGAGAGCCTGGAGTGTCCCTTTAATAATATAAACCCACCCATTATAACTAACTGTAACCTAACCTACACAGTGCATCTAACGTGTGGGAGCCTGGAGTGTCCCTTTAACAATATAAACCCACCCAGTATAACTAACTGTAACCTAACCTACACAGTGCACCTAACGTGTGTGTGGGAGCCTGGAGTATCCCTTTAATAATATAAACCCACCCAGCATAACTAACTGTAACCTAACCTACACAGTGCATCTAACGTGTGTGGGAGCCTGGAGTGTGCCTTTAATAATATAAACCCACCCAGCATAACTAACTGTAACCTAACCTACACAGTGCATCTAACGTGTGGGAGCCTGGAGTGTCCCTTTAATAATATAAACCCACCCAGCATAACTAACTGTAACCTAACCTACACAGTGCATCTAACGTGTGGGAGCCTGGAGTGTCCCTTTAACAATATAAACCCACCCAGTATAACTAACTGTAACCTAACCTACACAGTGCACCTAACGTGTGTGTGGGAGCCTGGAGTATCCCTTTAATAATATAAACCCACCCAGTATAACTAACTGTAACCTAACCTACACAGTGCATCTAACGTGTGTGGGAGCCTGGAGTGTCCCTTTAATAATATAAACCCACCCAGTATAACTAACTGTAACCTAACCTACACAGTGCATCTAACGTGTGTGGGAGCCTGGAGTGTCCCTTTAATAATATAAACCCACCCAGTATAACTAACTGTAACCTAACCTACACAGTGCATCTAACGTGTGTGGGAGCCTGGAGTGTCCCTTTAATAATATAAACCCACCCAGTATAACTAACTGTAACCTAACCTACACAGTGCATCTAACGTGTGGAGTGTCCCTTTAATAGAACAGGCTTTAGTCTGACATATGGAAAGTTTGCTTACAGAGAATGCCTTGCCTCCTCAGTTGCACAATTCCCCAAATAATGCTTTAAGTGCACAATGTGTAGAGGATGATAAGGAAGCACAGGACATTGTGTAATATCAGCCTTGTATTTACATTACAGAATATTACTTCCCATAGAAGAGAGAGAGTGCTTCACATTGTCTAGATTGTAATGAGTACAATGCATGCAGTGTATGTAAGGCTTGTTCACTAAACTGCGAATGGTGAAGAATCGATATGGACGTTGTAGTGTTAGACCTGTGTAGCTGAGCTGGAGTAATTATCCATTAAACCATTTATCTAGCTCAGTGATTTTGATATGAAATGTGCAGTTCCTAATTTAATTAGTAAACCCTGTAGGTAGTTGGCTTTAAAGGGATACTGTAGTTTAAGAAATACAAAGCTCTGATTGCCATTAGAGGCAATATTAACCATGTAATGTAATTATTGCAGTTTCTCAGTTACATTGCAGGACTAAGGGGGACAGGAACATTGCACATAGACCACTTCAATGAGCTGTCTCTTTAAGACAGAGACAGCAGCAGAAGACTAATTTCTACGTTTAGCGTGACTCCTTTTCAGTGGTGAAACATAACCGCCCAAAGTCATGGTAAATGGAATAAAAACTTTGATGTGGACGGTTGTGGGATTTTCTGAATCAGCATCTCCCCTTCCATTCAATGACCTGCTGTCTCGTGATAACATTATATGGTTTTTTTTATGGTATTTCAATTCATAAAATAGCTTCAAACCACTACTAAAAGAAATTGGTCATCCATTTAGAGGAACAGTAGTTGTATGTCATGCTCAGTCGTCAATGTTGTGTTTTTTTTTTTTTTTTCTTTAATTCTTTATTTTTGAAAGTGCATTGATTACATACATTAGTAATGTCAAAAATAGTACAGTAGTAAATTGATATTGATAACAGGTTCAAGATATGTTGCACTTTTTTTTTTTTGAATGGGAATTCAAGAGTAAACAGACAGGCTTAACAAATTAAAGGAAACTGATAGGCTATGCATGCTGCCTACAACATTTTAGTTTAAGATTATGCTACTAAGTCTGGTCATATACTGCAAATGGTCAATATAGAAGATTAATTGCGCTGTTAGGAAATACTTGCTGGAACACATTAGCTTGTAGACCTGCCGCTTCATCTGCTGGTACAGCTGATAGACCACTGGGCTCCTTGCGATTCCGTGCCAAAGAGTGCTTAGTTAGTACAAAAGTCCAGTGCAATGTGGGTGTGAATGCTTTCTTAAGAAGGACGGTGTAACGGTCCGCTGGTACCTATGCTGCACTGTCAAGGCCGAGGTGGGTATAGCTAGCCCTTGCTTGGTGGTTTGATGTGTTCTCACTCAAAACTCGGCCAGGATGGTGCGTGTAGTGGGCAGAGGGTCACGGGTGGTGGCTCCTGGCTCTGTGCCGTCGCAGCTGAAGGAGTGCAGCCCTCCACCCTATTCATGCGGGTAGGTCGCGCACATGGCTGGTATTCGGCGGCCATCTTGAGGAGCGCTGCTCGATGGTCCACGGCAGGGTGATGATTTTTAAGGCCTTAGTTGGCTCTCCAGTAGTTGCCCGTGTAGACCGGGATGACCCCCCCGGTCCAGGGGGGGAGGGGGGAGCCAGACACCAGCCGGAGACCCGGGAGAGCGGCCGTCTCGTCCCGGCTCAAGCTCCTCCACACTCCGGGTACTTGTTAGGTCGTTGCTGGTGCCAAGGAGGGTCTTGGCGGGTATCCCCGTGTACCCCATCAGCTTAAGGTCAATTTAGTCGCTTGTGGGTATTGCTGAGTGGGTTTAGGCTCTGGTCAGCGCTGATTTTGTGGCCCCGAAGCGGGAGCTCAGACATGGCACGTCTGATCCCGCCGGCGGTCAGGCCCCGCCCCCCGTCAATGTTGTATTTTAAGCTGTGAATTGTACTGGCTTTTTAAAACTTGCAGGCTGCACTGAATGTTTGATCGATCTCTCTGTCTCTATTGATTTGTTTATAGCGTTTTATACATGAAAACACCACAGTATGTGTTGGTGCTCTGCGTACATGGGAAGCAAATGTCCCCCCGATATGGAATGATTAGTCAGTACTTCTTACAGAGAACGGGAGATAATGTTTTGTATGCATATAAGACTCTTTAATTGTGTCTCATTATCTAAAAATAAAAGTTCATTTTTTGCCCACTATCTATAAATATGTACTTACATCCTTATCTATGTTTTTGCTTTTACAGGAAAATACTTACAAGTACTTTGAACTCCCCATTTTTATAGTAATGGGAGCAATAGGTAAGAGATTTCGATGTATTTTGTGTGTGGGTTTTTGTTTGTTTTTTTAATCTGCATTTCTTTATGTGGTTGGATAAAGGGGGAACCTTATATTTATGGGACTTATAGTCGTTTTATGGGAACACTAGACGTTTTCAAGCCATAAAATATCGC
Organism: Pelobates fuscus; assembly: GCF_036172605.1. NCBI lineage: Eukaryota > Metazoa > Chordata > Amphibia > Anura > Pelobatidae > Pelobates > Pelobates fuscus. Next base: position 166,045,863 of record NC_086324.1, on the reverse strand, counting down.
TACTGTGCTAATCACTATGTTTTAGCTATTTAGAATCATTTTTAAAGCTGCGGTCCTGACAAACAGACCGCCATTGTGCAGCAATCTGCGTGGCCCCGTTCTACCTTCACTGATTTCCTCCTTCCTACTATACCTAGAGCAACTTTAAATTCTGATGTTGTAGAACTTGGCAAAATGATCCAACAATTCTGCATTAAAGGGACACATTCTTTATAGCCGAATGTTTTCCTTTAAGGCATTGTAAACACAGTGCATTCTTTCTGACCTGCGTATTGGATGTGGACATCCTGCACAGTAGACATGCCATTTATTGTGGTTTTTGTTCCCGGATGTAGGTGGGATGATTGGAGCTTTATTCAATGCTCTGAACAACTGCCTGACTGTTTTCCGGATCAGGTAACTTTCTCTGTCTGTCCTGCTATGTCCTATAAATATGTCATATCTGTAAGAGCAGAATTTTCACATTAAATGGTATTTGCGTGTGTTCCCTCCTCCCTCCACGAACTCTGGTTTGCTCATTAAAGTAAACAAGGAAACGGCTTCTTTTCTCATTAGTAAGTGGATCCTGGTCATTAATGATTTCCTTGCATAAAACCAGAAGATGTATTTGGGCTCTGCAAGGTCAGACTTGTGAATAAGATCCGTGGGATAATGTTGACATTTTCACTTCATTTTCCACTGTACAATTCCGACCCCATTGATAACTGTAACATATAAAGGACTGAATCATTAAACAGTGAAATTGTAGTGAATGATTGGCTGGAACTTTGGGGAGACCATGCTTTAAATAGAGAAACACTACTTTGAGGATCCCTGCACATGCGCATCGAACGCTGTGCACATTTAAACATCCCCATTGAATAAATTCATCCTATGGGCTTCTGCGTCACATGACCTTTTACTCGGTCGTTGCTGTGGAAGCACCTACAGTGGCTGTCAGTATGTCCGTCTCTGGAAGCATTGCAGTTTCTATCAGATTAGACGCACTATGCGTGACTATAGTGTCTCTTTAATATCCCATGGAATGCTAGTTGCCTTGCAGGATTTGGCGTTTTTCTTGTGGCAAACTGGGAAATATGCTATCCTCACTCCGCTAAATTATTATTGCTATCAGACAGCTCACTGGGTTGTAAATCTTTTTATGCAACAAAATTGTGGAGCGCTCTGCTTCTACGGACCTGCCTCCGCGGTCAGTGGTCCTGGTTACTGAACGGAGTCCCATAATTCTGTGCCAGCCTGTTAATTTCCAGAACTAGCTACAAAGATGCAATTGGAAGAACGGGTGCGTGCCAGATGAACATGCTAGACCCTGCATTTATGTTGTTCCAATGAAACATCTGCTGGGATTATAGTTTCTAAATTCTGTGTTTTCCAGTCACCAGCTTTACTTCATTCAGTGATATTTTATTATTTATATAGCGCCATCAGATTCCGTAGCGCTGTACAATGGGTGGACTAACAGACATGTAATTGTAACCAAACAACTGGACGTACAGGAACAGAGGGGTTGAGGGCCCTGCTCAATGAGCTTACATTCTAGAGCAGGGGTAGGCAACCTTCGGCTCTACAGATGTTGTGGACTACATCTCCCTTGATGCTTTGCCAGCAATATGGCTGTAAAAGCATTATGGGAGATGTAGTCCAAAACATCTGTAGAGCCGAAGGTTGCCTACCCCTGTTCTAGAGGGAGTGGGGTATAGTGATACAAAGGGTAAAAGTAGGGGGTGATATGAAAGTTAATTGATTTATCGAGACAACAAATTATGTACAAAATGCAAGCCATATATGGGAATTTGAGGGAGAAAAAAAATATCTTTCTTCCATAACCAGGAATTTAATGACCTGGCAATGAATTGCAATAATTTGAAAAAACAACCTGTAAAATTTAGTCTTAAAGATATCATGGTCTTTGTAGAATTACCTCGTTTGAGATTAAGAACGTCATTGGCACAGTCAGAGTTTAAATTACTGACCCCAAATTGTAGCGTATTGAAAGACAAATTGCAAAATTTAGGCTGAAATAGCCAAGCTGTGACATTTTTTCATAACTGCACTTATTGACAATTTTAAAATAAATTCCAGTAGTGAAATTGTCAAAACACTAACTTTTTGTTTCTTTTTTATCAGATGTTAATATCTGTTTTTATTTATTTATTTTTACCAGCTGTCATTCAAATCTATTTTTATTTTTTTGACGGTGAGATGTCCCTTTCCATCCAGGGTGGTTTAGGGTTAATGGTGTTAATTTTCTGGAATGGGGAATGGGGAAAGTAAAACTGTTTTGCAGTTCAGGTTTCTAAAGATACATTACTCATATTTCCATCATTCGTAGGGATTAGTTCCCCAGCCTGCATCTCCCGGGACACATCTGGTACACAGCTGAATCTTGACATTGAGTACTTTGTGCAGAATTCAATATTCAGTCATTCTCTGCTGGAGAGCCGTGGGCTTTATGGGCCAGACAAACTTTAATTTCTATCCCCTGGGAGTACGATTAATGTGACATTTTAGAATGATTTATGGAGTATAGCGGGGGCAGAGGGGGAATAGGATGAGCTCAGTGCCTGCCATATGATATTAAAGAGCAAAGTACCTGTCCATGCAGGGGCCGCAGGCATTGGATTATGAGCATTTGAAGTACCTGCAGTACACCATAAGCCAGAGGCAGGCAACCTTTGGCAATCCAGATTTTGCATACTACATCTCCCAGAATGCTCTGACAGCCATAATGCTGGCAAAGCATCAAGGGAGATGTAGTCCACAACATCTGGAGTGCCAAAGGTAATCTACCGATGGGAGCTGTGTGTTCAGGCAATAGCTGTGCTGCCATCTAGTGGTTTAGCTATGCTTTACACACAGTTTCTTTGTTTTGGGATATACAGGTCGTATTAATTTTCTCCTACAATGTTTGTTGGGATTTTAAAAGGTGTCTCTGCTCTGAACTTGTTAATTACCGCCAGAAAAAAAGCTTTGTGTTTGCCTGGGCATGTGCTTATTATTTATCCTAGCAAAGTTTTCTGTCACTTCCTACAAAGTCTGAATTGAAAAACGGGGGAATAAATGCCTGCGATGTGGGGTTACTTAAGATCCACCTATCCTATCAAATATAGGGAATAAGTCACACCTTATAGCCATACTATGTTTGAATCCACGACTGTTGCAAAGTTCCATAATCTTTCTGGATCCTACTCAAATCTTAACATAAGCTAAGACAGAATGTTTTAACTAGCCTTCTAAAATGTATTCCTTTTTTTCTTCTTGTGCTTGCTGTTGCAGAACCACTATTAAGAAATTCATGTTCTAGGTTTGCAGCTCAATTTTTCTCCTCCACCTAATAGACAAGGCATTTTTTTTTTTATATTTGTTTTGTCCTAATGAGACTGATGTACCAGATCTAGAATGCTCGGTATAAACAGAAATAATATCTTGGAGCAAACGTCAAGACACTGAATTTGAAACTACATGTGCACGGTCAGGTGAAGGGAAACAGTCTTGTATGACGTGGTTGTTATACAGAGTTATTAATGCGCTTCTGTTTAATTTGTGGTTTATTCATGTCAGTTATTGCGACGTGGGTTTGATATTTATCTCCTTGTTTCCAGGTATCTTCACCGTCGCTACTTACAGGTGATTGAAGCCATGTTGGTGGCAGCTGTTACAGCCACCGTATCCTTCGTCATGATCTACTACTCCACAGATTGTCAGCCGCTGCGTGAGGATGCCGTGGAGTACCCCCTGCAGGTAAGTTGGTTCTGGATATCTGCACTATGTATGTCCTCTAGCTCAAGAGTGGGCAAGTCCTAGAGACAAGAAAATTACTACCACTTACCAAAAAAACAACTAATCAACACTTTTTTAATAAAAGAAGCTGCTGCTTTCTGGTAACAAGTGTTTTAAGCAAATGTTTACATAAAAAGTGTTATTACGTCGGGGGGGCGGGGCCTGACAGCCAGGATGGCCATCAGCACTTTCCAAGAGCTCCGACAATAATGTGCTAAAATCAGCTACTTACGACTGACTCTACACCCAAAGCAGCCCGGGCCAACTGGAGGACGAAGCAGAAGCAAACTGGGATCACGGGGAAACCTATCCCTTACGTACACGCCATGATACCGCTCCGTCCGGCCATGCGGCCTAGCACTAAACAGGGCCATGTGCTTGGGGGAGGCAGCCGATCCCTCTGCACAGAACAGGCGCCCGACAGAAGGCTCACGACAGCCCTACTACCCCCCCCTTGAACCGGTGGGGGTAATACCGATCCCCGCTGGGGTCACACACAGCAACACCGCTGACTGATCCCATGCAGTCACGGAAGCCACCAAATTTAGCAGCCACAGCTTCACCCACGCGACCCTGGGAGAGCACCAACTGCCTCACCGAACAAACGGACTACACCGCAAGGCTGCACGAGATATTTAAAACTTCAGGAGAAACCTGGCCCTGCGCCAAAGGCAGCAAGCGAATCCTCAGCAGGATAACAGCCCACATCAAAGACCTCGTGGCACCCACAAAATAGCCTCTACACCCGGTCTCTGGCTCCCCCACAGCCAACCCCACCGCTCGACTCCCCGGTCCAGACAGCGGAAGGCAGCAGGGGTCACCCGGTCCCCCACTGGGCTGGGAGGCCACAAAAGACAGCACCCTACCCACCGCCCATATACCAGAAAGGTCACCCAGGGATCGGCGCTCCCGGAGGCCCACAGTCCCACCGCACATCGCGGGGTGACCCGTGGACACAGGAGAATGACTCCCATCTCAGCTTGGGCTGGGGGAAAGGAGCGGCCGCAGCTCTCTCACTGCGGAACCACCCGATGCCAACAGCGACGCCATTCCGGGCGGAGCACCGAGAGGGCAAGAGGATTGGACTTACCTATTCAGGCTCCACCACTACCGTTGACGGGGATCCTGATGCTGGACCTAGATGTAGACTTCCGTGCTACCTGCCAGGGACACTACACACTCGGATAGGTACACTGAGGGCCCATCTCCTTCAAGCTCACGAAGCTTACCGCAGCCTCAAGGTTTATGAGTTTATATGCCAGTTCAGTCACTCTAACATGCCGGCTGATGCACGTACCTGCATACCATAACGACTAGAATGTCCTTTTGTTAGAAAGTATTGCCTCTTTTCTTTTTTAGGTTACAATTTCCAGCACACAAGGGCCACATTAACATAACATAATAAAAATATGCCTTAACCTTACGAATAGCACCCTGCGGCTACTAAGCTACAGAAATAATCCTAGTTCAGCATGTTACAAGTTCTCTTTTTCATAGATGTTATTGTTAGGCTACTCATTATGTATAAATTGTGCTTATTGCCATCTCAATCTCTGACATAACTTTAACCCCTTAAGGACCAAACTTCTGGAATAAAAGGGAATCTTGACATGTCACACATGTCATGTGTCCTTAAGGGGTTAAGCTAGTTTATTACTCTCAAAATATTTATCTCCAGTGCCACAATATCAAATCTCTTGAAAAGCCTGTACCTATTATCGTGGCATAGCAAACATGTATGTCAAACTTTTGCACAACAAAAATAAAGAATAAAAAAAAAAAAGTTACTATGTCTCTGTTGTAACACTGGAGCCACCCTGGGACTTGGACATGCCTTTTAAAAGTGTGTTTTTTCTTTCTCTAGCTGTTCTGCGCTGATGGGCAGTACAGCGCCATGGCGTCTGCCTTTTTTAATACGCCGGAGAAAAGTGTACGCAGCCTCTTCCACGATCCTCCAGGTTAGCGCTAATGTTTCCTGTCTGAGTGCCCTGGGAGTTGTCGTGAAATAGTCCCATATTTCTAAGATCCTGTTTGTGACTCTCTTCTCAGGTACTTTCAACCCCCAGACGCTGGGCTCATTCACTCTGCTGTATTTCTTCTTGGCGTGCTGGACGTACGGCCTGACTGTGTCGGCGGGAGTTTTCATCCCATCCCTTCTGCTTGGAGCCGCCTGGGGCAGACTTTTTGGGATCTTCCTAACGTATATTCCAAATTCTGTATGTGTGTTTGGTTTTATCCCCTTTTCCTCCAGTGTGATACCGATCTAGTTGTTTGAAACACACTGAACCTGCATTGCGTTTTATTTGGTTTTAATCTCTGATGGATCACCTTGGAAATAGAGTTTACAAACCTCAAGGAAATATAGGTCACAAACATGTAGTTGCACCAAAATATAATTCACAAACATCTCAGGAGCCAAACACGGCTGTCCCTGCCCGATAAGACTACATTCAGACCGGCACACTGAAAGCTGCTGGATAAGATATGAAAACATCCTAAATATAGTTGTGAGTTGGCACTGAAATGGCCCCGATTGTTGTAAATCATGGGCTCCCATTTATTATCCATTGTTTTCTGTTGCAGTAGTCCTGATAATGCCCGTATGCTTATTGGGAGGGAATACATAGTTATTATACCTTTGACCTCATAGAAGTTGCTACATGGCGCAAAATACCATTGTTGCAATTTCAGAATTTATTTCTGCCACATTAGAAAGAAGGAAGCAATAGGCCTAGCAATAAAAGACTGGTCTGCTTCATGATCATTAGTCTCTTAGGAGACATATTTGGTTTAAATGCCTTCCAAAGTCTCCTGTGCAACCATTTGAGAAACAGATGGCTGAGCGGCATTTTAGGGAATTAAAATTAATATTCTCTGTTTTTTGTTTCCCAGACATGGGCTGATCCTGGTAAATACGCTCTGATGGGAGCAGCAGCTCAGCTTGGTAAGTAGACTTTGGTTTCTACCCAGAATCCTCTTGGTTTGTCACAGTGGTCTATGTGATTTGTTTATCAGTAGGAGCGTGTCCCTAGTATAATGAAATTTTAACTGCTCTTCTTTATCTTAAGGTGGGATTGTAAGGATGACGCTAAGTCTCACGGTCATTATGGTGGAAGCTACAGGAAACGTCACCTATGGTTTCCCAATTATGCTGGTCCTCATTACGGCTAAAATAGTGGGCGATATTTTCATTGAGGTAAGTGGGCATTCTGACCTGTCGCTGTGAGTCTCCATGCACACATTGCAAGCTGTAATTCCCTTTGTCCATACAATTTGTACCATGCTGGGTGGCAGCACAGCAGGGATTTATGGGAGTTTTAGTTCAGCTGTCAACATTCTAAGGTGAAACCAGATAATTGAATTGATCGCAGTAACCCCTGCTGTGTCAACCAAGACCAGTTACATAGTAATGAGCTACAAATAACGATTGGTTTGGCCTTTTACGTATCTCTATTCCTGCTGTTGATCCCTGCCGTACAGGGATTTATGGGATAATATCCGCATTCCATTAGACATTTTTTAGGCGCTTCATGATTGGTTGAAGCAATTTGTTCTCTGGACAATCTGAAAAACGTGGGATTTACAGTAAAAACCAAAGCTTCAAAACGGTAGTACCTTAATTTAAATTCATATAGGGGTTCATAAATACGTTCTTTAATGGAAAATTTTAGAGTGTCCCTTTAATGGGGGTGTGTGAGAAACCAAAAGGCATTGATGGTAAAACCATGAGAATAATAGCAAGGATTCTAAAGAAAGTAGTGTATATAAAATATTTAGTCATTTGTATCCCTATGGGCTTTTTGCAGTTATATATATATATATATATATATATATATATATATTTTAACATTTGTAAAATAAGATTCTATATGATCTGTTGGTGAGGGTGAACACTGTCTCCCATTCCCTTTCTCGTTCCTGTTGTTCAGTCGATGGTGTCCTGAGTTGACTTAGGTGCAGTGCGTTCTGTGTGGTTCTCCTGCTCATATATGCTGCCATTTTTATCATAACTCGCACTTATCTAGCACCGACATATTGTGCAACGCTTCAGTTATATCGTTGGGTTATATATTACTAACGATGACAGACATGAGGTGACGTGTGCCCTACAAAAACGAGATTACTTTCTTTTGTACAGAACGTATTCTTTATACTGCACTGTGTAAATGTATAAATGTCTTCCGTATTCCATCAGGGTCTTTATGATCTTCACATTAAGCTGCAGAGCGTCCCGTTCCTGCATTGGGAAGCCCCAGTTACATCTCACTCCCTAACTGCCAGGTAAGTACAATGCTTGATTCACCCCTTTCATACTCTGAGTACAGAACACTATAGACCCTAGTGGAGACATTGCTGTTTGTACTATATCAAGCCACTTATTTGGAAATGCTGCCCTCTTGTGTTTATTTTGAGCTATTGCTAGTTGTAATTTTTTGGGAAGCAGTATTGAGGTTTTTTTTTTCTCTTATTAATTCATTTTATTTTTTTTTTTTTTAGCAATTTTGTGAACATGCAGAGTGCATACTTTAGAGAGTAAATCTTGATCTAAATGTTATTATTGACCAATGCACAGTAAATTATATATCTAATATTTGTGATCAGGATGCAAAACCATATATCCAACATTTAAATCCTAAATGTCTTTCTATACTAGGCTATTTTTAGCCAGGGTTGGTTTTTAATTCCATTATCTGGTTACAGCAATTAGGTCGGATCAGGCTGTCATTCATTGTTGCTTATTTATCCTATTTCGCTAATCCCATATACTTTTCTGACCTGATATAGTGTGTATTATGTAGGCATCTAGCACCTCTCCTAACTGCTGCCTTTGGTCTACCAGGTTATACTTGATGGTTTACCTCCGTATTTTCAGTATTATTAATAAAGTTTTTGTTATTTTCTAGATTTCACTGGGATTTTAATCTAGTGGTCACTCCTCTCTATGAGAGTGGTCTCTTAGGTTTTTCCTCTATATTTATAGATTACTTTGGGTTACCCCCGTCTTCCTAGTCTAGGTGACCACATTGGTTAAGGCACAAGGTGTGGGAGCTCTGTTAAGCCCCTATCCTAGACCTTTACCTTTCCTTCTCAGTATTACTTTCCATATATCCAAAATTAAATACATCTGTGCAACAGAGTAACTCTGTGATAATGATTAAAAAAGGAAAGCAAAATTACATGTCTGCAGGGCAGGAAGGAACTACCTTGCTGTTATTTCTTTGTGTATTATTATTATTATTATTTTTGTAATATTATATTGTATCTCAATGCATACTTCCTGGTAAAATATTTAAAAAATTAAATACATTTCTTTAAATGTCTATTTCATCTGAGTGTACATTTTATTTCCCTGTTTTTCAGGGAAGTGATGAGCACACCAGTCACCTGTCTGCATAGGCGTGAAAAAGTGGGAATCGTTGTGGACATCCTAAGTAACACTGCGTCCAATCACAACGGCTTTCCTGTGATTGAAAATAACGGCGAAACTGGACAGGTCTGAAACGAGTTTTACTCCCTCTTGTAGACAATGCCTACCACCAACTCTATTATAGCGACTTAAGGGCTTCAATTTATTCCCAGTACAATGTTACTGACCCTCGAACCAGTTTGAAGACCATTTACCAATATCACATAATATTTCAATTGGTTCATCCCCCCCCATATCATGGGGAACAAAAACATTGCATTCAGCTTGAAATTACAATGATTCCACTGTGCGTGACACTTATCAGACGCAGAGTAATGTCTAAGAAAGAATATGCCAATTAATGTGCTTTGTGTGACAGCCGTTACTCATAGACAGTGACTTACTCTGCCAAGTATATATAGTAAAACTTCTGTTTCCATTTTTATTGAATTCCTCAATGCAATGAACCCATCTTTCTGTGTTTGCAGCCGTCCAGGTTATGCGGTTTGATCCTACGGTCCCAGCTGATTGTTCTGCTCAAACACAAGGTAAATCCACGTAGAACGTTCTTAGCTGGTACATCGGTTATTCTGTCCGGACATGGCCCCCGCTGGTTGCTGGTTTAGGGAAGGACACAGGCGCTCACAGCTTGCATGAAATGCTTTCAGTACCACTGAATCTTCACATAAAAGAAGCGGTTTAATTATTTTTTCTTCTTCTTCGTGATTTCATTCTTGTGTTATAAATTACAATCAGATATTGCAAACTTTCAGACGAGGCATTTCATGCAGATTGACATTTCACATAATCCTCGAACGCCCTTTTTATTTCTTTATTTTTTTTTTCTTTTATACACATTACTCATTATGTGAGAGCTGTGTACTGGGAATGGTCTCAACAAACTTGCAAAAGCTAGTAAAAAAAAGTGCACTGGCTTGGATTCATTGTATCTATTGAAACACTATCATTTGCATGAAATGCTTTGTGCTTTTACATATGGAATAATTTCATAGTATTTTTTATATCACTTGTGACAGTCTCACTTTATTAAGAGTGTAATATGAAGGGTTAGCACAGAGTATGGGATTATATGATGCAGCGTTCCAGGCTCCCTTCTGGCCCTTTCAGTGGGTATAAAATGGTGCAACCTGCGTAGCAGTTTCAAGGCTTGGCGAAGACCTCTTGTCTAACCCAGTTATTATATGGACCTGTGATGAAGACCTTTGAAAATGAATGCATTGTGTCTTCATCTGCTACTCCTAGGTTTTCGTTGAGAGGGAGAACATGAGCATGATCCAAGGGCGCCTGACGCTAAAGGATTTCCGAGACGCCTACCCACGCTTCCCGCCAATCCAGTCTATCCATGTGTCGCAGGATGAGAGGGACTGCCTCATGGATCTCACGGAGTTCATGAACCCTACTCCCTATACTGTGCCCCAGGTACACAAGCATTCACCATGCTCTATGACTGTCCTGCTAGACAGTAAATAATAATCACTTAACCCATAATACAACACTGGGATTTGCTATTTAAATATACAACATTTGCTGTTTGGGATTTATGAGCTCTGAATGTTTTTGTTTTTTTGGGGGGAGAAATTAAAATATTTGAATAGGCCTCAGATATGTTTGGACTATTTAGGCACTAGTGGTTTGATATGGCGCAGAATAAATGAATTTGCAAGACAGATAGACATCAGGACTTTGGGTTATAGTGTAAGTCCATTATGCTATCGCTATGCACAACGTTTTATGAAATAAGCACATTCTAAGTTGGGATGTAGGAATGGGCTTCATGGGTTACAGTTAAATGGTTATGCATTGGAGAAAGCAGTCAAGGTTAGAGGTGAACCAATGATTCCAGAAAATACCAGACCCCAATGCAAATGTAACCACTTTTAGGAGCCAAATTGTGTCTCTTTGGAATAACCTCAGTGTTACATCAACATGCAGTTTCCTGCTTATTCATCAATAGGATGTCTGCATTTATTAATTATCGAGTCATTCCATTTTTTAATCTGATCCTTTGAGAATCTATTATGAAGAAATATATTTAACATGTTAATTAACAAAGTATTAACCATTTCCTTTTCTTGTAGGAAGCATCTTTGCCTCGGGTATTTAAATTATTCCGTGCCCTTGGCCTAAGGCACCTTGTCGTGGTTGACAACCGTAATCGAGTAAGTAGCCTGTTAATAGAACCCAGAACCCCTTCATACATGCACGTACAGCAGCTATCCTCCTTGGGGAAAAGTCTCCAGCAATCGTCTGGCTCATTACATTCTGCAGATCATTTTGTAATGCTGCCAGTGTTTGTTCAGTAAACTACAGATTTACAAGGTCAAGTGAGACCTGTATTAACGGCTGCTAACAGCAACATTTTATGTTGATCTGACATTTATTTCCATAAAAAAAAAAAATTCTTGCTAGGGGTGGATATTGATCATTTAATTATATTATTGATTTTACAGTCTGTTGGCAGGTTGTATTGCTCCGATATAGGATCTATTTCTAAAGTATCCATTTTTCTTCCTCTGCAGGTGGTTGGTCTGGTAACTAGAAAAGATCTTGCTCGGTACCGAATAGGAAAGCATGGTTTGGAAGAAATATCGTTGGCACATACGTGATTTTGCACCATTTCCCCCCTTTTTCTTGGAAATGAAGCTGTGTTCTGGGATGGCACTGCCATGTTTACGGCCTCCGTGGACAAGGGTGGATTGACGGCTTGACCTACCAGACTACTTTGCCATGTATTAGACCCTTGCGGCCAGAGCAGTTTGCTCCTTGAACCTCTGTTATCAAAAGGGTTAAAGGTTACAATATTTTTCAATTCCACTGACCCTATGCTGCTCCTCTCTAAACCAGCTCTCTGAAAATTGCCATGATGCTGCTGAACATAATCGATTTTCTTTTGCAAGTGAGCCTCCCTTCTGGAATTTGGACCTCTATTTACATGGAATCCGGTCTCCGAGCATTCTTCGAACTTGATGTCCTGAAAATGGCATCCAGAGTTTGAATCCTAAATTGGTCTTAAAATGATAATAATAAAGTAAATGCTCTCTCTTTCACTGATATACCGGTATATATTTTGCACTGAAATCTGACTTTTTTAAAAATATAGAACCAAAATAAAATGATAGGATATGGACTTCTCATTGTACCGAGGATTCTCTGTAATTGTTGTTAGGCGATGCTCAGGTAATACAGGATAGGTTTCTTTTTCACTTAAGCTACATTTGTAAACAGTTTAGATCATTAGTATTTCCAAAATGTGTCCGCTATGCATTCAGACCCCTGGGCTATTTAAGATACTGTGATGGTATCTGCGTTATTTTTAAACCCCCAGAGTTTAAACAGATACATACGATTGGGCTACCTCTCTGACTGTCCGTTAGTGTTAACAAACCTCCACTGATCTGGCTGTGTAACAAAACGAACGTTCACTTTGTTTTAACAGATACAAAGCTTTCTGCAATCTAATTCCTTACCCTCGGTAACAATCTGTAACTTCTCAATTACACAGCTTGCGTTCTAAGTAAGGTACATTGCTGACAAACAAGATTTAATGTAAGCATTTCCTGCCTGGGCAGTGGTAGGAGAACATGCAGTAACATAATAAACTGTAAACTTTGAGAGCAGTGAACTGTTTTCATGTTAAACTAATACTTAAATAAATCTGTTTAAACTGTATGCCAAGTAAAAAATATTCTGCTTGACCCAACGGACGCCTTATAAGATGATCCAGTATGCTGTATACCAAATATCCCATTTATAAACAGGGTACTCACTGTGTATTTTCACACCTGTTTACATGCAACTATTCTTATGCCAATGTGCATAGCTGAGAGACGCATTTATAATGTTGTTTAAAGTACAGGATTTTTTTTAATTTAGACTTTTCAGGGTTAGTTTTTTATTTTATTTATTTTTTCTAACCTCAGCTGCTGATTACGTGCTGAAGTGTGAAATGAACAAAACGCCTACTGGCAAGTGGCTATTATTTTTAATTGGTTTGAGGTGTCTGACTGCAGTACAGTCATTTCACCAGTAGGCTGCACTGCAGATTTTGAAAACCTATATTTGAATAAAAAAAAATAAAAAAATCTTGGATCAAAATAAAGGCTGTAATATAAAAACAAAAATAGTGAATTGAGATAATGTTAATCCTGAAGTTGCGATGAGAAGTGTTTAGACCTGTTTTGATTGTCCTAAAATATTGGTTCATTTTCTCAAGTCATATCACAACAGAAATAAAATAATCTCTGTGTATTTTATGCATCGTACGGTCTTGTTTAATCATAACCTGTAAACTACTTTCAGGACCCATTTTATATTCTACTATCACAATCTGACCCTTAAAGACCTGATGTCTGCATGTAATTTCTGTTTATATAAACCTATTGGCCCACAATGCACTGCTGTTAAATAATTTAGATGTTCCATCTGAAATTGAAACCTTAAACAGATTGTTATAAATGCATTGTCTGTCATGTGTCCCTAAAAGGGATCTGTCACTTCCTGGGATTTTCAATATTCTGTTTACTTTTCCCTATACATAACAAAAGTATATTTGATGTGGAGTGTAAAATAAAGTGAAACGTAGAATTCACCCCTCTTTATACTGCAAATGGGCTCCATCTAAGCTCCCTGTCAATCATTGCTATAAGCTCCACCCTTTACACCTGGCAGTCAGCATAGAGAAATTAAACAATGTATCTATTTGTCCTCTTCATTTGCAATATGTGCCCTGGCTGTGCCTTGTCTGAACTGGATTATGATGTAGTTTTGCTAAATCTATAATATATATGTAAAAAAACACAAGATTTACAGGTGATTTTTCAATGTTTTTGTCTACTGTGTCCATTCCAGTGAAGTGTCAGTTCCCCTTTAACCTGCTACAGCTGTAATGGGATTGACCGGATGGATGCTCCAGTCTAGTTCTTTGGGTGGACTAATGTGTGCAGAGGTCATGTAAAGGTGTGTGAATATTGCATTTCCGCATCGCTAGCAGGTGTGCTTGGTACTTTAGAGATTACAATTGCTGTAGACAGGCGGTACAGTAAATGCAGTCAGTATGCTGGCATTATAAGAGATGGTACAGTTTGTGTTATGTATTGTTGGAGTGGGGTGTCTGTACGCTGCAAGGGTTACACTGTCAGTGGATATTGAAGGAGTCTGGGAAAGAAACGATGCAATAAATGGAACAAGTTAAATCTGTTGTGTTTTATGAATGTATTGCTTCGTTTAAAGTGTTTTATCTGTGGATTTATTGAGGCTTGTAGTTTGATTGGGTACAGGTATGTAGAAAATGTTGGTGGAGTTTCTTTTTAATTAACCCCTTAAGGACACAGGACATGTGTGACATGTCATGATTCCCTTTTATTCCAGAAGTTTGGTCCTTAAGGGGTTAAAGGAGAGTATAAAGACTATGTGGGTACATGAAAATACAAGTGATTCGTCTGAATAAAATGGCTTTTAGACGACGAATGAACAAATTCAGAAATTTGGTTCGTTCATAAACTCACCGAATCGCCTGTTGCAAAATACTTTTTTCGGCTATGGGTTAAAATTATTTTAATAAGGTTAATTGATAAATGAACCAAATTTCGTAATTGATCCTTTTGACAACTGCCAGGCATTTTATATGGACAAATCACTTAAACACGTCTAAAATGGCGGGTTACACGGTTCCCAAGCATTTTGCAAATCACACCAAATGTCCAGGATTTGTCAGTATCCCTATCGGAACAGCATATAGCTTGATCGCTCGAACACTTCAATCTACTTGGATACAGTAAACAATAGCCTTTATTCCAGTTTCACATTCGGACTGGGGCATGCAAGGAGGGGAATCATTGATCAACACAAATACCAGCTACACATTCCTGTTATGTAAATTTCCTGCATTTAGATAAATGTCTGACACCTCATCCATGACTGTTAGATAACTGCTAATTTCTTTTAATTGATAGTGCATTCTTCTATACTACTTTTGACCTGGAATTTTATAATTTAACCCTTGCACTCTGCTGTTAGATTATCTGTACAGAATATTTGTGTTATGTTATTGTTTGGTCTGATGTATAAAATATTCACTTTGTGTTTTCTTTGGTTTGGAGTTTGCAATAAAGTATGAAGAGCTGACATTGAAATATATAAACCTAATTTCTCTCTCATTTTATAGCGGTTGATGGTTGGATTCCTTTCTATAAACCACTAATATCGATGCAATGGGCCTTTTTTTTTTTTTTTTTTTTAAATTTCCATAATACAGACAGTGACTCGAGTATAAGCTGAGTTGGGGTTTTTCAGCACAAAAAATGTGCTGAAAAACTCTGCTTATACTAGAGTATATACGGTACTTATCCAAAAGAACACAAAACATTTTAAACCATTTCTAATATTTCCACAACTGGTGCACAAAAATCCATCACAGATTACTGGCGTCTGCGCTGACATCACCCATGATCTCCACCAGTGACCCGTGATCTTCTCCAATTGGAACTAGACATACTTGGCCAAACTTCACGCTCCTCCAGTCAAATGCTTCTATCCGCAGGAAGCGCCCCTAGTGGCTGCCTGGATATCGCCCACTAAAGATTTATTTAACCTTATATTGAAAACATTGACTGTGAGGGTTACTCACTACAGTGAGAATTGCTTGGATTTGAAAGCAAGGCTAAAGTAGCCAAACTGCACTCGTTCTCCAAGTCCACAGTTCTTCCAGTTTGGCTGTTCTGGCAATATATTTAAAATTTGCTTTGAAATACGCCAGTTAGTTCAGTGGTAACAAAACAGCCTTATAATTTGGAAGCCTTGGTGTGATTCCCACATTACCACCTCTATATATACCACCGCTATATATCTACCTACGTCAAATCCTCATAGATTATAATGTCACTCTGACTATCCCCTTTTTATAATTGTAAAGCACTGCGAAATATGTTGGCGATTTATATAAATGCTAATAATTCTGTGTGTATTCATTCACTATAGAATTCAGTGAGCAGGCAGACTTTAATAATGGTAAAAGGAAACTGAGAGGGGATATGATAACATTATACAAATATATTCGGGGCCAGTACAAACCTTTATCTGGAAATCTATTCATAAACAGGGCTATACATAGGAAACGACGCAACACATTTAGGCTGGAAGAAAGGAGATTTCATCTAAGGCAAAGAAAAGGGTTTTTTTTACAGTAAGAGCAATAAGGATATGGAATTCTCTGCCTGAAGAGGTGGTTTTGTTAGAGTCTATACAGATGTTTAAACTGCAATTGGATAAATACTTACAAAAACATAACATACAGGGATATAATTTCTAATTAGTGGGGTAATATAGCTGCTTGATCCGAGGAGACATCTGACTGCTATTTTGGGGTCAAGAAGGAATTTCTTCCTAGTTTGTGGCAAAATTGGAAGCACTTCAGACTGGGTTTTTTTGCCTTCTTTTGGATCAACAGCAACAACATATGTGAGGAAGGACGAACTTGATGGACACAAGTCTCTTTTCAGCTATGTAACTATGATAAGGTAGGATTGTATTTACACTATTTATTTGAGAGATTGATGAGTTCAGTTATCTCACTGCTAACAGTAACACCTAGGATCATAACCGAGGTGTACACACGAATCTGGGAATTTTAAAACAGAATTACGCTATTGTCAAAAACGTTAGGCAAATGTTTCACCTTATCTGTCGCTATGATTTTGCTATTTTACCCTTAATTTTCAAATGTGCCTTTCTATGCACACACAAAAAAAAAAATCCCCACTTCCTTCCAGTGATTGTGGAAAACAGAAATTCTTAGGAGGCAATTACAGGCACCATAACAACTTTAGCTTAATGGAGTAGTTTTTGTGTATAGATCATACTCTTGCAGTGTCACTGCTCAATTCTCTGCCATTTAGGAGTTGCATCACATTGTTAATACAGTTCAGTTTACACCTTCCTGTGTGTAACATGCACAGCCTTCTTAAACACTTCCTGAAAAGAGAGATTTAAGGTTTAAACTTCCTTTATTGCACGGTCTGTTTAATTTAGACATTCGTATCACGTGCTTTGGCTATAGCATTCTACACCCTGAAGGAGCCTCCTGTGTGTGATTCAAGTTCAATTTACAGAGCAGGTGGTAAAAACTTGTAACATAAGTTCACATCTGATTGAAAATGAATAATTTTTTTGTGGTTAGGGCTACATAAACAGAAACAAATGTGATTTAACTCCTAAATTGCAGAGAACTGAGCAGTGGCATGATCTGTACACTAAATTAAGCTTAAATTATTTTGGAGCCTATATTGTCTTTAAGATTACATTCTGCTGAATGAAATTTCTAGGCAAGAAACCAAATATTGTATAATTTACTTACGTGTGTATGTATACTATGACTGACTGGGATTTCAAATAATTTTTTATTTTTTTCCCCAAATCTGCTCTTTTTGAACTACATCTTTTTTATTTTCAATTCACTGCAATGCAAAGTGTAGCTAATACCCCTTTGGCGTACAACACATTTTGTATCCTTTTTGTGGTTTTGTTATTTCAGACAAATATAACCGCAATAAAAAATGTCAAATACAATGTTCACTGAGTGCTGTATATATTTAACAAAAAATAGAGTTTTACAGTTTTGATTGTATATACATTTTCCATGTTTGAAGAATTAGCTCAACCTGCTTCAATTTCAAAATTGCACCACCATATAACAGATCGTAAAATCCACCATTATCTAGTTCACTGCTATAAGTCTATTAATCGGATAATACGTTACAGTTTATTCTGGATTAAGCAGATTTTAATTCATGCAATTTAAATGAACGAACATTTTAATAACCTATTCGAACAAATGTATTCTGGTAGCATTCAATGTTTGTTTTATGAAATCTTCATATGGTTTCATTAATTATAGGACAGTAAGCTTTTTTAAATAGTGTGCTCTTAAAGGAACCTTATTGATCTATGCAGATTATCTAATTACATATACAGGGTGTATGACTTAAGCCAATATGTCCATATATCATTTGTATGCTCTACTCCAGAATTCTTAATTTTTGGATTTTCTTACAGTTCAAGTGATGACTGTGGAAAGTGATCATATTAGTGAATAAAGGAGATGGATAGTTGGGCTTTAGAAAGAGTCCATGCTCTATAGAATTTCTGCATTTTATTGACATTTTGTAAAAGTTCTGCTCGTCCCGCTGACCTATCTGCTAAATTCCCCCATAATGTCTCTGCTGGCATTCTGCAGTTCATGACTGGTGTCGGAGGTCCAGTTTTCAAGGAGATCACTGAAGTCTGGTGTGTTTGTGTTGAGGATGCACATGGGGGCTGGGGAAGGTTCCCTCCAGAAAGATGTGGGTAACATCCGCCGATGCATAGGGACGATGTGAGCGTATTTCTTATCTAGTCTCTGCGTTCTGCAATCTTTGCTTGCTGCCACCTTCTGCCTCATGTATTTACGGAGTCCAAAATCGAACAGCTCTGTCAAAGGCCCCAGTTTCTTAGGGTCTTCCTTGCTGCTGATGGTTCTCAGCATCTTATGGTCCAGTTCTATCGGAGGTGTGAGAGGATTGAAGGCGTTGTCTTTATCATGGTTTCTGCTTTGTGCCATCTTTACCAGATCTTGATAGTACATCTCTTGTCCTGAGAGACGAGGCATATAATAATCCTCGTAAATATTACATGAGTCTGGATCTTCTTCCTTAGTTTTCTGACCAAAATATCTTTGAATGTCAGAGCTAATTAACTCAGAAAACTTAAGCAGCTGTAATGTCATTTCAGTATCGTGTTCTTCAGGCAAAGCATGATGGTCATCGCTTTCCGTGAACGATTCTGGACTGTCTTCTGCTAGCTCCTCGATTTCCTCCTCTTCCAGCAATTCATCTTCTTCCTCTGAGGTATCCTGGAAGTCAATGTTATGGTGTAAAGTAGAATGTAGAAAGGGGAGTTGGAAGGTCGAGGGAAGTTTGAATTCAGAGAGGTTTCTGATCACTCCAGTGGCCATCTTGTCAACGTGACTCACTAAAAAATTAAAACACACACGGTTAGTCATATTGCAAATCATTCCATATAGGATATTGGCCATTGTTTTGTGTTATAGCAGCTTAAAAGGTACCTGTCATGACAAATGAAACAATCTTAAATAATAAAGAATCAAATGTTTGTCTATAATTTGTGCTAACAGAACTGGTAGCAAACGTCTAGATTTCTCTAAAATCAGAGATCAAAAGGTAGCCTTTTCCCCCCTCCTGTCAGTCAATTTAGTCTGTGCACAGTGATTAGAAGGCTGTGCTCTGCATGCCTGCTATCAGGATGTCTCTCCTGATTGAATTCAGCATAAGGGAAAGCAATGCATGCACAGGGAAGTAGGGAGAAGGGATAGGCTCTGTGTGAGAGCAGCAGCAGCAGCACAAAGAGAGGAGAGAAACCACCAGTATGATTTATTACAGCAGTTTTGTACCGGCCATCTAAGAATGGAGGGAGAGGACAGATACGTTTTATTCACACAAAGCCAAACTTAAGTGTTGGGTACTTTTAAACTAATATGGAAAGCAAGTCTGTGCTTCCTAAACATGGGTGTGTAGGAGAGGTGTGTCTTAGAGCAAGTATAACACCCACTGAAATATGATTTATGCTCTCCGCAGTAGACCGGTAATATACATAAATTAAAATATGAGTTTTTAAAAATATTATGGGAAGAAACAAGTTCTCGCCTGTGGAGTTTTGCATTAGTCTGTATAAATCTATCTGCAAATATAAAACCTTTGTTTATCAACTAATGTAAAGTTTAGAAGTTGTCCTATAACCGAATAAAGTATACTCAATGTTACTTCATGTAGCATCAGTCGGCAAGCGTGCCAACACTAAGCAATTTTCTATCACCTTTAGCCGTCTGAGTATATTGGAAATTCTGACAATAAAGGGAGACTATAAGTGTTAGGAGAAAATATGGTTATGATACCATTAGGTTACAGGTGCTATCCTACAGTTTTAGTTCAGAAGTGATTTAAGAAGTCCAAGGTTCCACATTCTCCCTTTAAATGGTGCTTCATTCCATGAAATAATGAACACCAATCAATGGGCTAGTTACCATGTGTGTCCGTAACAAACAGCCGTTCTAAGAACACTACAAACCCCTAACGCACTTCTGTTTAAGTGTTTCAAGGGTTAACTACATGTCCCTTACGGCTTATTTTATAAATAAGAGAACTTACATTTATAAAAACCTCTTAGTAACATGTCCATCAGATAGTGGGGAGGGTTTTCTGTCTCAGATGCTTTGAACTGTACAACTGAGTATTTTAGGCAAATTATTGCAATTACCACGCATGCGCTGTATGGTCGCGAGAAGTCGCCAGTAATGATGACTTCAAAATGGATGGGGGGGTTCTGCGCTGCAGTGAGGATACACTCCTGATGCTGGCTGACGATGAGACTACCTTGTGTTAACCTTGTTATTGTGGAAATGGGGGTACCCGGAAGATAAATATTCAAATAAATAAATAAAAACTATTTTTAAATTGAGTTGTTTCTTTAAGCATTGTAAATCCCAGGCAAGGCCCAGACTTTTATTGACCTATGATTATATGAATTTGCCTCTGCTAATTACACTGTTTTAAAAAATGTTTTACAAAATATCTCTTAATGAGAATTGACTTTCAGGACGGCCAATCTTGACTAAAATAAAGTGATATTACTCCAGATATTCCTTGTTACCACGAGTAGAATCGCACAGACTGATTTACAGACGTCCTTTTTACAGGTAACATATTAGAAGACAAAGAACTTCCAAGTCAACAACAAAAGCAAATCGTTATCGTTAATGGAAGGGCTGATACTATTGTCTCATTAAACAACACAAACTGTGAGCGGCGACTTTACCCACTGACAAGAAAAATCTATTTACATAGCTGTATTTTCTCTCACTGATCCCACAATACCGAATAACCCTCTGTGTAACCCATGCTTCTATCAAAATAAACTAGAGATGGAGGGGCAGGCAGGGGCTATATACCCTGCGATGGAGGGTGCAGGCAGGGGCTATATACCCTGCGATGGAGGGTGCAGGCAGGGGCTATATACCCTGCGATGGAGGGTGCAGGCAGGGGCTATATGCCCTGAGAGGGAGGGGGCAGACGGGGGTTGTATGCACTAATGAGAGGGAGGGGGAAGACAGGGGCTGTATTATGCCCTAATGAGAGGGCATTAACGTCACACTGTCTCAAATGATGCAATTGGGGGTGTTATTTCTCTCTCAGTATTACAGGGGTAACTGGGATAACAATGCCAAAATTAGGCCCAGGGCTTTTCAGGACCTCATTAGGGCATGCAGCCCCTGTCGCTCTCATTAGGGCATAATACAGCCCCTGTCTGCCCCCTGCAGAATAACACCCCCAATTGCATCGTTTGTGACATTAATGCACCATATACAGTGGGGTGAATGGTCAATGCAGAAAGTGGGGATTTCTAAATGTAGATTTATGGAATTAAATGTAAAATGTAGTGTGACAATGTGATTTATAGAACACATTAGGGGACTTAGGGTATGGTATATAGTGCCACTATATAAATAATTGCAATGGCATAGGCCTGGTTTTAGGAGGGGCTATAAAATTCATCTTTTTTCCCCTCTTCTTGTAAAATTTAGGCATAAACAAGCAATTTAAAATGAAGAATATCTCTTTTTCAATCGCTCTTTGTGCCAATTGGTAACACCCCTAGTCGGAGGAAATAGATGGCTAACTATGTATCCGTGGCTAGTTATGAATGTATTTATCAATGTGAGTGGCAGGGTGGCTGGCTAGGTGAGCGTTTGACCATTGGGGTGTGTGGCTCGTTAGGTGAGCGCCTGGTAAAGTGAGTTTGTATATGCGAGTGTGACAGAGTGGCTAACTAGGTATATAATTAGCATTTTTATACAGTAGAGATATGTAAGGGCAAGTCATTGACAGACAAAATAATTTTGACAGATATAGGAGGTAAAACTGCTCACACAAGTTTATAATTCAGGACAGGGGGAGGCCATTTTTAACACTGCAGATGTTGTGGGGTACATCTCCCAGGATGCTTTGCCAACATTACAGGAGGTGTAGTCCACTACATTTGGAGTACCGAAGGTTGCCCACCCCCCGATCTAGGATATGGGAGATTATCTATTAAATATAATATGTGAGTATTTTAGCATGCACATCCATTCACATGTATTACACCCATACATATAAACACTAATACAATCCACACATTACATATAGGGCTATGAAATCAATGCGTCTGAAAGGGGAAACAAAGATTTGGCATCAAATGTTATCATACACAAAATAACCAGATAAATACCATGTTAGAAAGATAGCCCGATATCTTATCTGGATATAGTGAATTGTTCTTCCCAGATACCAGCTTTTAGATGAACAAACTACTGCAGCCGTGCTGGGGGAACTCGCTTTCTAACACAGAGAATGTTCATCAAAATAAATCCGTTAAAAAAAGCAAATCTTTATTCCATCTTCTTCACGTTTGGGCATGAACGAGCAATTTAAAAAGAATATCCAAGTCACCTATAGTCACCTACTTGGCTACATTGGATATATCTTCCAATTTAGTTAGCAATTCGCTACAATTTGAGAATTAGTAAATGAACCCAAATCTGTTTTTTGAGATTCGTTTTATTCGATTTATATCTCCAAACTGTAGTATTTGTAAGAAGATGGAATACAGAAGGTTTGCTTGTTTAATCAATTCATTACGGCGTGCATCTTGGAAGTCAGAAATCTAGTTAATCAGGTCAGACTTTGTTATCGGAAAACTGTTCATGTAATATTATAAAGGGATATTATTATATTAAATGGGTGGAGTATTATTTATTAAATAGGTCCGACATTATTGTACTTATTGGTTTTTTTTTCTTATTATTATGTACACATCTAGTTCAGGCATTTCAGATAAATGATTAATTAAAATAATGCATTGTATGATTTATTCTATCAACACAAATTGTAGTCAATTAAAAACCAAATTGCTAAATTTAGGCTAAAATAGACAGGAGATTTTTTTTTTCCAAAATACGTTATATTTGCCTGAATTTTGCAATTAAGTATTGCTTTTACTGTCATTCGTTATTTAGTAAATAAACCGTTGTTCTATTGCTATGGAAAGTAAAAGTCTCAAAAAATAGCCTCCTTTAAGTCAAGTTGTTCAACAAAGAATTAAAAAAAGAAAAGAAAATGAAAAGAAAAAATTATGGACATTTAATCCTTTAGATAATAAAAAGTAAAATTTAGTGTTAAACTTTCTCCTTTTGAATGGTTATAGTATTTTTTGTTTTTTTTTATTGCAAAACATTTTTTATGGAATTTTGATATCTACTGATAAACTAATTTTCTTCCACAACAGATAATTGGGAAGAAATTAATCCACTTGTTCTTTTCTGGGAAAAAAAAGATTTGCAAGAAAGTAACAGGGGCGTGATAACTGAAAATAATGATATTTATTATGTGAATTTTTGATATTATTTATTTATGAAAATATTTTATAGTTTTGAAATAATAAATAAAATGTAAAATAAAAAGTGAAACAGTTTTATTTTTGGCCTATTTTGCTTGTATATTTTGTATATAAAAAAAAAATTCCAACGAGGATGGGATGGTTAAAACCAAGCATTTGACTTTTTTAAAAAAAAAAATATTTTTTAATCAAAATAAAATGGCTGTTTCGATTGTCTACTAAAAAGTATTAAAAACATTTTTTAATCTACACTCAATCAATCAAGAAGACATGGAACTGATGTTAGAAGATTTTAGTTGAAACAATTGTGTCTGCCTTTCTAAACTGATTTAAATAGGTGACAATATTTTTGTCTAATTGCTCCACGCGAATGGTTAATATTTTTGTAATGCTGGTGAGATCTGAAAAAATTAGAATATAAGAAGACCCTCATAATTACCTTGTCTGATATAAACATGTCCGTCACTGGTCTCCTGTGCTGTCTACCTGAAGCCTCAGGTAATGTATTTATAGAGAAGGTCGCAGCTCACAGGTTGACAAATATTTGATTGGAGTATTGTAATAGAAGACTGGGCAAACAGAGGCAGGATTTGTTTTAGCGCCCAGCAACCAAAGGACAGGGGAGAAAGACAGCAAATTAGAGCGGATGGTGAATTTTAACTTAATGGTCCATTTGCTAGGGATTTCTCAAGTGGTGTTCCTCTGAATTCTGCTATTAAGTCTCTGACCACAGATGCGTGCCTTGCTCCTGCACTTACTTCCCATGTCTCTAATCAATGTTAGTGATCTAAGCTTAACCTGGCTTCAACAAATAGATGGAAAATTACATTTCATGCTATTTTGACTTCTAGAGTAGGGATCTTTTAAAGTATATCATGCTTGACAAACAGTCAATATTGATACGGACACCTAGCTAGGGAGGTGGGAAGGCATAAACGATGCTATGAGCCAAATCAGTTTAAAACTAGCACAAATATATGGATTGCTATAGAAAATATAAATAAGAATAATGTTAATAATAATTATTAACTCTTTAAAAATCTTATTTATTAATGGTGTGGAAGATAAATTAATATGCCAGTAAGTAAATATTCACTCAGTTATGAGAATGGAATGTTGTTCAAAACAAACAACTTCTTCTATAGTTATAGTAACTTACTGTACCCGATGCATTTCACTACAAAGCACAATTAATGTGACTGAGATTCTGACACATATGGGAAGAAAGGTCACCCCAATCAGCACTAGATGGATCATACATAAATATGTATAGTGGTGTTTTTCTGATTTGAATATCTGAGTATTTTGGAATTTGCAACAATATTAATTTTTGATGCGGTGGCCATCTTTGTATTAACTTTGACATAGGCTCTTTCTGCTTGTGCTAACGTGATCAATTTGTCCTACATAATCCATGCCTGATGTAGTCATCCATTAGAAGGTCAAATAGTTCAACATGATACGACAAGGAATGTAATTTGTAATTGTTTTCTCAACAGAAAAATGTAATTATTGTAGAGTTATATATTGAATACAGAGTACTTTTTTGAAAACTTTTCTGACAAATACAACGTTTTGTACATTGCATTAGATGTGAGAAGAATTCTTCAGTTGTAACATAGCATAAACCAAATAAAACTCAGCTTAAGATCATTATAAGAAATGTCTGATCTAACGTGAGGCTCGTCAAATAAGAAACACTGGTTCCACCTGATGGGGACCAACTGAAATAGCCTAGAGAGTCTGTTGGGAGTTCAACCCCCCCCCAAAAAAAGTTCCCCCAGATCTTCACCATGAATCTCCAACATTTGCCATGCTTCAAAGTCTAGAGGTCTTGTATAAGGAAGGACCTCTTTCTCCTCCATTCCAACTGGAAACATATATTTTTTCCATTAAAAGCTGAATTTTAAAGGTCTTATTTAGTAGGGCTGCATTGTAAACATAATTTGTTCATTCTTATGAATGTCAATAAAACACTGTTAAAAACCTACAATGATGAGCGCTTCTCTGCACTAGGGCTGCAGTATCTGGTAGCAGAGTAGGAGGCGACTAATGCCAACGGAACACAGGTTTGTGTGATGTAGTGGTTATGGTGTTTGGAGAGTTCCTCTAACCTGCACAGCTCCAATTTTACTAATATGTTCCCTTACCCACGCAGCCTCTACCCCTTCTCTCATCCCCCCAAGAATTTGCCAGTAAATCATAATGTTTTAAATCAGTAGTCAATAAATCTTGGCACTTTTTCGTCTATTATAAACCTTGGTCAGTTCTCTCTTTGCTCTCTGCCCCCCAACATCCACCTACAGGACTTTTATAAAGACACCCGATTCTAATAGCATGTGCTTTATGGGTCTACTAGACTTTCCTGTCACCAGTCCTTTAGGAAACTAAAATATATATACTTTGGGGGGGCATGTGATATAGCTATTTAATTTCCGCTGTATAGCAATTCACCCCTCTTATATCCCTATTGCCCATACCAATACTATTCCAGTTTAATCTCTAAAATGACATAATGTCACAGTACCTGCTAGAGCTCCAAGCCCGATCCAGCAGCCTGTATCATTCTGGCATCATCCTGGATGCTGGTCGCTGTGAATCAGCGCCCTTATTTGGCACTTGACCTCTGTGGCTCAGTTCCAACGCACAGTTACTTGCAATATCACACTCACATTATTTGGTATTGCAGAAATGACACCTGCCAATCATCTGCATTGTAACCCTATTAAAACCCTCTCTGCTTTGCCCTGTTGTGGTTTTCCCATTTGGTGTTTAGAATGTGAATCTTTATTCCTTATCGATGGCTGTTATTTCGACCTCAGCTAGTTCCTGACCATTCTATATTCCGACCTCAGTTCAGTGTGATCTACGACCTGCGTGTTAGACCCAGGGGTATTGTGACAGATAGAATGAAAGACAGAAATATATTGTACAGTGTCAACACAAGTAGCATTCAATCGTCCCCTCTGGATTTACTGCACTTTTATTTCATGTCCCCACTATAGTGATCTGCTCTTCCTTCGTACAATACTTGTTTAACTACATTTACTAATTTGCTTTGTTTACCCTTTGTACAGCGCTCCAGAATATGTTAGCGATTTCTAAATAAAGATGAAATGATCACAAAGTAGCTCGCTGTGCTAGACGGCACCATCTCGTCACTGAGTTTTTGTGATTCAGAGCTAGTTATCATCCACATCTGTGAACCGACTGCAGTTGTAAATTGACGAGGATCTCACTGACTACAAAGCTGAATTACCTTTTTTTTTACTTTGCTATTTCCATGTTTAGCGAGTCCTGAAGTCACAACAACTTTCTAATCGATTGACAGATCCAACTCAAGTTATTTTTCTGATTGATAACAATCTTGACGCCACATTTATGTTCAATGTTTTAATATCTTTTTGTTACCTAAGGCATATGGGGTAGTACTCCATCTGTACTTGTAGGAATAGTCTAAGCATCATAAATGTGATTTAGTGGTTATGGTGCTCCCTGGAGCCTTATGACGGTTAACTATCTGAACAATTTAACATTGAATGGACTGTGTCAGGTGCCGATACGGCAATGTGGGACCAAATTTGTACCAATTTATACCAAGTTGACACATTATCGATGGCCTGAGATCTCTAGCGAACGCTTTGACAGTCTGCCATTATAACCATTAAACCCCGAACAGACAATATGTACCCGTACAGGCCAATACAACCAATTTCATCAATACTAAACTACACGACATAAGAGTACATTTACTTGTTGGAAAAACAAAACGAAAACCGTATGACGGGAACTCGTTAAAGCCCGTTCCAGACACAGGTTGTTTGACGTGACTTTCTGAAATAATAAATTGTTGTCTCTCGGATTGGTTTTCCGACTTCATCTCGTATACAAAGGACAATGTTACACAGCATGGCATATGTTACAGCATCTGGCCTTCTACAGGTTTATATCTGATATTTCAGCTTAAAGGACATCAGCTCAGTGTCTTATCAGCCCAATGGTACTGGAGGTCACAGAAGGCCTGTTTATGTTGTGCTGGTTGCCCAGAAACTTAAAAAAAAATCCCAAACCTTAGTTATTAACACGCCTCTCTCCCACTCCTCCCAATTCCCCCCTTATTGATTTTACTGTGTAAAAATCAATATGTCCAATATGTTAGCACTTAAGGGGACCTCTAATGAATTATACAAGCCATTAAGCACACAAGTACAGTTGCTTTGCTTTTACCATTAGATGGGCATTAGAGAAAATGTAATACCGTTTGCTTAAGATAACACAAGTTAACACCTTCTTCCTTTTTTTTTTTAATTCTAAGGGGAAATTGATGGTTTATTTTGTCTTGTAGTTCTGATTTTTATTATTTATAGTGTTCGTGTGAATTTGTCTGATGTCTGCGTTAGTCTTTAAGGCAGTATCTCAGCAGGATTACGTGCCAGCTCTTTATGACGCTGTGCCAAATAATAGCCGTGAAGAATTTAATAGACACACTAATTAGCTGCAGTTTATCAATTTGTACTCCAGGCTACATCATTTATTTCACTTTGTCAGAACACTGAATGTTGGCCAGGGCTTACAGAAAACCTACGCTCAGTGTGCCATATGCAAAAGGAAGGGCAATATTCCCGTGCGGACACTACCTGGCACTGAGTACCTACTGCTGCCATGGGTTCTCTGAGCAGAATATTCTAGCAGACCCTTTTCTATATAAATTAAAATACATTTAATGGCAGATTATAAGGCTGAAGGTACTCCATACTACTGAACGAGGTGCGAGGTTTGTGTATGTACAGGCACAGAGTTCTGTCACTGCTCCCTGAGGGCTGGAGACTCTGAACGCTCCCCATAGAGATGCACAGATTTAATGCATTTCTATGAGAAGATGCTGATTGGCGCAGCATTTCGGCACGCATGCGCGATAGCCTCCCAATGCTTTCCTATGGGAAAGCACTGGATTAGCTGAGATCATCACGATTGATGATCTCAGCCATGGAGTCGGGGCCAGCGACAGCAAGACTGACACGAAGAGGGAGTAAAGGTGAGTTAAATATCTTCTCACTGCATTCTGAGGGGGGTCTGACTCCTAAACAGCCACACCAGCACTATAGTGTTAGGAATACATGTTTATATTCCTAACACTATAGTGTTCATTAAGGGGAATTTTAAATTTAAAGTCAAAATAGCCGAATTGGAACAATTCTCTAAATCAGCTATGCTTTCAGTTTGACTACTCTGGCCTTATATTAGAAATTCACTTTGAATTCTCAGTTTAGTGAATAACCCTAATCTAGCCATCTTGTGAAAAAAAATCAAACACCAGCTTGGCGGTAAAGCGTTGGATAAATTCACTGTAGAAAATGCAATTGTTTGGCATTTTATTTCTTACATTTTTATATTTCAGTCTTGTGTGTCACAAGCATTCCATTTTTTTTTCTTGGTTAGTAATTACCATCTCCACTGGAAGGCAGTGCAAAGTATTGTAAAACTTACAACTCATCTGCCAATATCAAGGCACACATCCTAGGGGAGCCCAATGCAAACAATCTCATTCTGCATTCAGTTAAAAGGAAAAAATCTCCTAATATACTAATGCCTAATGAGGCAAAAGGGGGGGGGGGGGGGAGTGGTATTCTTATGAATCTCTTTGAAGTACTTAGCACAAATGTGTCTTTTCAAGGGTTACTGTAATTGGTTTACAGGGAATGGATTCTGTCTCATTAGGATACCTATTAACATAGGGACGTCTGGTGCCAGGACCGGCCACCTTATATAGTGCAGTGACATAGATTGCATCGCTGGGAACGTCTAGAAGGGATGGAAGTTTCTGAGCGTTGTGCTCAGGATCGGATCGGGCTAAGAATTCAGTCCGGGCATTTTAACGGCTGAGCAGGCCCAATGCAAGGAAACTTGGTCAGTGAGGGGCACGTCATAATGTGTATGCAGCGTATGTGTGTATGGTGTGTATGCTGTGTGTTTGTACTTTGTAGTGTATGCAGCGTGTGTGTGTATGGTGTGTATGCTGTGTGTTTGTAGTGTATGCAGTGTGTGTGTATAGTGTGTATGCATCTATCCATGAGAGGGGACGACACACTACATTCCCTGGTGGTCCGGTGGCACAGTATGGTTGCCCAGTGAAGAGGGGCCCAAGAGTCTCCACATCCAGCAGCAGCATGTCCTCTGTTCTCGCGATCCACAAGAGCGTTGCCGCAGATTGCCACATCAATGCGCGGCAACACTCTTGCAGATCGTGAGAACAGAGGACATGCTGCTGCTGGATGTGGAGACTCTTGCAAGCGGCATGAAAATGCGCCCCGGACACCCCCCTAGTGCGTGACACCCAGGGCGGATCTTTTGATCGCTGCAGAAAGCCTCGACCTCTGGCCATTGCAGCTCGTTGGACATTTGCCCAGTTTGTCCAATGGTCATTCTGAGCCTGGCTGTGTATAGTGCCGTTAAAACACTCTGCACCCTCACAGATGCAACAACCAGCAAGGACACACTCATATAGAGTTATTCACTAAAATGAGAAATGCTGGTAGTTCAATAAGTGAGTTTAAAGTAAATTTCAACCCTACGGCCAACATAGCTGAAATGTAAATATTCTCCAAGTTAATTCTGCTTTCAGTTGGACTATTTTGACTTTACATTTGAAATTTACTGCGACTTCCAAGCAGTTCTCACTTTAGTAAATAACTGATACTGTACGTTATGAAATCTCTCGAGTCCCCACCAGAGAGCAAACCAGGGCTCAGGACTGCCTAGTCGAACACAGTTTGCCTTGACGTTGACATCTGAGCTTACACTCTAATGACCATTGCAGTGATACCAAAAGTCTGTCACTCCAGTGAATCCAGGGATTCGGTATAATGTGCAGGTAACTTTTTGAGGTTTTGTTTAATTCACAGATATTTCATCCAAGTTAAAAATCCTCTTTTCTTTTTCAGGCTCCGGCTAGCAAGTCGTCTTATCACTCACCTTTCAGTCACACTGCTCGGAGAGAAGAGGGACGATAAGGCCAGAGTTTACTGAAACTTTTGACCCTATTCCCCAGCAATTAGACATCACATCAATCTTTTTTGTGGATAGGTTGCCACAGCAATCATTAACAATCTAATTATTTTATATGGGAAAGGGATAATGTTAAGGTAAACATTAAAAAAGAAAGGCGTAGAAAGGTCTGTATCACACACGAGGAAAACACTTTTGGTGGAAAACTGCTCACATAATAATTATTAGGAAATAAACACATGCCGTTGTACCATTTCCTGCTGTAGTATGACTGACCAATCACAGCCCTTTATGAGAGGTTCAGAGATGGCGCATGGTTCAATGAATTTTTTAGAACGTTGAGGTTTTTGTACTCTAACAGTCACATCTTTAAAATGAATTATTAATACTCTAAACTGCATTTATTTTAATCATCTGAGCATTAATTATGCGTTAGTGAATATTCACTTTGAATTCTCGCCCTGCTGAAGAGCTCTCACATAGGAAAAAGACATAAGATGCATAGTTGCTAGCTATTGATACATATTGGGTGTTTTTGGATGTAATAATAACACAATTAAAATAAATATTTTCTATAAACAAAATGACAATAAGCAATTTTTGCACATTAAACACAGTCCTAATTTGCATCGGATATCAACGTGTTTCTCAACATTGAAAGGTATGAAAGCTGGATGGGAAGCAGTGGCGTACCTACCATGGTCGCAGTGGTCACCGCTGCAACTGGACCCATCTTTCCAGGGGGCCTGGCCGCAGCCGCGACCCCTGCGACCGTGGACCGCCTGCATACCTTTTGGGCTGGTGCACAGCCGCATTGGTCGAGGGCCCACGGTTGTCGGCAGGAGGGGAGAGCTGTGCTGTTCCACTCCGGCCCTGTGTGTAGTGTGACCGAGCAATCGGACAAGAAGTGCTCAATGAGAGGTGGGCGTTGAGCAGGTACAAGAAAGGGGTTGGAAATTACACACAAAGAGGTGCTGGGAGGAATGATATGCATGGAAGGGCTATGGGGGAGGAAATGAGTCGCATGAAGGGGCTGGAGGGGAAATGAAACGCATAAAGGGGCTGGAGGGGAAATAAGACTCATGGAGGGGCTGGAGGGGAAATGAAACGCATGAAGGGGCTGGAGGGGAAATGAGACGCATGGAGGGGCTTGAGGGGAAATGAGATGT
The DNA here is from genome assembly GCF_036172605.1 of Pelobates fuscus. Lineage (NCBI taxonomy): Eukaryota > Metazoa > Chordata > Amphibia > Anura > Pelobatidae > Pelobates > Pelobates fuscus. The sequence continues at coordinate 166,014,000 of NC_086324.1, read as the reverse complement.
ATGGAGGGGCTGGGGGGGAAATGAAACCCATGAAGGGGCTGGAGAGGAAATTAGATGCATGATGGAGGGGCTGGGGTGAAATGAGACGCGTGTTGGGGCTGGGGGGGAAATGAAAAGCATGAAGGGGCTGGAGGGGAAATAAGACGCATGCAGGGGCTGAGGGCAAACAAGACACATGGGGGGCTGGGTGGGGAGAAAGAAGGATCGAGGGGCTAGGGAGGAATGAGACCCATGGAAGGGCTTGGGAGAACTTAGATGCGTAGAGGGGCTTTGGGAGGTGGGAATAAGTTGGGGGGGGGGGCAAGGTAATTTTTGCACTGGGCCCAGTGATTTCTATTACGCCTCTGATGGGAAGAAGTGTTGCAACTAAAGATAGTGTGCCAGTGCTTGCCATTGCATCACTGGCTATGTACAGTTCACATGAAGACTACACATACCTGCTGGTTGGCACCGAGCCTTTAGAGCTATCCTAACAGTTTGCCTGCTGGCAGAGAACTGTGTTAGTGATTTCACACGCAGACATTTATCCTAAATCAGCTACAAACACGTTTATTGGCGCACCGACAATGCATACGATTTGAGGACTTCTGCGTATCCATAAACAGAGTACCAATTATAAAAATACAATGTCAAAGGCAGGGGTCTTCATTTGGTGTGTTCCTGTTGGGTCAGGTCTGTTGCAGGATTAGGTATCAGTACTGACAATCCGTAGGCTGCTTATATTAATTTGTCTGTTTATCTGTTCCCGGGCAAACAAATGGAGCTGGACTTTACACCAGCAGCAATATCAAATATCTAAGTATGAGCCGTATTTCATAATGAAACGCAGCACACACGGTCTCCATACACCATGACCACTTTAAAACAGTGACGTGCTCTTGTGGCTAGTAGTATTCCTTTAACCGTTTCTAGCAGAGGGGCATGTGTGAATTATTTAGTTTGTTTTCTTCATATTAAATAATTATGGGGAAATAGGGCTGTAATGGGGTGTATGGGGCTGTAGTGGGAAAACAGAAGCTGTAGTTGGGAGTTAGGGGCTGTACTGGATGATACGGGCTTTGATCGGGGTTGGGGCTGTAGTAGGGGGACAAGTGGGGAGAGAGGAGCTAACGGGAAAGTATTTTTTTTTTAAAGTTATGCCCACCGAATGCAGTGATAGCAGCTAGTGATCATATAGTTTAAAACCCTCTGTAGTTTACCTTGGGCCAGGGAGTAATCCTCATCCCTGGTGGGAGATACATTCACATAAAGACTTCCCTGGGGCTCCAGTCTATATGCTGTTGCAAATGCTTGTGTTTGGAACTTTGCCGTGGTAAACCACAGCAATGCTCTAAATATTGGAGCTAAAAAAAAAAAAAAAGCACTTTCCAGGCTAAAAGATGGCTGACACAATGAGCCCGAACCACAGAGAGGGGGCCAAAAACTGGTTGGCACCTCAAGGCCCTTTCTGGTTAGTCTTCTCCAGAGCATGAGAGACAGTTGTTCTGTGCCCCTGTAAGTTATAGTGCCAAGGGCAGTTCCCCCTTTCGCCCTATCAGGGACCCAACAACACTACAAACCCAATTGCCAAAGCTTGACTTGGGTCTTTTCCACCCTGGACCATGCAGCAGCTCCCTTCTTCAAGCAGGTATTGTCCCCTTTGCTTATAGTGATTCTAACTCTTTTGGCTACGGCTTTCAGGCCTAGCTCTTTTGCACTTGTCCCGGGTTACAGGGACCATGCAGCCATCCAACAGGTCTAAAGACTGTGTTACTGGAATCCCTGAACAAATCCACACGGGACACAGTTCTAAAGGAGCTAACATACAAATCTTTTTGGACAAGGACTAGTCCTTAAACATGTAGTGACATTTAAAATACGAATATACAACACACTGGAGAACGAGCAAATATAATTAATACATGACTATATAATAAGAAACATTTTCAAACACAATAAAAAGCAACGATATGTGCATTTAATTACATATTTGGTTGTCATAATTTGCATACCAGTATTATGTAAATGTAATATTATTATTATTTATATAGCACCAACTAATTCATCAGCGCTTTACAATATTATGAAAGGGGGGGACATTTACAATAAATGAGACAATTACACAGTGATACAGGAACAATAGGTAGACGAGGGCCCTGCTCAAACAAGCTTACAGTCTAGAGGAGGTGGGGTACAAATACACAACAGGACAGCAAGGGTGACAGCCACCAAACAAGGTGGAAAAGTAGCAGAACTGGAGAGTGGAGTGTGGCTCTTTAGGAGAGCAAGAGACAGATATGGATAGGTATAGATAAGTTACTCTGGGAGTCCATAAGCATTTCTGAACAGATGTGTTTTAAGGGACTTTTTAAAGAATTGAAGACTAGGGGAGAGTCTGTTGGGGGTAGGTAGGCTGTTCCAAAGGAAGGGAGCCACCCGCGAGACGTCCTGCATGTACACTGCAATTCAGTCAGCAGAGGGCGCTGCAGAGTTATCAAGTAACAATAATAGTTTGTATTTCAATTGCTACCATCACAATCCTCTTTCAGAGGCTCCTGGAACCAGGTCAATAGTCTGTGGGCAAGAGGTTGGCCTTCAAGTCTCTCCAAAAGGCCAAAGCATAGGAGCATCTGTCACAGTCAAGATGGACAAAATACATTGAAAATCGCAATTCTCATAATTGCTCAAGTTAAACATAATCGGAATTCAGTCTCCTTAAGCAAATCTGCAGCCATCGCCACAATGCATTCAGTATCGCGATTAAAATTGGTGCATTCAGATCCCGATCCAATACAAAGTATAGAATTTGGAGTATTCACAAATCACCAACTTTAATCTGAATAGGGGCAGAAAGCATCCATCATGAAGTGCATTCACAAATCATTCACTTGCTTTCATGCAAGCCAACTATAATTTTCAATACTATCTGCTGACTGTTATTGCTAGCAGCTAGTGAGCATATAGGTAAAAACCCTCAGTGACACAAGGGTTCATTTTGTCCTGGCTGGCCAGCAAGAGCTGCCACATTAAAAAAAAGTAAAAGAAATAAAGAAAGAAATAGAAGGCCTATGGGAGTCAATAAGATATATTACTTATAAGGGAGGTTATAAACTTCCCCATGCAACAGGTGTTGGCATGTCTACTAACTTGCTAAAACTAGGATGGGGCCTGTGAAATAACTGAGAGGGTGACATTGGCTCTTCATCCAAGGACATTGGCTGGGAAAGTTTTAAATGAGTAATGGAGGCTGGACTGATTAGTTTCCATCCCTTGTGCCCACCCATAGCCACCAAGTGGAGATATGTGATAAAATAAAAGGGGGACATCCTTATATCTTCCCCACCAACGCTCAGTGGGTGGGCGCTATAATATTATTCAGGGGAGCACCTAGTGTGCCCCCCAAGGCCTTCACCCATTGGCGGTGTGGACATGCCATTGTCCACAGCTTCAAATAGTGTTATGCCCCAATTCCCTTGCTACCCCTATTAAAAATAAATATCCCTATCTACCCCCCTCACCCTAATAATAATGAGGGGGCAATGAAACTAATTACCATAAAGTACAAATTACACTTATCATCAACATTCTTCTTTCTTCTAATTCTTATGTTCCATCAGCAAAAAAAACCAAATAAAAATTAATTATATTGCAACGGAACTCGTTAAGATAAAAAACATAGATAGAAAAAAATTCAAAAAAGTAAAGTCTCACTTGGTGAGTTGGAGCCTGAATAATAATAATCATGGGGGAGGACCTAGTGTAACCCCCATACTCCAGCCCAGATTTCAAGCATTTCCAGTACCAGTTAGTCCAGCTCAAATCCGGACCAAATAATGTCCTGTACGGGACCTAAATTGCAAAATCCAGCCACCGTTATACAGTTATACAGTCTGTGCACAACCAGATGCTTAATCTGCATTCGGTACTTTAGTAACTAACCCTGTTATTGTATTCTGGAGAAACTGACCATTGAATTGCAAATTATGAATCAAAAATCTGCAACATTTTTCCACCTTGTCTATTTTGTTTTAAATTAACGGTACTTTGTCCTACATTGACACTGTTAAAAATAGTTTAGGTGAAAAGGCTCCTTTATGTATAAAGAGACATATATGTTTTGCTTTTACATTACAGAGGCCTTTGACAGTATCTGTGCTACAGCACAAGGGATACATCGGGGGAGCAGAGGAGTGTGGAATGAATAGGGGGAAGCGAAACGGTATTTGTCAGGTAAGGAGAGCAAAGGAATGTGGAATGAATAGGGGTCAGTGAAAGGGAGTGTATCAAGGGGGCAATTGAAGGGGATGTATTAGGAAGAATAAACAGGAGGAGTGTGGAATGAAAAGGGGACAATGGAAGGAGGTGTATTAGGGGGAATAGAAGAGTGGGGAATAAAGAGGGGGCAGTGGAAGGAAGCTACGTAGTGAAATGCTATTGTTGTAATGGGTGTTGGGATGAAATGTGTTGTTGATTTGTGGGAAAGGTGTGTCTGACTTATCAAGTATTGGTACATTGTGGTTGTTTCGGAGCAGCCCACGGTGGGGGTGTGAGTGTGACTGTGTATATAAATTATGAACATGTTTAGAGAAGTGACATTCTTTTTTGGAAGCAGACATTAGGTTACATTAACAGAAATCACAGAAAAGAGTTTGTTCCTGGACCCAGATTTTATATTTACATTCCTTTCTTTTTATCACTATTATTTATTTGTTATAAGTTATGATTCATTATATTTTTTGGGATTATTCCTTATTACTAGAACCATACGATGAGTGACACAAACTGTTGGGGAAACGGAACAAGGAGCGTGAGATCAACTCTTTCTATGTCACCTGTCTGTCATCCCTCTCTCTCTCTCTCTCTCTCTCTTTTTCTCTCGCTCTCTCGGTGACATCTTGGTTACATCATTTGTCTGTCATCTCTTTCTCTCCATGTCGGATGTTGTTCATACCATCTCTCTCGCATTCTATGTTATCTGTCTGATATATGTCATTTTCTCTCTGGCATCTCTCTATCAGTCTTGTGTATGTCTCCCTCTATGAATGACATCTACCTGTAATCTCTCTCACGTAGCATCTGTCATTTCTCTCTCCCTCTTTCTGTCATCTATCCCCAAAGAATATACCTGTCATCTCTCTCAGTACCCATCTCCATGACATCTGTCTGTCTGTCCTGTCTTTCTCTCTCTCTCTCTCTCTCTCTCTCTCTCTCTGCACTCTCTCTATTTATCTGCCCTCTCTCTTTCTGTCTCCCCATCTGCCCTCTCTCTATCTGCCCTTTCCCTCTCTCTCTCTCCCCATCTGCCCTCTCTCTGTCTCCCCTTTCTCTCTCTCTATCTGCCCTTTCCCCTCTCTCTCCCTCTCTCTTTCTGTCTCCCTATCTGCCCTCTCTCTCTCTCTATCTGCCCTCTCTCAGCATTTTAGTTTAGACAGACGAACTAACCAGAATCCAAGATTAGAACTTTGTTCTGCGTGAAGATCAGCACAGGAGCAATGAGGAATACAACTGAGGCGTGATGGAAAATACTTTGATTGCATGACTTTGGAATTTAATACTGAATGGGGTCTGATTATATAAATGGTTGGAGACTTTCAATAATAAAGTGAATCTCTGGTAAATATGAGACAGATTAAAATAGTTTATTCTCTGCTGTGGTAATCTGTATTTTTTATAAATAAAGGTGTAAGCTACGTTAACTTTTTCTAATGACATTTTCTCGTCTTTCCGATTCGTATGTTCTTCAAATGAGATTTTTTTTTTTTGCAGGGAGGAACAACTGCTTGCTGTTTTTGTAAGAATTGTTGACATACATTTGAATTAAGTAAAAACTGTTTGTTCTTTGAAATAAATTGTGTCTCACAAATAATCACACCTCACAAGTAAAAGTCTTATTATATTTGTCTGATTGTTTTTTTTTGTGTGTGCCTGAAGCGGGGCAAGCAGGGATTGTTATTTGGCCTCTTATATCAAGCAGTAGAATAAAGTACCAAACACACAGTTAGGAGTTCAAAATATTTTTATAATTTTAATTTTAGAATTTTAAACAAGCATTTAAACGTTTGTGTTTATAAATAAATAAGCTGAGAGTGCATGATACATTTTTCATAAAAAGTCACAATAAAACACGTTACTTCAACGTAAGATTGTTAGCGCGTTTGAGCAGTGTCCTCATCTACCTATTGTTTCTGTAACATTTCGTTATTGTCTCATTTGTTAAATTCACTTTTTAATGTAAAGCGGTGCGGAATAAGCTGGCGGTATCTAAATACCAATAATAACAATAATAATGATGACTCAGTGACTTCCCGAACGCTTACGTAGTAGGAGGCTGGTAAACGTTTTTTCTTTCGGTTTAGAAAGCACTATGGCGATACCCTTATGTAACAGATCAAACTTTAAAAGATATGTCCTACATGTACGTTTTACAGCACAACAAAGTAAATAAATATCAAGAGTGTATCGCTTAGTTATCAATATAGGGGTATGAAGTGCATTTTGCATTATCCCAGTTGAATCTCTGGATGGACACTTTGGGTTCGTGGGGTTTGGGGTTTTCCTTTAGTTGTGTTGTTGCTCATGGTCCGAGAGATGGTTACAGTCAGGCGTGAAAAGGTATCTAGCCTACAAAATCAAATTCCAAAGGCTTCACAGAGTAGTGCAAATAGGAAGGAGTTTTATTCAGGATTAGGAGAACAAAATTATACTTTTATAATTATAGAAACGGATTTTTATATGCACTACTCTGTGAAGCCTTTGGAATTTGATTTTGAACACTTCTAAAGGACACTGGATCCCTTCCATAGTGCGTGGTAGCAGACTTTATTGAATGCAACACTACCGTTGGAATTAGGTTTCTAGCTTTGTTGGAACGGCTACCGACTGTGTTGTTCACATTCATATAGGGGCCAGTTCTGGAGAACAAAAAGGTCAAATTCTAGTGCAACAGCCTAGGGGTCATGCAGGCTATTTAACCCCTTAAGGACACATGACATGTGTGACATGTCATGATTCCCTTTTATTCCAGAAGTTTGGTCCTTAAGGGGTTAATAATGTGTTGGTCTCTTCTCCCCCATCATGATTCGGCTGTTATGGGGATTGGTCCTTCTCTGTTTACAGCACAATCTGTTTGTTCAAGCAGTTCCATGTTCCTGGGATTCGGAATGATATTGCCAATTATTTGTCTCGGTAACAATGGGACCAATTTTGGCTGCTGGCACCGGAGGCGGACAAATAAGCCACTCCTGTCCGGTATTTGAACATTAGCAGACAAAATGTGACAATGTTAATACACCAGTCCATGGTACCTGCCACTTGGACCATGTTCAACAAAGTTTGGGAATAATAGTGGTTGTTTCTTCTGGGTGGGTAACCCAGTGGCCGTAGATGGCATTCGCTCTGTCTTATTGTGGTTTATCGGACAAAGGTTTGCCGATAACATTTCTGTACCTTATATATATAGAAAAATGTTAGTGGCAGCTTATTTCAAATATAAGGGTCACACAGACTTAACTATGCATTTCTTAGTTTTGCAGGCTTTGCGGGGGTACACACAATTCTTACAGTCTCGCCCCCAGAGTCCTTTCTCTTTGCTGGTGCACAGTGATGCTAAGGCTCTTTCACAATATTAATTTCTCATGATTTCCATTACTGCCTGTCAACCCTGGGTTTGACACCTTCCTCATTCGGTGCACATTCATTTAGAATAGGTGCTGCCACTGAGGCTTCAAAATGGCGGCTGAGCGAGGATGTGGTGAAGTTGATAAGGCGCTGGGATTTGGCCAAATTTAGAACTTACATTAGACCTCACCTGATCTAACCTTGCAGTACACATTAACAAATGACACATTGTGCATTTAGCGATTCTACAATTTTATGATGTTATAAAAAAAAAAAAAAGGAATTTGCATGTTTATACAGAACAAAAATTGATAAAAACAAAAACAATTGGCAAAGAAATGAAATAATAATAAATAAATATATAAAATGCAGTTTACAGTAGGTCATTGGTTATGGTCTCCAAATGTTGTTGATATTATAGGCTATTACCCTTGGCTTAGTTATTCATGCTCTCTTTTTCAGGTTCAAGATATTGTAGGGTCTGGATATTAGGACATTTAATTGTGTTTTGGGCAGCCAAGCAGGCCTCGATTCGCCACAATGGCAAGCAATAAGGGTTCAGACATGACAGTATCAATATCCAGTGATTAGGCATTAGGGGTCTCCGGTGGCCAGCCATTTCCCAACTCCTTCCACAATCTGTGGCTAGATGGAGACCTCCTCAGGTTTTGGTTCTGCAGCTCGTTGGTAATGACTTGTGTTCAGTGCCTCTGAGGATTTTGACTTGCTATATAAAAGCTGATATCCTCAATCCGTGACTCCAATACCCTAATCTGGTCATTGTATGGTCCATTATGATATTGAGGCGTGGAGCTCATAGTACCCCAGGGGACTGAGCGAGCAAGGAAAAAAATGAATGGAACTAACTCCCACTTCTTGGCTTTTAATGAATGCCACATTGACATCAATGGTTCTGATACCACCCTGTATTGCAAGGATGATGTATACTTGACTCCCATTGAGCTGGATTTATGTAATATTGTGATCAAGTCTGGCATTGGAAAAGCGGTAACTGTGTGGAGGAGCCTGTAGCGTGCAAGGTATAACCCATAAAGGTTATGGCTGGGATCCCCGAGATTTGGCCAGTGCAGGAGTTGGCCATTAGAGATATTGGCAACCTTGGAGGCAGTAGCTGTGGGAGCGATCTGCACGCACTCCCCATGGACTCGTCCCTAGGAGAGTGAAGTATGGGCATAAATAAAGTATGCTTACACCAGATCCTCGGGCCCTATAAATGTTATGAGTTATAAGCTGCAGTGGCCATGCTGCCTGGTTAAGTTCAATGAGCTGTCACTTTTTCTCAGTAGATTCATAGAATTAAGGTAGCAGCTGTGACTTCTCTCTAAATTGATTTCCTTCCAATAACTGGTCAAATGATTATTATATTGAAAATAGTTTTGAGGTGACAGTTGTCCTTTATGGGGTTGTTGTAAATAAATTTCAAGGCCAGTGGGACAATTAGTTTTCTTTTTCGAAGCCTCGTCCCCTTTTCTACATCTACCTCCAAACACACTGTACGACTTATCAGAAGGACCGCAGGACTTTGCTGCCATCTTCAGGACATGCTGGAGTATTTTCATACTCTTAACACTGTTTTTTGCTTTTTATTTTTTAAATAATATGCAGTACCAGTAAACCCTCAAAATTTCACATAATGAAAAACTGTACAAAATCCATTTACTCTTTATTTTTAAAATGTTTCTATTCCTCCACCTGTGCCCCTGGATTGCTAAATCTTTACTATAAATTTAAAATAAAAGGGAGAATAACACTAAGAAATGCCCAGACAAGGTATAGCTGGTTTTAAAGTTATATTAAATGGTGTTATTTCTAGATATGTTATATCTGTTTTTTTAAAGTTATATTAGATGGTGTTATTGAGAAGTGACAGCTCCCCATTTAACCCAATATCAGGGGAGGCACTGTATTATTTACTGTGAAACTTTTTTTTATTACAAGACCCCAATATAAGATCACACACATAGCCCCCTCTCTAGGATTACAGGGGGTCCCAGGGGCTGGCAGTCCTGGAGGAAGGTGAAATAGTCCCCACACGCTCTGCATTTTGCCGCCAAAACTCGTGAATCGAGAAAAAGAGAGGGAAACAGAGTGATGCTCGCCTAGGGCGTGGCATGGTCTCGTGACTCCTTCCAGCCAATGGGCTGTCCCGAACGGGACTAAATAGCACCTTGCAGCTCGAAGTGTATCCATCCGCAAGTAGTTTCCGCAGACGGTGAGTTCCCACTGGCAGGGCTGGGACTATTTTTATCGATCTGGATGCCCTTTTACTGGGGGGCAGGGTCTCTATTTATTATTGGAATCACCTTAATCATGGCGGCTGTGACAGAAATTACCCCCCCAGGCCAGCTGGGCGCCTACTGATAAGCTGGCTGGCTGAGGGTATTGGGAGTTTCATTCCACAGCCAGGGTGTGCTCCTGTCTCAGTCAGGGATCAGGTGAGTGCCCTCAGTGTGAGCTTGGCTGGCTGAGCATGGTGAGAGTTGCAGGCCACAGGCCTGGCTGGCCCAGTCTATAAAGTGGAAGAAGTTTTTATTAAAATACTTTTTATTTAGTTTAATGTGTCCTGGGTGCTTTGTAAGTGTCTGGCTGAGCAGGATGGGAGTTAGAAGTACAGCATTGAGGTATTATTAGGTTTAGGTGAAAATAATAAAGTCTGCTGAGAGATGTGCTGGCACTTAATTATAAAATATAATATTATTAATGAGTTATTTACACGGTAAGTTGTCTAATTATTGGAAAACCCAGGGGAGGGGAATTAATTTTTTTTTTTTTTGGTATTATATTCACCAAAATTCACGCAGCTCTGTGACTGAATTCCTCTTCTGAAAAACTCATAATAATCCGACTGGCGTAACAATGCAATTAAAAGATATACGCTGGGCAATATAGGAATTATAGCACAATGGCAGGTGCGGCGGCTGCTGAGTCGTCCTTAGAAGATATATGCAACGACAGGAAGGAAAAACTATGGGTGCTGATAATGTGGTATGTACTATATCACTAGAGATGGGTGAGATAAGTAACATGTACACTCACTTTTTTGGAGCTTCAACTCCGCTCCGACTTTAGCATTTTGGCGGGATGATCCCCGTCTCCGAATATAGTGTAACACCGATACAGCAGGTAGTCGTTGTGGCGATGGATGTTCTCAATGGTGTGTTAAAGGACCACCATAAGCACCCAGACCACTTCAGCTCAATGAAGTGGTCTGGGTGCCAGGTCCAGCTAGGTTTAACCCTTTTTCCTGTAAACATAGCAGTTTCAGAGAAACTGCTATGTTTATAATAGGGTTAATCCAGCCTCTAGTGGGTGTCTCATTGACAGCCGCTAGAGGCGCTTCTTACAGTGATTTCTCACGCCAGGGTCCATAGGAAAGCATTGAGAATGCTTTCCTATGAGACTGGCTGAATGCGTGCGTGGCTCTTGCCGTGCATGCGCATTCAGCCGATGATGGAAGAAGAGGGAGGAGAGTCTCCAGCGCCGAGGGATTCCGGTGCTGGAAAAGAGGTAAGCGATTAACCCCTTCCTCCCCCCTCAGCGCCACGGGGGTGAGACCCTGAGGGTGGGGGCACCCTTAGGGCACTATAGTGCCAGCAAAACAAGTATGTTTTCCTGACACTATAGTGGTCCTCTTGTATCAGCTCCTGGAATATAGCGTGAAGTGGTATAATCCCCACTCTAGGATGTATATGGGCAGTGGAGGTCCGCTCCGTATATGTGGGGGAAGAGAAATAAAAACACAAAATAGTGTACACAACAAAATATGGAGTGTAAGAACAAGTTAAAAAACATACTTACATAAAAGAGCAAAACACGGTTTGCTCAATCCAGGAGGCGTAGGTGGTAGATATTCCCACCAAGGATATGTAGATCGGGAATCAAGCAGCAGGGTGTTCAGGTCCAACTAAAAGTACTTTTTGAATAAAATGGGAGTGAACAAATGATAAAACAATATTATCATACACTTAACGCGTTTCTTCAATAGCTGGCTTTTAAACACTTTGAGTCAGTCGTCTAGCCATCACTATTTGGCCCTTGTCTAAGTCACTCAGATCTTACAGCATATGAAATTCAAGAGCAGACTGTTCACTTGATGCATTATATATCCCACCCCTTGAGAGGTGCCATTGTAATGATATAATCAATGTTATTCACTTCAACTGTCAATGGTTTTAATGTTGCGACTGATCAGTGTACATGGTTCCTTTAAATATAGGTGAAAAGTTAACCCCTTTGCGACACATGACGGAAATCTTCTGTTATTTACTAAAGTTAACCCCAGATCGCAAGGTTAACGCTGCTCCAGTCTGCCTCTGTATCCGAGGCAGACGAGGAGCACCCAATCGCGCTGTCCCTGCAGCTTTTATCACTCTGACAGTACGTCAGAGCGAGCACATGTGCTGCAGGGACTACATATCTGCCTCCCTGCGCTGCCGAGTTCAGTGTGATGAGCAGTGAGACGGATCAGTGCTGCTGATCTTCTCCCTGCGTAAAAAAAATAAGGTAACAGTTATATCCCAACTCCCTTTACCCTGCTGTATTAAAATTAACCCTTTCCCTACCAATTGATCACTGGCTGCAGTGACCAAATTACAGTATTTTATTTTGTGGACCCAGGACATACTTGAAAATTAGATAAATCTCAATGTATCCTTCCTGGTAAAATATTTTATGAATAAATAAATACAATTTTACTGTGATCCTATATTTTTATTTTTTTTAACCCCTGAGGGTTAACTTTTTTATTTATGTTTTTGTAACCCTCAGGGGTTCAATTTATTTAATTAATTTAAATATTTTAAAATGATATATTTAGCTAGCTGCGGTGGATGGGAGTTAGTGGAAAATTTACGGTTAGGCTAGTTAGGGGTTAATAAAAACATTTTAAATGCGTAAAAAAAGTTTTAAAAACGTTTAATATATACATTAAAAATGCTCATTACCACTACAACTGAAACAAATTAGTAAAAAATGATCCCACACTAAGGTTCAAAATATTCCTTTTTAAATACCCCAGGGTGTGTTCTTTAAAAAGAATGGGATGCATTTGTGGGGTAGTTTGAATAACCCACAAGCTAAACTACTCCAAAATGGGACATGGACCCAGCGTAAAAATTAAAGGGACACTATAGTCACCAGAACAACTACAGCTTATTGAATTTGTTCTGGTGAGTAGAATCATTACCTTCAGGCTTTTTGCTGTAAACATTGTCTTTTCAGAGAAAATGCAGTGTTTAAATTACAGCCTTCAGCCTAGTGATAACTTCACTGGCCACTCCTCAGATGCATGTGGAGATTCCTCCTGGGTCATGGCTGCCTAAAATGCATCCAAACATTCAGTAGCTCCTCTCTCTGCATGCAAACACTGAACTTTCCTCATAGAGATTCATGGATTCAATTCATCTCTATGAGTAGATGCTGACTGGCCAGGGCTGTGTTTGAACCATGCTGGCTCTGCTCCTGATCTGCCTCCTTGTCAGCCAATCCTATGGGGAAGCATGATGATGTCAGCAGACAGTTTGTTTTTTTCTGAGGCAAGCAGCATGCAGAGTTACAGCTTCAGGCTTGAATACAAGTACGATTTTGCTATATTTATGGAGGCATGAGGGGCCCAGTGGGGCTAGATGGTGGTTTTAACACTATAGGGTCAGGAATACATGTTTGTGTTCCTGAACCTATAGTGATCCTTTAAAAGTTTGAAAAAACTGGATTGCTGTATCTCAAATGTGCTCCTTCAGCAACCACATTTACCTGGCAAAGGTACATACAGGAGTATTGCTGTACTCAACATAGCTGAGCAGCTCATGAAGTATTATACTGCCGTAGCACACATAAGGTTTGCAGAATATACAGTAATATCTTATTGTATGTGTCAAAAAGGCAGACAACATGCTTATTACCACTACTAAGGTTCAAAATATGTCTATTGAAATCCCCTGGGGTGTATTCTATAAGAAGTAGTATGCGTTTGTGAGGTAGTTTGTATAACCAACCTACTCAACTACTCTAAAATGGGACGTGAACCCAGCGTAAAACTTCTAAGTTTGAAAAAAAAAAATGGCTGTGTCTCAAAAGTTCCCATTCGACATTCACATATACCTGGCAAAGGTACATACAGGGTATTCCTGTACTCAGACGACATAGCTGAGCAACATATGAAGTATTATAAAGCCGTAGCACACATCAGATTTGCAAAATATACCGTGTAAACTCATATTGTGTGTAAAAAAAAAAAATAAGGCAGAAAAAATGCTTATTACCACTACACTTGGTACAAGCTAGCGGAAAAGTTATCCCATGCCATGGTTCAAAATATGCCTTTTGAAATGTTTAAGAAATAGTATGCCTTTATGGTGTAGTTGAAATATCTAGCCTGCTAAAGGGCTCAAAAATGGAAAACAGACCCACCAAAACCATCTATGAAAATTCACACTTAAAAACCTGAACTTGGCACGTCTCTTTTACAACACTGTAACTTCACAAAATAGTGTCTAGGTCATACATTGTACATATTGTTTTACTAAGAATATTTCACTGAGCATAATTTGGGGAATGGATTTTATGACAGTTGCACATATCAAGTGTAAGAAATACCCATCAAAAATGCAACATGTATATAAAAAAAAATCAATTTTTTTCCTCACCACAAACAAGGACATAAATTGGTGAAAAAATGGTGACAAGTTAAGGCACCGTATACACCATTTAAGTTACCCTGGAGTGTTTGCTTTCTCAAATGGAAGCCTTTTGTGGGGTTATTTGAACAGTCAAATTGCTATAATGCCCCAAAATGAGACATAAGCCCATCAAATCCATCTATAAAAATTCTAACTGTAGAATCTTAAATAGCTTTGTCTCTTATATGGCATTGTAGCTTTACAGAATAGTGCCAAAGGCATACAATGAGGGTATCGTTCTACTCAGCAGATGTAGTTGAACACAAAATGGGGTTCTGTACAGAAATAGCACACACCAGCTTTACGAAATACACATAAAAAACTTTGTTATATGTGTATATACCAAAATAGAGACAAAACACGATTTCTACTCCAATATTTAGTAGAGATTGGTGATGAAATGGCTGTCAAAATAACCTTAGTTATATAGCCTGTGATGTCTACTTTATATAACTATATGTATTGTCTTAGTGGTCCAAACTAACAGCATCGATGAGAGATTCCAGGGATCTCTCTAAGGGCTTAACCCACTAACGCCAACATTACTAAAATAATAAAAGAGGTAGATAATGGTAGTAGTCAGTTGAAGATTATATAGAGGATATATAGCTAAAAAGAATACACAAATAATAAAAAGGGTATATATGTATCTAGAGCATTGCAAGCTATGAAACACACACGGTCTGTGTAGTCATAACCCTATAGGGTTAATTCCTATGTCCATATAAGAAAAATCAGATAGTTGTCTCAGTATTGTTCCTGATTAGGTAAAAAGAGTTTTATTGGTATGGCTCCAATTAAATATATAAAACAGTAATATTAGAATTAATATCTGAGTATATTATTGTCAGGGTCTTACCTGAGTTGGGAGTCTGTAGCGCAGATATGTTGCTCACCCTTGCAGATAGCCACAGGCCGAGGTGGTCAGGTAAGAATTCACCTGGCCTGTGGGTCTGTGCAGGATGCAGTACCAAATACGCAGGACAGGCAAGGACAGAACCAGCAGGATAGTCGAGGGATAGCCGAGGTCAAAGGATGCCAGAGGTCAGGAACAACGAGGAGTAGCCGAAGTCAAGGGATGCCAGAGGTCAGAATAAACGTGGTCACAAGCCGAGGTCAAATATACGAAGCAGATAAACTGGAACACTGGTACGACACAGGAACACTAGATCAAAGACTTGACACAGAGCACAGGAAGAGGCTGGGTTTAAATACCCTGCTGATGACCGATGAGAGTCAGGTGAGACACAGCCAAGTCAAGGTGCAGCCCCCGGTGTATAAGCCATGCCAGGATGAACAGGACCGGACTCAGTAGTCTCTGTGTAAAGCTGCTGTGGCTCAGAGGTAGAAATCAGGACTAGGACTGATAAGTTCCCTGGTTCGAGTCCCCTGTTGGGAACTCCAGGAGCGGCCACGTCTGGCTGTCTGTCTAACAGGTGAGTACCCTGACAATTATTTAGATGAGTCTGAGTAATCCTAAAGTACAGCTTCCAGAAAATTGAAAATAAGTAATTAGAACAATATGTTGAAGGGACACTGTAGGCACCCAGACCACTTCTGCTCATTGGAGTGGCCTGGGTGCCAACTCCCACTACCCTTAACCATGGAATTGTAATTATTGCAGTTTTTTATAAACTGCAATAATTACCTTGCAGGGTTAAGTCCTCCCCTAGTGGCTGTCTACTAGACAGCCACTAGAGGGAACTTCCTGGTCCCTAGCACAGATTATCTGTGCTAGAGCGTCGCTGGACGTCCTCACGCTGTGTGAGGACCTCCAGCGTCGCTCTATTCCCCATAGGGAAGCATTGAAATTCATTTTCAATGCTTTCCTATGGGGTGCGCCAATGCGATGCGCATTGGGACTCCTCGGCCGGTGGGCGGGATCAGTCTCGGCCACCGGCTGACGGAGGAAGAAGGTGGAGCGGCGGGGGAGGAGCAGGCAGCGACGTGGGACATGTCGCTGCCTGAGGTAAGTGACTGAAGGGGTTTTCACCCCTTCAGTAACTGGGGAGTGGGGGGTGGGAGGGAGAGGGACCCTCCAGTGCCAGGAAAACGGATCGTTTTCCTGGCACTGGAGTTTCCCTTTAAACCAAAAGTGAGTCAAAAAATAATGTGCCCAGTGAAAAAGTGAACAACCAGAGCTTCAAATGCCCGACACGCGTTTCGGTGCAGTGCTACATGCACCTTCGTCAGGGAAAAATGTATAATGGCAAGGATCTCTTTTTATATCCAACTATGAGTATGGGAGAGTATCTGAAACAACCAGTGGAATGTTTCAGACTTAATTAGTAGGTGTGTAGATTAGGAAACACACTCTTTTATATCTATCCAATCCCTTTGAGGTCAACTGTTTGGGGGGATTGGCTACGTATGAAGTGTGGGCGTGTCTCTAATAGGGGGTGAATTGTGTATAGATTTTTGTTTATTTATTAGATCTAATATATACCGCCCAAACACTTAAATGCATCAATGGAGTCCCTAGTTATAAGGGTACACTCCTATATGTCATGACGGTGCTCACTATGAAGTACACTCCCCTTGCAGTCATGTCACCCCTATCATCTTTTCACCAATAGTATCACCAGGAAAAAGGGATTATCCGCTTAGCTCTGTTTTAACAAAACAAATAGTTTGTGTCTGTCCATACTAGAAGGATATTATCAATATATCTTTTCCATAATTTGCCGTGTTTCATATATCCTGCTAAATTGGTACCAAACACTGTAGTTTATTTCCACCACCCCAGATGGAGGTTAGCATATGAGGGTGCGCAAGCTGTCCCTATAGTTGATCCTCTCACCTGGTGCTAGTAATTATGTGTAAGAATAAAATGCATCAGTTGTTGTACAAATTTATTATGCTCAAAGTATGCTGCTGGACGTGTATCTAGAGAGGCTTTAAGGTGGTCTATGTCCACCGAATGGGTGATGGAAGTGTATAGTCCCAGAACATCGAGGCTACGTAGAATTGCATTTTTGGGCAGATGTAGACTGTCAAGGACATTGAGTGTCTGTTTTATATCCCTTCGGTATGAGGGGAGTTTCATGACTAGTTCTCTCAAGATCTGATCGACATAGATACTGATATTTTGAGTCAGATTGAGTCTACCTGAAGCAATGGATCTCCCAGATAGTGTGGGTGTTTTTTTTTGCACTTTCTGGTACCGCATAAAGGGTGGCGATTTTGGGATTTTTGACATACATGAAATAAAATTCATCTTTTGAAATCAAGGAGGCAGTTAGGGCATTAGCTAGGAGAGATTTTAACTCAACTAGATATTTTTTGGTAGTATTTCATATGTGTTTCCATCCTGAATGATCTTCTGAGCCATTACAATATAGTTAGCTCCATGATGACCACATTCCCCCCTTTGTCCGAGGGTTTGATGACCATGTCCTCTGCCTCTTTTAGTTTTTTTTAAAAGATATTGGTTCACTGGGGGCCATATTGTTACAGGGTTCAAATGTGAGGTCATTCTTATTGATTTTGTCAATCTCGCTGCAGGTTAATTCCACGAACAGGTCTATATATTTAAACTCAGCGAGATGGGGGGTGAATTCACTCTTTTTTTTTTAAGTTGTGTAAATGGAGGTTTTGGGATGTCAGAAGAATCGTTACTGATTAGGAGTTTTACCAAAGTATCCAGTAGAGCTTTGTCGGATAGCTGTAAACCCAAGTTCTGAGCTTTCTTTTCTTCCTTAAGTTGGTGAAATGTATGAAGTGCAAGTTTCCTTGCAAAGAGGTGTATGTCATTCGTCCAGCTGAATTTATCAAATTTTGGTATAGGGACGAAGGACATACCTCTCCGCAGGACCTGGGTTTCGGGCTCTGTGAGTGTATGTGAGGAGAGGTTTATGATCTGATTCATATTGTCACCTAATATCTCCTCCGTCTGTTTGTTTGTGGGTGTCTACAGCGAGTCCGTGTATGGGAGGCTGCATTGTCTTCCATATTTGGAAGGCCTAAAAAAGAGACTCCTCTTTTTAGTATGCTCTTACTGTTCCTTTCCAAAGAGGTAGATGTTCCCTCCCTCTGAAACTTTTGTGTGGCATTTTTGTTTTTTGTAATGGCTTCTAAACTTACAAGACAAACATACCAACTTCTAAAATTGATTCACATTTTTCACAAATCTTATTTTAGTCCTTGTATTTTATGACCTGGAACTTTCAAAATAAGTTGAAATCCTATACATATTATGTACTCTATAAATCAAGACATGGTTTTGCATTTCAGACACTGGTCCAAATTTGGTCCAAATTTCAGTTGGATCGAACACTGTCTAACAGCTCAAATCAGGACTCAAATGCTTCTAATCCGAGCCTGGATTATAAATAAATAAATCTGAACTATTTGCCAGCTAGCAGCTAATTGACAAATAGTTAAATAATCCTCAGTAGTTTGAAGGTTGATTATATGGCTGCTGGACAGTGATTGCTTGTAAAAAGCAAAGAAACCAACTCTTTTTTCACAGTAAATTTTTTTATCAAATAAACATACAATGTTCAGAAAAAGACTGTAATCAGCACAATACTCAACGCCAGCTCCTTTCTGCTCCCTTGCGCTGTATAGTGATGCCGGGAGCCAGAATATGACGTCACTACAAGGAGCAGAGAGGAGCTGCAGGTACATTACTGCTCCCTCGCACACAGGAAGAGAGCACCCCCACTGGACCCCAGTAAAAGATCCACTCAGCTCTCCCTAAGGTAGTGGATTAAAATTAAAAATGTAAATTTAGGAGTATGTGATAAAATGTGTGTATACCTCTGTCAGTGTGTTTGTGTATGTCTCTGTCAGTGTGTTTGTGTATGTCTGTTTAGGTACCTGCCCCCCTCCGATCACGAGAGATATTTTTACCCACTTTTTCCCCACACCGTACAAGTTTCACCACGGCTAGTCCACCTCCATAGCTGCGATCATCAATCTTTATGATCAATCTTCTCAGCTAATGTTTTCCCATAGGAAATGCGCGTATTCTCTATGGGTAACATTCAGCGCCTGCATGCAGAGCATGGAGATGCTGAACATAGGTGCTGCAAACTGTGCAGCAATGACACAGGACTCTCTAGTTGCTGTCTGAGTGACTGTCACTAGAGGTCTTACTAGGCAGCAATGTAAGCACTGCCTTTTCTCTGAAAATGCAGCGTTTACATGGAAAAGGTCAAGGGGCAGGCTGTAGGCACAAGGACAGCTACATTCTGTAATGGTTCTGGTGACTATAGTGTCCATTTAAGAATTGACTATTTCTCGTGGTAACTTAAACTTCGCTAGCTGCTGTAATTCCACTTCCAGCAAGGTCATAAGTACGTCAGTAGTTATTTTACTTGCTGGTACTAAATGTGTACGATGCCTAGCACATGTGATACTTACTTACATATACCTTGCTTTTCTGTAACCACTATGATTATTTCAACAAATAATTCAATGAAAAAAATTATAAATTGAAAAAAATAAATAAATGGACAGTAGCCAACCCCAAGAAGGAGTTTTCGGCTGGCTGCTGTCCATTCTGCACATATTCTTTGCACATTTATTGGCTGAGAGCACTCAGCTGACTATCAGGAGGATCACCTAGCATCAGAGAAGGCTTGGCGCCTGGCGGGGACATAGTTAATCTCTGCAGATTTTGTTTTTCGTTGAAAAGATATTTTGTTTAACCACTTCAGTTAACAAACAGTGATGTTTAGCCAGATACCAGTATATATATGCTATATAATGTTATTTTAATTAAATAAACAAGTTTTAGCACCATCTTCATTAAGTTGTTATGGTTTCAGAAGGCCCCCAGGCACATTCTTACCTCGAGCGGTTGAAACACAAAGTTGCCTCCAGCGCTGTTCTCGACCCCCCCACAAGCATCTGGCTTGTGAAATGTTAGTTTCAGGAATCATGTAGAGCCACCAGGCAGGAACGCAGCCATTCCTTAACTTCCCATTCAGAAGGGCGGGGTGGAGGGAGGTGGGGGCCATAGTGCCAGAAATACAGCTAGTATCCCTTTAATATTTTAACTTTTTTTTGCATTTCCAAC
This sequence comes from Pelobates fuscus, assembly GCF_036172605.1. Taxonomy (NCBI): domain Eukaryota; kingdom Metazoa; phylum Chordata; class Amphibia; order Anura; family Pelobatidae; genus Pelobates; species Pelobates fuscus. The sequence goes on along the minus strand of NC_086324.1, from coordinate 165,993,681 downwards.
AAAACATTGTCTAGTAAATAGCTTACAGCTTCTTATATAGAAGAACAAATTATTTTTTATTTATTGAGTGGGGTTACAGAAGAGTAGTATAGGGCTATGTTAACCAAACTAGTTTGAGTTGCCTCAACTCACTGTTTAGTGAATTAAGTCCTATGATTGTAGTAAGACTGAGGTAGACTCTATGATAAAACTTTCTCTCTATGCTATAATATAATATTGTGTGGTGTTTTTCTTATTCTGTATCCTCATATAATTTTTTATAGAATCTTCCTCATTACGTGTCCAGGAAGTGATCATAGATGCAATTTCCTTCCGTTCCCATGATACATTACATCCATGCCTTTCGTGACTGTGCAGGAAAAACACACGTGGGTTTGTAATTTTCTTATCTGAGTTATCTATTTAGAAATGTTCTCACACATTCTAAACATAATATCTAAACCGTATAAGCTGCATTGCGGTCTAGCTGTATGAAACTGAAAACAAACTGTGAACTAAAACAGGTTTAAAACTTTGTTGCGCCATTGATTTGGAACAAGACTTTCTATTCTAGACAGCACAATAACTATCTATTGACTCATTCTCCTATTGACTTGCAAGAATTACGCATGTTTTTTAAAAAAACATCTGATATATTTTAAAAGCTAGTTTATTGTCGCTTTGTCAATGACATCAGTGATTATCAGTGTGCCGTGTGATAGTCCTCATGGTTAAACTTTTTTCAACTTTAACACATCTGAGTGAGGGAAATGAAAGCATGCTGTAAGAGAGAGGAGATCATATCATTTTAATGGTTAAATACAAAAAAAATATTGTGGTCCTTGCAAATTTTAAAAAGGGTTTGTGAGAAAGATAATAGCTGTATGTACTATAAAAGTTAATTTTATTGGTGAGGGGAATGCTGGCATGATGGGAGTCTTTCGCTATATTTATTTATATCTATGGTATTTGCATGAGTGAGAGGTGTTTAATTAGTGAGTAATTGTTTACTTTTATAGTAAACTGTAGCTTCCTTTCTGCAAATCGTGCTGGTGGAAAGTGCATATTTGCAGTATAGCAAGTGGGGGTGGGCTGTGGGAGCTTGGTGTGACACTTATTTTGCTCAAACAGCTTGAAAATGGCTTTACCCAGAACTGGAGGATAGCCTCCGCAGTGTAGCATTATAACTTTTACTATGGGCTGCAGTAGTTATAGTCTTAAGACTGTCCCTTTTAAAGACTAGATTGTTATGAATATATATATATACAGTATTTAGTCTCTTAAATCAGCAGTATCACTTTTAAGTTGCAAAAAACACACAATTAAAATCACTACTTTAAGAATTGATAGTAGCAGGTCACTCCACCCAGAACTTGTACGAGAGTGCCAGTGGCATTGTTGGTGTTCGTTGGTTAGATCAGGGTTACATGTACCTGTGTTTGACAGGCAGTCCTCCTTGTCTGCCAGCTACACAATCGAAGAGACGCAGAAAATAATCTTTTCCGCTGTTGGTAGTAATGCGTCTGCACTCCCAGACCTGTCAATGCTCTTCCCTTCCTTTCAGTGCATCAGGTCTGCACTGCATGTCTCCAAGCATGCCGGTTCAATAAAGTCTAAATCTCTACAAAGAAGGTGGACAACACTGATCTAGATAATACACGAATGTCTGGGGAAATTAACGTAAACTGGAAAAATGGCTGACTTGGAGATTCTGTGACGTGTGTCTATTTTAGCCTAAAATTTTAATTTCCCCACAATTCCTGTTTAAATGAATTACCGAGTAAGAGTCTGGCAGTGACCACAGTCACTATCACTGCCTGTGACACAAGTATGTCTCGCCATGTTGCAATGTTACATTGCATTTGTTTGTTTTTTTGTTTGTTTCATTTTTTACGTGTCTCTGAAACACCCTTGTTTGGATACAGTATATCTCCCATCCATGTAAGAGCTAGTCCATTGCGGCCATCTCAGCTGGTGCGTGGGTTGGTAATTTAGCTGAATTTCATTTCTAGGGATGCTCTAAGAAATGCTATCACTACTATTGAAACCTGCATTGCGGTCTAGTTGTGAAACTGAAAAAAAAAAAAAGGTTTAAACATTTTCATGCACCACTAATCTGACAAAAGACTAACTTTCTTCCAACTTTCCCGCAGTCAAAGTCTTAGATAGCAAAATAACTTGCTTTTGTTTCTGGCCTTAAAATGTTAATGGTCGACTGTCACCTCAAAGCTATTCAATATAAAAATGCTTTCATCAAATTTTGAAAGGAAATACTTTTTCTTTTAACCCCTTCCCGACCGTGGACGTATTAGGTACGTCCGACAAACGGTCCTTTAAGGACCACGGGCATACTTGATACGTCCGCAGCTAATTAGAGTGCTGGAAGCGATCATGATCGCTTCCAGCAGCTCTAATGGTATTGCAGCGATGCCTCGATGTCAAGGCATCATGCAATACCTCTCCTTACTGCCGGGTGATCGCTCCACTTGGTTTCTCCACGTGACGTCCGGCAGTCTTTCGTTGCTCTACCTGTATTCTGAGTGCCTCAAGGGGTCGAGGCACTCAGTGAAGAAAGAAGAAAATAAAAAAAATTAACCCCCCCCCCCATGCAATGTGGCTCCCAAGATGGCGCTGCCTTTCATCATAGAGGCAGGCTGGGGACATCCAATCAGAGCTTGCCCCTATGACAATGTTTATTCTAACTATGATCCCCATTTGTCTGATCATGTCAGTATTGGTAAATATTGACTCTGGTCAGTGTGGATATCCCTCCCTCTGTTTTAGTGAGATTGGGAGAGAGATCTGCGTTTTAGGTAGAGAGATTTAGGTAGGTATTTGTAAAATTGTAAGACCCAAAGGCTCTTATCAGAGCCATTAACCCCTATCTTGCCAGTGATATATACTATATATATATATATATATATATATATATATATATATATATATATATATATATATATATATATATATATATATATATATATATATATATATATATATATATAGTTTGTGTTCGGGGCATTCTCATATGATATAGAATAAGATGGTTGTAGCTTTAGGAATAATCGGTTGAGGTGTGCCGAAACCGACGTATGCTGTAGGCCGGTAAAAAGTGGGCTTACATAGAGGAAATATGAACAAAGGGAGTGGAGGGTGGGGCTATTCGTCTGACCCACAAAGGTAAGTAGGGAAAGGGGGGAGTCCCTTTTGTAGGTCTATAGCCCCTCCCACAACTTCAGGCCATGCCTTCCAATATACTGTAATCACTGGCTCTTGCAAAGCAGCACTTTTTTGCTATATGTGCATTTTTTTAGGGGTTAATTAAAAAAAAATTGTGACAGTCCATTAAAGGATCACTATAGTGTCAGGAAAACAAACCTGTTTTCCTGACACTATGTCATCCTTGGGGGACCCTCTCCTGTGGCGCTGAAGGGGTTAAAATTTCTCATCCAGCTTCGCAGAAGTGCCTCTAGCGGCTGTCAGGAAGACAGCCACTAGAGGTTGGATTAACCCTGCTATGTTCGCATGTGAAGGGTTAAAACCTGAGGAACCTGGCACCCAGACCACTTTATTGAGCTGAAGTGGTCTGGGTGACTATAGTGTCCCTTTAAGTAAAGTAATTGTGTTCATGTCACAGAGGTCGTATAGCGCTGAGGAGGCGTATATCCTTGAGCTAGAGTCTGACGCGTCTATGTCTGACTCCGACCCTGATTTTGACCCTGCCAGGTGCTCAGATACATCACTAGATACAGTGTCTGCTGCTCGTAATGTATCTAGTTATGATGTATCTGTGGCTGCTAGTCCCCCTGCCAGAAGGAGACGTGCTGCTCCAGCTGGCAGTACTGCTGAGGAGTGGGTAGTGCCTCATCGCCAGAGGCAAGATATCACTGCAAATCCTGGCATCAATGTGGGTTTCGCAGGATTGAGCCCTCAGCAGTTTATGGGGGTTTTTCTGGGCGATGATATATTGGGGAACATTGTCACCCAATCTAATTTATATGCCCATCAGTTCTGTTTTGCAAATCCCGACTTTTTTGGCAAAGCAGCAATGGGCCCCCATCGATGTGCCAGAATTAAAAAAAATTCTGGGCATTGTCTATGCTGATTGGCATCATAAAGAAGCCCTCCAGCTGCTCCTACTGGAGCAGTAGCCCCATCTTCTCTACCCCCATTTACTCCCAATGTATGTCGAGGTAGAGGTATGAAATGATTATACATTTCATACACTTCAACGACAACAGCCTGTGCCCCCCCTAGGGAGCATCCCAAGTTTGACAGGCTGTATAAAATCCACCCCTTGATTACCCACTTCGCTGCCAGGTTTGCAGAGGCTTATACACCTGGAAGGAATATATGCAGGGATGAATCCATGATGAAGCATAAGGGAAGGCTGGGATTCAAGCAGTATATTCCTTCCAAGCCCTCCAGGTATGGTGTAAAGGTGTATAAGATCTGTGATAGCGAGGCTGGGTATACTCAGACCTTCTAGGTATACGAGGGAAAGGATACCCACCTTGACCCTCCAGGTGTCCCAGAACATATGGGAACCAGTGGGAAGATTTTTATTGAGGTTATAGTACACTACATGCTTGCATTTCCAGCATGCGGTTGAATAACAGTAATACTTTTACAGAATAAATGTCAGAATCTAAACTGTCAGAAAAAAACTTGATGGAAGGATTATATTGAATAGTTTTGAGGTGACAGTTGTTTTTTTTTTTTTTTTTTTTTTTTTTTTTTTTTTTTTTTGGATTCTTTATTTTTGTTGTGCTCATATAACAATCAGTCTTACGCTGCCACAACAGCAGGAGCAAGAGCATAAACACATTTAGTATAACAGTGGCATTAGATAGTACAGCACATTTTAAATGTATATGCAAAAGGTAACAGTGGTAAGCATTATGTAAGATTATGTTAATAAACTTGCTTTAAGTAAATGTTGAGTAACAGCAGGCCGATATATGTGTTAGACGATATAATATGCAGATAGGTGTAGGCACTGTGTTAACAAATTATGTTCTGCTTAGTTAAACAGTTGCACATTTTATAATTATGAGATATAACAGGTTAACAGTCATACCAGCTATAAAAAGAGGTACACATGTTGGAGCAAAGTGTCGGTAGTAACAGTAGATTGACTGGTGTGTACTTATGTAGTGGCATGTTTTGCTTTACAGTAGAAACTAGTTAATATGTGGTGCATAAACGGGCCACACTGCGTGTGCAAAGGTTAGATTACGGTGGGTAGTAGAAAACATCGCTGAAGGTCGCGTATTTTGTGGGGTATTAAGTACACATTACATTCCAAGCAGCAGTATTTTAAGAGAAACAATAAAATAAACCATAAAAGGAAAGGTAACACGCAAGTTACTTATATTCAGCCAGGTTAGAGTAATGTCCTGTCTGCCCATGGGTGTTCAGGAGAGTGGCTGGTCTTCGGTGCCTTTCGTGTCAATCAGCCAATGCCGGCTCTGTATGCTGGGCTTGTGGGCCGGGGTTCTGTTCTGCAGAGAGCCGGCAGCTCAGATATGGCGATGTGCCAGTTGCAAGTAAGGTGTTCGCTGGGGTGTTGTGCTGTGTACTTGCGCCATGCCTTCAACAGTCCAAGAGTGCAGGAGAGTTTGGTCCCTGTGCGAGGACTTGACCGACTGAGTGGGCATTGGCTAGTCCCGGATGCAGGTCTCCTTGCTTGGTGTGGTCGCGGGCTGCTGGGTTTCCTTTGCGGTCGGTCCGCTATGTCCGTCATGCTGGGTCTGTCTCGAAAGGTTGTGCCTCTCTGGGGCCTGTGCAGGGTTTTGGTAAGTAGGCGGTGAAGCCTTTGGTGTTTGCTCGCTGGTTGCCCCCTGATGGTCCTTTTCGGTTCTTGACTGCTCTCTGTGGGGTTCCAGGTTTCTGCCTTTGGAGCCGCCCGGTTTGGATGCCTGCTCGTCTTGAGAGTGGGGTCTGGGGGGAGGATTTTTCCCGTCCCCCTGGCTTCCCCTTTTGGGCCATGCGTTGTGCCGTCAGATGGCGTTCCCTGGGCTGATGGCCATAGGAGTGCCTCCAGCTTCCCCCAAAAAGCGCTGAATATGTAATCGAGACGGCGCTCAGTTTCTTCTTTGGCGCTGTACATGGCTGCGGTGTGTGGGCCAGACGCCATTTTGTAAGCCTCATTAGTGTTTTTTCGCTTCAAAGATTGTGTCGCTTGGGTACCCCTTGTTATGGGGGTTGTAAGAGGGTGGTCCGTGATATCCCCCACCGGACCATAGGGGGGGGAACGAGGGCTTGGGGTCGAGGATCTCACCGTTGTTGGCGGCAGGAGAGCGCCCGTCTCTCTTGTGCCTGCCATGCTGGTAGGCCTCGCTGGGGTGTCGGGTGCGTAGCAATAGAAACGTCGCTTGAGGGGCATCTTCTTGTGCACCCCGTTGTCCCCTTTCATTTGGTGTTCTTCGTGTAGCTTTGGGTCGCCGTTTTAGTAACACAAATTGCTGTTTAGTCGGTTTGAAGCAGGAGCTCATGCAACCTGCGACCATTCAGCATGGCATCCAAGCCCCGCCCCCCAGTTGTTTTTTTTAGGTCTATTCATTCTACCGGTAGTAGATTTACAAGCTGATGCTATAGAGATTTTCAACACATGTATAGTATAGGGCTATTCCAGCTAGGGAAGCAAAAATATAACATAGTGCAACATTGTATAATAATACTGGATATAAAATTAAGTGCCAAGTGATCACTCACACTTTGACATCAAATAAAGTACCTTCAGAAATATATTGGTGTGTGTCTTCTTGCTTCAATGCTGAGTAGATGATAATCTCATACAAAAGATAGAAGTAATAAATGCTGCTTTTTGTACTTTATCTACTCAGTTACTTCATTATTTTCTTGCATTTTTCTATCTTTTGTATGAGATTATCATCTATTCAGTATTGAAGCAAGAAGACACACACCAATATATTTCTGAAGGTACTTTATTTGATGTCAAAGTGTGAGTGATCACATGGCACTTAATTTTATATCCAGTATTATTATACAGTGTTGCACTATGTTATATTTTTGATTCCCTAGCTGGAATAGCCCTATACTATACATGTGTTGAATTGAAGATAGGAGATCTGCGGGCATACCCTATGCTATTGAGGGAAGTTGCTAATATTTATATTTTCCACTATAATCACTTTTTGGGAGAAACAGTGTTATTGCATGTGGACACCAAAAACACTTTTTGTAAATTTGTGAGAGATACTATTTTATCAAGCTATAGAGATTTTGTCAGTGTCGGAACTCCATACAAAAAAGTTAAAACAAAACTGATCTAAATAATTTATAACATAAACATGTGTGGTAATATCCTGAAACAGAACAAATTAGAGGATTTTATCCAGTTGTCTTTTTATCCTAAAATGTGAAATTCTTGACAATTTGCAATTCAGTGAATAAATTTACACAAACCTACACCATATCACCATTTATAAAAAAAATGTTTTAATTAAAACTGTAACCATGTTATATTTGCTTGTGCATTGTTTATATATATGTTTTTCTTTTATTGCATTGTATTGGTTTTAACTGTGTTCTCAATCCCTTGTCTAGAAATTGTCCATGAAGTGAACATATTTGGATGCCTCTCCCTGCCGTCCCGTGAGAGTTCGAGTCAATTGCCGCAATCTCTGTAAGAGCATGTACTGACAAGTTACTACTACTAACCTACTACTACTAACCTCCACCGGAAAATGAACGATATAAAGGTTAAAAGGGAGGGGGGATACCACAGAAGACAACACATGCTTATAACTCATGTTATTGCTAATTGATTAAGAACAAACATGGTGTTTTGTCTGCAGTGTTTAAAAGCTTAGAGAGCATACCAACTCTCTTTTCTGGTCTTAAAGGAAAACCGCCACCTCAAAACTAATTTGTTTTATATAATAATCATTTCATGAAGCTTTGAAAGGATTATATATATATATATATATATATATATATATATGTGTCCTCCACTATTTCCTATGCTACGCAAGTATATAAAAGAGTAAGGTAAAGTGCAAGCATGCATAAAAAAAAAAAACAACTAACAACAACATAAGAAAGTGCAAGTCTGTCTGTGAGTCAGCCCTGTAAAAGCAGTCCTTTAAAGCCCCCCTATGTAGTGTACTCACAAGCTGTAGGGGAAGAAGATGGTGGTGAATACAATTGTTCAGTGTATAGAACGCTAGTGAAAGCCCAATCATGAAGAGAGAAAGATTTTATGGACATTATAATTATTAAGGGACTTTTGCCCATTCATGAAAACTTTGTATTTATTTATTTTGAAAGCTTGGGTGTTGTATAGACTACGCGTGAAATTGTTTTAATTTCTTATGTTTATTTTTTATATTTTGGGCATAGTTCCTTTATTGTGCATTTGGGTGTATTTTATTTATTGTTGTTGTTTTTTTCTATTTTTATATACTTTCAGTTATTAATAATTTTATGTTAGCATGGTTGTTTACTGTGAAAAAGTAAAAAAAAATAAATACTGTAACACCACTCTTCCTATCATTTACAGGTAAATGTTGACTGTGTTTATTTGTGGTTTGTGCTGGCAATATGTGATTGTGATACACTTTCTGATACATACACAAACATGCTGCACAATGACACACAACATGACACTAACATGCACACACAAACTACACATTCTCTTACACTAACACACCACACATTCCATTAAGTATTTCAATTACCAGCAGTTGCATATATGTTTCATCTCTCTCTGCCATTCATAGTGTGTCCGCCGCCGGGATATGACACCACGCTGTATCTTAATGGCTTTCAGCCCTGTGCAACGCAAAGAGCATCTGGCTGCAGCCTCCACGTAATCAATAGTGAACAAACAGTCCGCCAGAATGTTTCTACACCAGCCGAGATACACCCCCTGTAGGGCACCAATCCAGTGGCAGGGCTAAAATATATATTTTTTTAAACTTCCTGTTCGGTGACTAGAACTGCCTGTCTCAGGCATGAGGGGTATATAAATTCCAGAATCCCATGGGCACATATTACTTGTTATGATAATGGTCTGTGTGTAGACAGTGCTGCCCTGTAGTTTGAAGACAAGCCTTTTATTTTAGATTTTATTTGGAATCTCTGTGTATATGATCACTCCTGGCAGGACATTCCAGGTAGAGTCCAACAGCATCAAGACCTGGCAACCTTGCAACAAATACTGTTTTATCAGTCGAAATCTAAAAGTAAAACACAGGTTGGTTCACACATGGGTCTGTATACTAAACTGTCCAAACATTGTTCATCTTCTTGAGTACTTGAAATGAATGCATCGTACTGTGACATCGGGTGACTTGGCATGGAATATTAAAACATGTTTTTTTATCTTTCAGTGTAATGTCACATGATGCTATGTAAGATTAATTTGGCCAACTGTCTGCTTTGACGATTATCTTCGTAGTTGGATGTCAGCATGAGTCTGAGTGATTTTTGTGTTTGTATTTTTGGTATCACTGGTGAGACATTATTAATGGCATGTTTGAAAGCTGTGTGATTAGCTAGTAATTGTGTTCGCTCACTTATTGAAATGCTGCTGTTTCACAAATCGTGTTGTTGTGTGTGCATGTTCACTATAGCATGTGTCTTCCATTACCTTTTGCTGTGTCACAACTATGTGATGTTTGAGTCTTTGCTGATGTTAAATCAAATGATAAAATTACACTGACTAATTGATATTACATGTCTGAGAGGAGGATATTAATACAAAGCAATACAGGTTCATTTTTCTTACTCTAATGATCACAGTTATGTTATAAAATGCAGTACAAGTTGAGTTACTTTTTCACTGTTATATGAAGTGCGATTTTATAGAAATTAAAGAAATGGGATGAATAAACACATGACTTCGCAACATGTGGGCCAAAAAGAGAAAGTTGAGTATTTCAAAAAGATAAAATCTTTATGAAGTGTTCATAAAGGCAGCTTTGAATTTGCATTGAATTTATTTTCAATGAAAAAAATAATAATAATGCCATGACAAAGCACTAAGCCAGCTCCAGTCCAGACTTGACCCCAGAGTAGCCAACTTCCTCATGCACCAAAAAAGTATGGGAACAGGAGGAGCGTGGCCAAGAATATGCATGTTGTAAATCATTTGTGTATTTAGCTGTGTGAATATGTATTTGTGTGTGTCATTGTATGTATATCTGTGTGTGTGCATCAATGTATCTGTGTATATATTATCTTACTGTGTGTGTATAAATGTATCTATGTGTATATCTGACTGTGTGTGTTACTGTCCGTAAATCTGTGTGCATGTATAAATATTTGTGTGTGTATATATATATATATATATATATAATTGTGTGTGTGCATACATGTATCTATGTGTATATCTGACTGTGTGTGCATCTGGTGTGTGTATATCTGTGTGTGTTTAAATGTATATATGTATATATCTGACTATGTATGTTTGTCACTGTATGTATCTGATCAGAGGTGTTCTATAATTGGCCGAATTAGGCGACCGCCTAAGGTCTAGTGTTAACTGGGCCATCTTAACAGCATTATAGGCCCCCGGGCAAAGCGCTGCACTGGGGCCTTGCCCTCACAACCACTCACAGGAATAAAAATCAAATTTTTTGAAAAATTTAAAGAGACACTATAGTCACCTGAACAACTACAGTTTAATGTAGTTGTTCAGGGGAGCTCTATAGCTCCCTGCAGGCAATCTAATGTAAACACTGTATTTTCAGATGGCCACCAGAGGGACTTCCTATCATGTAGGGCCCTAAAAAGGCCTTGTACACGTCAGACGTATTAAAATATGTCTGACGTGTGCAGGAGAGAGAAGGCACTGTGTGCGCGCCTTCTCTCTCCTGCCTGTCATGAATGCCGCCCTATGAAGAATGTGCGCATGTGTGGCGAAGCCGCGCATGCACACAAGGGAGCAATGACGCTTCCAAATGAAAGCGTCTGATTGCTCCCTGCTCGCGCCCGCCTATTTCGTCATTTTGATGAAATAGGGGGCGCGGCTTCACGAGGCTCCCGGCGCTGAAACCAAGTGAGTAATATCCTCTGCCTGGAGAGTCCCTTTAAGCTTATATTTATAGGCACCTCCAACAAATGCAATACATACACACACAAACTGCTGAATGCTGTCACAGCCTTCTGAATACTGACACACAGATACATCTGAATACACACACACACACACACACACACACACACAGACTGCTAAATATAGACTGTGTGTGAGCGGGTGTAGTGTGTGTGTGTGAGGGGGTGCATAGAGTCTATATTGTGTTGGGAGGTATGATAAGGGAGCAAAATGTGTGTGTGTGTGTATATATAAAACAAAATGTATTTTTTTTAATTACACATTCACATTCATCCCCTTCAAGTATAACATTAATCTCCCTCCCCCAATCCTGTCACACTCATCTTCCCCTCAACTATGCAACACTGTCCCTGTCCCATCACCCACCAATCCAGTCATGCACACCTCTCCTCGCCCTGTCACACTCACCTCCAACAATGCCACACTTGCCCACAACCCTGTCACACTCTTCCCCTAATTCTACCACACTCATCCTGTCACATTAACCCCTCTTAATACTGTCCCATTCACTTCCACTCACCCTGTCACACTATCTCCTCCAACCTTGACACATTCAACCCAACCTTGTGATACTTACCTCATGCTGTTACACTCACCCCCACCCTTCACCCCCTATCCCTGTCACACTCACCCTGCCACAGTTACCCCTTTACTCATCCTGTGACAGTCATCATACACACACTGTCATGAAACATAGCTTTGCCATAAATATAATGCACAAAGGCTACAGAAGCCTCCCATACACACAGCAGACTGCAAGCAAGTACCCCATACACATGTTCACAGAGACATACACTCACACACAAGCATACTCGTTAGATACACATTCTTAGGCACATAGACAGGTTGACAATGCCAGATACACTTAGAAATACACACATGAACACTGTAAGCCCTTATTTGTCAATGTGTGTGTCTCTGTGCATCAGTGTGTTTGTGTATGTGCATGTACCCGTATCAATGTGCATATGCGTGCGTGTAACATACATGTACTAGTGTGTGGCTGCAATGTAAGGTTGGTATGGTATGGCAATGCATAGGTAAAGTGGCAACATATATAATATACACACATATACAATACATGAGGAAACACATATAAAGAACATGTAGATATTATTATATGTAAAAGGTTTATTAAATGAAAATGTCTATGACAATGTTTTCTTATCCGTAACTATTTATTTATTTTTAAATTAAATTTTTATTGAAGTTTTTAAATAAATTACATACAGACAATACAAAACAGCCTTTAATAAAGTCATTAACGTCACATAAATTACCAGTGTGCATAGTCTTAATGGCGACAATACACTAAGATGACAAAATTAGTTTAGGGAACCTTAAAGGGCATCTAGTCCTGGAGACCGCCTACATGGATACAAAGTGTGTTATATATTCTACCAGGCAATGTTTCAAATAGACAAAGGAGAGCAAGCAAAAGGATAAAAACCCATATACCTCACACTAAAACAAACGAAAAAGGAAACTTAAAGGGACACTCCAGGCACCCAGACCACTTCTGCCCATTGGAGTGGTCTGGGTGGCAACTCCCACTACTCCTAACCCTGCAAGTGTAATTATTGCAGTTTTCTATAAACTGCAATAATTACCTTGCAGGGTTAACTCCACCTCTTGTGGCTGTCTACTAGACAGCCACTAGAGGGAACTTCCTGGATTATAGCACAGATTATCTGTGCTAAAGCGTCGCTGTACGTCCTCACACTGTGTGAGGACCTCCAGCGTCGCTCATTTCCCCATAGGAAAGCATTGAAAATCTTTTTCAATGCTTTCCTATGGGGAGCGCTAATGCGCATGCGCGGCATTGATGCGCATGCGCATTAGGTCTCCCCGGCCGGTGGGCGGGATCAGTCTCGCCCACCGGCCGACGGAGTCAGTAGGAGGAGCGGTGCGGAGGAGAAGACAGCGACGTGGGACATCGTCGCTGCCTCAGGTAAGTGACTAAAGGGGTTTCCACCCCTTCAGTAACCGGGGATTGATTTCCTGGCACTGGAGATTCCCTTTAATCTCATGGTGTTGAATCCAAAATTTCAATCCACTTGTCCCACATTTTATATTTTTTAGACTTAATACAAAATGTGAACACAATGTCCCTTCCATTTTACACTGATATTTAAAAACCTCTTTTGTAGTTTGCCTAGATACTACCCGTGCCATATTTATTTATTTTTATTTATAAAATATTTTACCAGGAAAGATACATAGATTTTTCTCGTTTTCAAGTATGTCCTGGGTCCACAAAATTTCTGGCTATAGACAATTTAAATGCCAGAAGTATATGAATAAGTAAACATTTTTTATTTAAAGCCAAAGATAGTAGATTGAGATGTAGTAACACCATCTCAGCTGTCCATATTTGCCTTGTTCCTAAAAGCCTATTAATATTTCAGAGGATTGATACCCAACCCGTTTGTATCAATGGGCAATCCCACCAAATATGTCTTTCATTCATATCTAATCGACCACATCTCCAACAGAAAAAGATCTCCTCAGAGAACATTTTTACCATTCGTGCTGGGGTCAAATACCATCTATTTAGAAGTTGATATATGTAACTTTATTATTTGGTAAATGATTTTTAAAAGTTTATTTTTTTTTTAAATAACCCCTTTACACTGGTTCTTGTGTATACATGACTGCTGGGATATGCAACCATACCCCTCAATTGTGTATAAATGATTTGTAAATTAAGTTAGTTTATTGTAAATTAATTTAGTTTGCAAATTATCCCTTAACTACGGTCAGAGAGCTCACAACACAACATATCGTCCTTCGACCCAGGCAGCACAATGTCTTGGGCCAGCCCTGACTGTATCTTATGGTAAAATTCTACATACTCGATAAACGATGGGGTTTTTTTTAACACAAAGGGGGTTTAGTTACAGTGTATGATCATATATTGCATAAGCCTGCTACAGCACCAATGTAGTTCATTTTTGACAGGTTTAATTCTAGCAACTTAATGTCTGCTCTTATGAGATTAACCCATTTACTTGGGAAATCCATCATCATGGGGCTGTCTGCAGTGCAATAATAAAAAATCGATTACACCTTTTCTTCTAATATCATGCATGCATATACTTATCAGTCCAAAATAACAATATTTGCTTAATTTTTTAGCAATTTCATACACGTTACGTTCCAGGAAGTACCTTGGCAAACCAAGAGCTTTTCATTCTGGTCTGTGGAGTTTGAACTGGTATGGTGGGTATGTTTTTAACAAGGCACTCTAAACACCAAAACCACTTTATTATGTTTGTGGCCCAGGACATATTTGAAAACGAGAGAAATCTCAATGTATCCTTCCTGGTAAAATACTTTATAAATAAATATTATTACTACGGGCAGATATGTCAGTTTTATGCAAGTTTTAGGATTATTCATTGGTCGATAATGCGCCAAGAACAATCCAGACATACCTAAAGCAGAATCCAAATGTCTGCTTTAGCTGCGGGAAGGAATCTAGAACTAGTGTGGGGTGTCTAGGTGCAGGGTGATTGGGTGAAGCAGTAAGAATGTCTCAAACCGTTTATATTTTATTTATTTTTTCAAAATGCCATACATTATTAGCGTTACTCACTAAAGTGTGAATTGTTAGGAACTGAAAGTAAATGCAAAGTGAGACATTCTCCCAGTCGGCTATGGTTCCAGTTCAGCTGAATTGACATCAAATTTGAAATTCACTTTGAATTCCTGCCTATTCTTAGAGGAAAACTGTATGTGCTTGCAAAGCTAATGCTATAGGCCAAAAGCAATACAATTCAATTGGTGCCTATAGTGTCTCTTTAAAATATTCATACATAAACATCCTGTTTTACTCTGGGCCGGTGCGACTTCTAGGCGGATTCAGCAGCTGCTTGGTCGCACTGGCCCCGAGGGCGCAATGTCCTAGTAATTGGCATGATGGGAGCGCACAGCACAGTGCTCCTCTTTTGCCAGTCATCTCATGTAGCGTGACTGATCCGTGGACCGTGGTAGAGGAGCTTCTGTATCCTCTACCTGGCCTGACAGTAAGTGCTCTCAGAGAGCGCCAAACTGCTTCCTGTCAGACCGGGTAAGTAAAACAAGCTCCTCAATCTTGGTCTGTGGCTAGGATACGATACAAGGAGGAGGGAAGTGAGCAGTGGGTAGGGGGGGAGAGCACAAGGAGGGGCTTGGGTGGGGGAGAGTGACACACAGAGGGCTGTGGTACGGGGGGGTGTCAGGACAAAATTGTGGCCCAACACACAAAATTAAATAAAACACTGAGAAAATACAAAAATAGATACATGTATTACTGGGCCTTAGAATGGCCGGATTTAACATAGAAAGAATAGTCAGTAACAAGCCAAAGTCAGGGACACAGACAGAATCATAAACAAATAGAGAGCCAAAAGGTCAAAGATATCAGAAATATGGGTAGTCAGGAACAAGCCAAGATCAAATTACAGAAGACATACTCAATAAACGCGCTTTTTCATAACCTACTGGAATCCACGACAGGGCAATGTAAAACAGTAATAGAAGGTTTAGGTAGCCCTAAAGTTAATTGGCTAACATGTGTCATGTGATTCCAGAATGTGCCTGCGTGTCAATGACGTTGTAACCGTGGCTGGTTCCCTTATTTACCACTATAACGTCTTAAAGCATATAGATATCTTAGCTATAATTTTATATAGTTAGTGTAAGAGATCCTCTATTTAACATATATTGTAACCGAGTAAACTTACAGAAGCCAAACACAGAGAGATGGATGCAGGTCTTCGGGAAGTAAGAAGTCTTTATTAACATACCAATCGGGCCTCAGATGAACTATCGTTCCAAAACAGATCTGAGAGACAAATACATGGGGTACATTCCTTTTATAGTACTATAACTCCTCCCATTAATAGCTACGCCCACATATACCTTTAACCAATCAATGAGCAGAGTATAGACTTGTTCATCTGGTCAGACCACATGGCTCATCCAAGACAAAGGAGAGAAAAGTGCAATTTCAGTTCCTGCATTCCTGCACATGCTCAGTACATTGATGACAGTATCCTAGCTACGTGTAGCTAACTAACTGACACAACATACACATATGCCACATGGAAATCTCGGCCTACTAAATTTACATTTCACTGAAATTCCACCACAATATAAATAATTGAGAATACAATATAAAATAAGGATTGTCTTGGAAGCAATAAAGTTTTGTCTTTTAGATATTTATTATATAAATATAGACATATAAAATCCATTACAATAATTTATAGCAGAGTTTATAAGATTAAACTAAATGCTTGCAAATATCATTAATACAAATACAAAAAGAGAAGTCCTGCGCTTAAGCTGCAAGGACTACAACACACATCAGCCCCAATATATAGTAAAAACCAAAGAAAAGAAAATGTTACTTGCGCTTTTTCCTTAATCCCTATGTATATTTAGACAAATGGAGGTCATTTAGTTGCTCCAATGGCCATTGGAGGGATGCCCGCCTGCCAACGTCAAGGCAGACCCCCCCCTAAGCGGGTCCTAACACTGACCCTTCAGCCTGCTTCCTTGAGCTTCTGGCAAAGATATCTCTAATGAGACAGAAAGGGGTATTTTTTATATACACCCCTTTACTTATTAACCCTTAATAGGGAACACATGGGATGGGTAGCAGCATTGTAACCAGGCTGTGTGATACAAAGTAAATACAAATACAAAAAGAGAAGTCCTGCGCTTAAGCTGCAAGGACTACAACACACATCAGCCCCAATATATAGTAAAAACCAAAGAAAAGAAAATGTTACTTGCGCTTTTTCCTTAATCCCTATGTATATTTAGACAAATGGAGGTCATTTAGTTGCTCCAATGGCCACTGGAGGGATGCCCGCCTGCCAACGTCAAGGCAGACCCCCCCTAAGCGGGTCCTAACACTGACCCTTCAGCCTGCTTCCTTGAGCTTCTGGCAAAGATATCTCTAATGAGACAGAAAGGGGTATTTTTTATATACACCCCTTTACTTATTAACCCTTAATAGGGAACACATGGGATGGGTAGCAGCATTGTAACCAGGCTGTGTGATACAAAGTAAATACAAATACAAAAAGAGAAGTCCTGCGCTTAAGCTGCAAGGACTACAACACACATCAGCCCCAATATATAGTAAAAACCAAAGAAAAGAAAATGTTACTTGCGCTTTTTCCTTAATCCCTATGTATATTTAGACAAATGGAGGTCATTTAGTTGCTCCAATGGCCATTGGAGGGATGCCCGCCTGCCAACGTCAAGGCAGACCCCCCCTAAGCGGGTCCTAACACTGACCCTTCAGCCTGCTTCCTTGAGCTTCTGGCAAAGATATCTCTAATGAGACAGAAAGGGGTATTTTTTATATACACCCCTTTACTTATTAACCCTTAATAGGGAACACATGGGATGGGTAGCAGCATTGTAACCAGGCTGTGTGATACAAAGTAAATACAAATACAAAAAGAGAAGTCCTGCGCTTAAGCTGCAAGGACTACAACACACATCAGCCCCAATATATAGTAAAAACCAAAGAAAAGAAAATGTTACTTGCGCTTTTTCCTTAATCCCTATGTATATTTAGACAAATGGAGGTCATTTAGTTGCTCCAATGGCCATTGGAGGGATGCCCGCCTGCCAACGTCAAGGCAGACCCCCCCTAAGCGGGTCCTAACACTGACCCTTCAGCCTGCTTCCTTGAGCTTCTGGCAAAGATATCTCTAATGAGACAGAAAGGGGTATTTTTTATATACACCCCTTTACTTATTAACCCTTAATAGGGAACACATGGGATGGGTAGCAGCATTGTAACCAGGCTGTGTGATACAAAGTAAATACAAATACAAAAAGAGAAGTCCTGCGCTTAAGCTGCAAATATCATTAATAGGTTAACATACCCTTCTGAACATGTCATCATGTGGCGTCTGTCTCCAAGTCTCTCCTCTGTTTCTTAACATTTAAAAGTACACCTATTTATACCTTAGGTGTCTCCATTTTAGGGTTACCGTAGTTCATATATGAAAAAGTAACACTTCTTTTACTTTATTCATTTTAGGATCTCCCTTAACTTGGCAAAAATACAAGGCCATAACTAAAGGGTGTATACGTCATGGAAATTTACCTGACTTAGTTCAAGATGGCACTTTACAGTCTGAACATCCTTATATACTTAGG
Source organism: Pelobates fuscus (assembly GCF_036172605.1). Classification (NCBI taxonomy): domain Eukaryota; kingdom Metazoa; phylum Chordata; class Amphibia; order Anura; family Pelobatidae; genus Pelobates; species Pelobates fuscus. The sequence goes on along the minus strand of NC_086324.1, from coordinate 165,975,446 downwards.
GTTACCACAGTATATTCTGTACTGAAAGAGTCATAGGATAGCCTTGAAGCTTGTTTATGCATTATTGTTATTGTAATTCATCTAGGACAAAATGGTGTTAACATAATATGCACTGAGGTTATTGCTTAAAGAAACATCTATGAAAAACAATATGTTCCATTTCTAACACCTGTCAGTTTGCAATATCTCTTAAAGACAAAGTACACAGTTTAAGAAATACAACATTCCATTCTAAAACGTGTAAAATTTGCATTTGCCCATAACAACGTGACGACACACGCATGTTCGCGTGACCTTTTACCTGGTCAGAGACAGCGTTATATAACTCTAAGAGCTGGGGTGGGAGAGACACACAAAGGACTGGGGTGGGGGAGAGGCAGCTGGTCTTGTTTAGTGCCTAAAATGGCCTTCCACCAGCCCTGGTTTTACTCATAAATTTTCTGTGAAAATTCCCATACAGACCATATCGATTTCAGCATAAGGAGGAGCACAAAAAGGATCCAGTACAATGAAATCCTGCCTAGAACATGTAGATCCATGGACGTTTTTACTGGCAGTTTGGAGATAATCTATGTAACAAACACCACACCACTTACTGACTTAGCTTTTTTCATGTTTCTTTGCAGGGGAAGGTAGAGCACTGACTGAGTATAATCCACAGCTGATAATATAGATTTATACATTATAAAGATAAAATAATTCCCCAAAATTATGAATTTTTTTTTTTTTTTTTACAAAAATAGATACATTTATTACTGGGCCTTAGATTTAACATAGAAAGAATAGTCAGTAACAAGCCGAAGTCAGGGACACTTCCCTTTTCAGCATTTTCTTTTCCAGTTGGGTGACTTGTGTTGAATTGAGAGCAGCATTGCAAAATTTTAAACTGCATATAGTAATGCTGAAAACCTCTCCAATCCACTATGTTCAATAATATTCCGTTTTGACTTAAAGGGATACTCTAAGCACCCAAAATCTTTAGTTTAACGTGAAATTGTAGTACTAGGAAAACAATTTTTTTTCTAGCACTGTAGCTACTTATAGTGCCCCACTACATCGCTCCTCTCCCCATTATGTCCCTTTAAAGTATCGATAATCCCCCCTACAGTCTCACTGCTCAATTCTCTGCCATTTAGGAGTTAAATCACTCTTGTTTCTGTTTATGCAGCCATAGTCACTACTCCCAGGCTATGACTCACTAGCAAAAACAAAGTGATTTAACTCCTAAATAGCAGAGAATTGAGCAGTGGGACTGCAGGGACACTATCTATACACTAAAACTGCATATTAAGATAAAGTTGCTTTGGTACCTTTTCTTTAGTGTCACTTTAACTTTTAGAATTATGTTTGAAATTCTGCACAATTCCCTATTTTGTAAATGTCCCATCTTTCAGTACCCCTTTTCTCCCAGGTGTATATTTTCAGAGGAAGGGTGTGTACCCAACACATTACAGAATAACAATTGAAGAAGTTGGAGGACCTCTAAAAAGAAGTTTCAGAAAAATGCCACAAGGTGGCACTGTGACACAGAAATAAAAACCAAAACTGAAAGTTGGAAAAGGCAAGTCGAATATCAATGACATTCACTTCCTGGCAGCATGAAACGACTCCGGAAGTAATTAAACAGCAGTGTTTCTTACACAGAGAAGAGCTCTCTACCCTACCTACTCCAAATTAAACCACTACCATCACCACTGAATAGATGAGACATTAATAAATTAAAGAAAATAAAATGTCAGTTTCTGAAATTGCAGCACTTGCATGGGAAAATGTCTCCGGACAGACCCATCCCAGACCAGGAGAGGGAATCTTCCATTTTATCCTATTACCCTCTGTTTAGCAGGATGAATAGACTGTATGTGGAAAGCAGGGTTATCACTGCTATTATTCAAATCTCAATTTGAAACCAGCAAAGGGAGATCTCACTGCACAAACTCTGCCTCACAAAGCTGGACATTGAAATAGGAAATACAACTCTCCCTTTGACCGCACTTAGCCAGGGACAAATGGCGGCAATTTTAACCATTATGTGCAATGACAAAGAGATTCTGTGCATCAAAATCTATGCAATACATGTCAATTGTTAGGGTGCATGGAGGGCTGGTGCAAGGATTTTTGCCGCCCCCCACCCCATATGACATCACAATGCCCCACCCATATGATCTGCTGTTAACTAACGCAAGTGCTGCAGTGCCGCTGTGTTTACATTGAAAGGCCTGCAGGGACAGGCTATAGACAGCAGAACCACTTCATTAAGCTGCAGTGGTTCTGGGGACTATAGTGTTTCTTTAATGTGAGGTAAATTAGAGATTAGTGCCACGAATAATATCCTAGATTGCCTACTTACAACCAGATGAGGATGATGATGGGCTCTAGCTGTAGTCTGGCTCCACTGGTCTGGTGTAGAACAGGCTCTCTGGAGGCTGTTTGTAACTGTGGTCACAAAAATCAATGTTCTGAGAGAACGGGAAGCAGCTCCATTTTTTTAACGCCCTTTACACAGCTCAAGGTCTGGGTCCCAGGGTCCACCTTCATGTTCCACTAATGAGTTTGTTCACAGGAGGTGGAGTAGCGGATGTCCTGATATGTGTGTAAGGAATGCATTGTATGTGTAAGGGCTGCATTGCTTGTGTCTGTGTGTGTAATGCATTGTGTGTTTTTCTGTGTGCAAGGGGTGCATTGTCTTTGTGTGTAAGGGGTGCATTGATTGTGTGTAAGGGTTGCATTGCTTGTGTCTGTGTGTGTAATGCATTGTGTGTTTTTCTGTGTGCAAGGGGTGCATTGTGTGTGTGTGATGGATGTCAATCTCTCCCCCTGATGTAGAATTATTAAAAACCTTTATTGATCCTGTATTGAATTTTTGTACTAACTCCATTTTAACTTCATTACATGACAGATTTCCTAACAGCATTTAGAATATTGAATAGAGAATGTATTTTCTAGAAGGACATGACTAACACCGGAATTATCAAGTTCCTGTAATATGAAACAAAGTATACCATAGCTAGGCCATGAGAAACTGCTCTAATGAAATGTTCTTTCATAAAAAAGACCCTGAACCTGACCCCGAGTCTGACATCACTAACTACCCAAAATGACGCCCAAGCCCCCCTTCCCACCGAGTAAGCCTCGTGCTGGGTAAGATGGCGCTTGAGCCATCTGTCCACTCCCGTGTCCAAAATGACGCCACCTCCCGGTGGGAGGACACCTAGTCAGCCACTTAGTACTTGAGCCAATTAATAATATTGATGGGTGGACATTGACATAGCCACTTAACACCTAATCCAATTAATGATGTTTATTTGTTGTTATCTTGATATTCAATGATGATGTAATTTTGCTCTTATAAGGGTCTGCGAGCCCGCTTTTAACCAGATGCCATTAAATTTTCTCGAAGTGCTTTTAACCTGAACTCCGTGTGTCAGTGTGAATTTACTTCTGCGTATACGCAATTTAATCATCTCAGATTTGGACAGGAACAGATAGACATTTGAACATATTTGTTTATTTTCTAAATAATCTACATCAATTTGGCGCCCAACGTGTGTATGTGTGTAGTGGTGCAAAGTGTGTGAAGGGTGCGATGTGTGTTTGCCAGGGATGTAGTGTGTTTGTGTTGGGGTGTGCATAGTGTGTGTGAGGGGTGCAGTGAGTGTGTGTGTGGGGGTGATAAGGGAGAAAAATAATATTTTATTAATTTAAGAACATTGATAAATAAAAGTTTTATGTCCCCCCCAGTCCTGGTGGTCCTCTGGTAGCGAGGGAAATTTGTCCTGCAGCTCCTCCAGCTGCAGACTGCCTTTAGTTCTCCTGCGAGCAGGCAGGTCCGAGTGTTACCATAGTTACGAGCGGCAACGCTCTGACTCACCTGCTTGTGGGAGGAACAATATTTCCTTCCTTCTGCCCTTACAAAGTGCCTGTGGGCCGATGAGGGAGACCGGCTGTACATGGGCCGGCAGGGGAGATGAAAGGATCTCCCCTGTCGGCCTTGTCCCATGGGTAGCGCGGTTGGGCCCCCGGGCAACTGCCCAGCGTGTCTATGGGAAAAGTCGGCCCTGAATGCTGACAAAGCATCAGGGAAGATGCAATCCACCACTTTTGGAGTGCCGAAGGTTGTCTACTCCCGGATTAGGGTCTTTGTCTCAATAAAAATAATTTATGGTTTTTATTTTAGATTTTCTCTATTTATTATTGTATTTGTTAATTTAGTTGTGTCTTAGTATTGTAAATGTGATTACCTTGTCTTACGAATTGTGAAAAAATCAGTATAAAAACCTAGGTGCCTAATTTAAAGGATCACTATAGTGTCAGGAAAACAAACTTGTTTTCCTGAAACTATATACTGCTTCAGCAACCGGAGATGTGGTTAATTAATTACTGTCCTGCAGCATGTGAACTTCACACAATAAGAGCCATTTATCATGTGCCACTCAGCTGAATTAAGAAGTGATATGTTTTCAGGAGAACATGATGTATTTTGCATTCCTAGCAGCATAGTTATGCCTGGGCTGGCCCGGGGCTATGAACGTGAATCAGCTTATTTCAGGTGTAAACCGATTTCATCAAGGCCCAGGGAGCGGCCTGTCAGTTTCTTCAAGCAGGTTAAACTGGAAATTTGTGTGAATTGTCTTTCACAGGTTGGTGCACTAAAGTGTGAATTGTCATGATTTCAAAGGGAATCTCAAACTCTTGCTAGGAAATTAAAATCTACGGTAAATTAGCTGATCTGGGCAAAACAGCGAGGTTAAGGATTTTTTTCAGATCAGCGATTTTTGCTTAAAAATTTAAATTCACTTTGAACTCTGTAGAGCTACGAGAAGCAGGGGCTTACCTGCCTACCCAGGTAAGTGGTCAAACTAAAATAGTTTGACTACTTACCATGGCACAGTAGCAGGACACTCCTGGCACCGTAACCACTCCAGTGGGTCAAAGTAGTGATGGTGTTGGAAGTATTCCGTTAAAATTGCAATTCTCTGGTGAATTCTCACCACTTTACTGTTTACTGAATAACTCTGATAGAGAATGGAACATTTGATGCCAATATAGCCCTACTGGTAGCAATATTCCAACTCAGATTTTTTCCCCCCAAGTCTGGGTATTTTTGGCCTAAAATTCTGAATGCCTTGTCAGTTCTCTATAATTTGGAGTTTATTGAAACCCCACTTAGTTTCACAAAGATGTCAAATGTCTACACAGTCACCAGCAAAAAGAGACAAATTGTCAAGTTCACTTTCACATCGATAGAGGTTTAATCTATACACTGTTGTTATGGGCAAATGCAAATATTACAAGTTTTAGAATGAAATGTTGTATTTCTTAAACTGCGTACTTTGTCTTTAAGAGATATTGCAAGTTGACAAGGTGTTAGAAATGGAACATATTGTTTTTCATAGATGTTTCTTTAAGCAATAACCTCAGTGCATAATATGTTTGCGCCATTTTGTCCCAGACAAATTACAATAACAATAATGCATAAACAAGCTTCAAGGCTATACTACGACTCTTTCAGTACACAATATACTGTGGTAACCCCAAGTTAGTGGAACTTCCCCAAATCCGGGAATCACCCACGACTGTGCACTTACGTCTTAGTATAAACAACAGATAAGCTATTCAGACTTTGGGAAGCCATCTTGTCCCAAGTTGGTGGAAGTTCCCCAAGTCAGGAAAATTTCCATGACGTGTGCACTTGCTTTTAGTTATGGCCTTGTATCTTTGCCAAATTAAGGGAGGTCCTAAATTGATTTAAAGTAGACAAGTTGTTGAATTATTTAGCAAATATGTATTGAAATATATGCTAATCTGACTGTTGCTTTCTCTTTACGGCATCTAGAAATGGTTGCGAGGGATTGTTTTCAGCTGTATTTATTTTCTTCCGGGGGCAAAGAGCTTAGTTCACATGGCACAAGAACCGCACAGATAAGTGCATCAAGCAAAATATTTTTTTACTAACACAATGTATGCATTTGCAGCATTACAAAATGAAACCATGTCATGTTATCTGCACGACTAAAGCTTAACTGTCTCTCTCCACCCTGTTTTTTACTTAAAGCACTCCATACTTTTATTTCTGCATATTTGTATACCACCAGCATACAGGAGGCTAGTCTAGTCAGGGAGCAGTCTTAAAGGAACACTTTAGGTAGCGACGGTGCTCGACATTTCATCTCCTTGGCTGAGGTCATCAAGATTGATGATCTCAGCCAATCCAATGCTTTCCCACTGGGAGGCTAGAGCGCATGTGTGTCAAAACATCACGCTGTGCAAATTAAATGCTGCTCTATGAGCAATATTTGATCTATAACAGAGTTTGACGGTTATAGCAGAGAGAGTGCCTCTAAGTGGCTGTCTTCCTAACAGCTATAGGTTTGCTTTTTGTTGTGTATCTGTGAGAGCATGCCACAACATGCTACGAGAAGTTTGAAAGTTATTACTAGTAGGGATGCACCGAAAATGGGCCTATCCCAAATTCAAATTTGCCAATTGTTGTTTTTTTCCCCATTTTTTTTATATATATATTTTTAATTTTTGTAGTGCATAGTTTAACATACATGCTTGCATTGACAATTCACATGATTATATATCACAATGAAAGATAGTAATGATAACATGAAAAGTCAAGAATACTGCATTTGGGACGGGGGGGGGAGAACACTATGGGACGGGAGGGGGGAAAGAACACTATGGGAAAGGGGAGGGGGAAGAAAGAACACTATGGGACAGGGGAGGGGGGAGGAAAGAACACTATGGGACAGGGGAGGGGGGAGGAAAGAACACTATGGGACAGGGGAGGGGGGAGGAAAGAACACTATGGGACAGGGAGAAGGGGGAAAGAACACTATGGGACAGGGGAGAGTGGGGAAAGAACACTATGGGACAGGGGAGAGGGGGAAAGAACACTATGGGACAGGGGAGAGTGGGAAAGAACACTATGGGACAGGGGAGAGTGGGAAAGAACACTATGGGACAGGGGAGAGGGGGAAAGAACACTATGGGACAGGGGAGAGTGGGAAAGAACACTATGGGACAGGGTATGGGGGAAAGAGCACTATGGGACAGGGGAAGGTAAAAAAAGAACAGTATGGGACAGGGGATGGCCGAAAGAACACTATTGGACAGGGGAGTGGGAGAAAAAAACACTATGGGACTGGGGGAAAGAACACTATGGGACAGGGGATGGGAGGAGAAAAGAACACTATGGGACAGGGGAGGGGAGAAGAAAAGAACACTATGGGACAGGGGAGAGGGGGGAAAGAACACTATGGGACAGGGGAGAGGGGGGAAAGAACACTATGGGACAGAGGAGTGGGGGAGAAAATAACACTATGGGACAGGGGAGAGGGGGAAAGAACACTGGGACAGGGGAGAGGGGGAAAGAACACTGGGACAGGGGAGAGGGGGGAAAGAACACTGCCACAGGGGAGAGGGGGGAAAGAACACTATGGGACAGGGGATGGGGAAAGAACACTATGGAACAGGGGAGGGGGGGAAACACTATGGGACAGGGGAGGGGGAGGGGAGAACACTATGGGACAGGGGAAGAGGGGAAAAAACACTTTAAAAAGAGGGAGGGGAGAGGAAAATTAAGGGGGGGGACTAAGGTACAGGCAAGGGAAAAGGAACACTGGGTAGGTGGGACCACTAAAAGAGAAAGGAGAATGAAAGTTTTTCATATTAGATTAAATTAATTAAAAAGTTTATTAATACAATTATAAAAAAAACAACTATTTTAAAACCATAAGGGGGGGAAAGTCAGTTTTGCTTTTCGGCCAAGTTTCGGCACAGAATTTTCATTTCGGTGCATCCGTAATTACTAGTGAGCCCCTTTGTTCAATAGAGGTTGCTTGCTGTATAAGTTGTACACCCAAAAGGCTGGTACTGATGCTAACATGTGAGATCTGCTGGGATTTAGTTCTGACAAGGCCCCTGCAACACCTCCAGGGTTTTTAAATGAAGTGAGGTTTCTCAGGAATTCTGGGGGAATTTTTGAATGTAACCCCCTAAGGACCAAACTTCTGGAATAAAAGGGAATCATGACATGTCACACATGTCATGTGTCCTTAAGGGGTTAAAGGGACACTATAGTCACCTGATCAACTTTAGCTTAATGAAGCAGTTTTGGTGTATAGAAAATGCCCCTGCAGCCTCACTGCTCAATCATCTGCCATTTATGAGTTAAATCCCTTTGTTTATGAACCCTAGTCACACCTCCCTGCATGTGACTTGCACAGCCTTCCATAAACACTTCCTGTAAAGGGAGCCCTATTTAGGCTTTCTTTATTGGAAGTTCTGTTTAATTAAGATTTTCTTATCCCCTGCTATGGTAATAGCTTGTTAGACCCTGCAAGAGCCTCCTGTATGTGATTAAAGTTCAATTTAGAGATTGAGATACAATTATTTAAGGTAAATTACATCTGTTTGAAAGTGAAACCAGTTTTTTTTTTTCATGCAGGCTCTGTCAATCATAGCCAGGGGAGGTGTGGCTAGGGCTGCATAAACAGAAACAAAGTGATTTAACTCCTAAATGACAGTGAAATTGCAGGGTAACGATCTATACACTAAAACTGCTTTATTTAGCTAAAGTAATTTAGGTGACTATAGTGTCCCTTTAAGGCTTAAACAGCCAAAATTGAATGTTTCTTCAAGCCTGCTATATTTACAGTTTGGCTATTTTGGCCTTAGATTTGAAATTCACTTTGAATTCCTAACAGTTCTTATTTTAGTGCATAATCATTGTGGTCTAGTGGGAAGAGCAGAGCTGTACTTTTTTTTCCCTTTGTTTTATTGAGGTAAGGCATTCAGCATACAGGAAATTCGGAGAATGTATGAATAATAACGGATAAACAATATCGCATTAAAGAGATGAAAAACAGCATTCAAGTACATCATACTTTTTATTATTTGTAATACAGGAGTAAGCTTATGCGTTGTGTAAGACAGGTGTGATGTCTGGCAACTTGTGGTCATAGCTGTGTGCTATTGAAGACATATCTGGATGCCTAGGTGAATTAGGTTTGAGTGCTCGGTGAGCATGAGATAAGGCCCTGTCTTGTCAGAGGTGTAACATAGGAAGAGACATTCTAAAAGTTGTGCAGCAGTGAAGTCCCCTACCATGTTGAGTTGTGATTGATGCATATAGACTACTCTAGTCAGAGGCTAGTCAGGCGTGGTATTGATTCGTCAATATTGCTCACTTGTCAGGAAAAGTGTGTAGGTCATTATAGGTGGCAACTGCCAAGTCGATTGATGCCATTAATGATGGCCACAGGGATGTTGTGAGATAAAACCCTACCAGGAGTTCTGCGTATGATGTTTCAAATTATGAGTACGTCCCCTAACCATGGAGAACACGGGTGTGTATCGTCGTCAGGGCTTATGACCTTCTCGCCACTGAAAAGAGCCCACAATATGGTGTTTGATTCCACTGAGAAGAAAATAGTAGTATCGGTTGCCTACTGTGTGCCAGGTGCATGTATGAAAGTAAAAGAACTTAGAATATAGAAAAAAAAAGCTCAAGTCAGAGCTTCTCGCCTCCTCTAGGGATGAAGGGGTCCCAGGTATGTGAGGTAGACAAGACCCCCAAATCCACATTCCAGAGCTCTCAGACAAAGAAAGACTTGTGACTTATACCATCTGTTACTTATGCCAATCCAGATATCCATAAATAATCAATAGAAACATAGAATATGCAATATTCTACCTTCCCTCTGTTTATGGTTTGTCTTAAAACCATAACACAATGTCACTAACCTGTGCATTCATACATCACTCGTATCACATTCATTGAGCATAGAACAAGATGTAGTCACAACTTTCTATTATATGAGAGTTCTTAGAAGGTAGAGTTTCTATCCCTCATACGGCTTACTTTACTTCAAACTCCCTCTGTTTAAGCTATGTATTGGTATCCATATCCATGTTACATCATAACTACTTGAACATAATATGTACATATATATAACAATAATAAATTAATAAAATAAAATATTTACAAGTGTTGATCCAATAAAAAAATGTAAAGCAATCAGAAAGATCAACCTGCTCAGCTGTCTTTGTAGACAACAAAATCAAGATGATAACTTTATAGATAATAACTGTGTATCACTATCATATACCTAATACAGACACATATAACAAAGTATTTTCATTCTCAATACCTGATATTACTAAAGTACTAATACATGTATTACTATAATATCCTGCCCAATTATATTTCCATGAATCATATGGTTTCTAGCAACCTTAAAATCTTTAGGTCATTTGTATTCATGAATTACATTCCTATACCATTAATACCACCAAGTGATGATTGTATCAGTACTTTACAATCATAGTATTTAATTTGTATATTCAGCAGGCTCTCACTACCTGAAATATACCAACATTACTTATAAGACTCATAATAGTTTGCAAACCTTCAATGGTTGTGTTGTTATCAACCATGAAGTTTTATAATAATTCTTCAAATAATGTTCATGGTGTTGACAATACTTATTGTTCTAGAAATTCTCCACCCAGAAATCTTTCTATCGTAGATTGGTTTTTGTTTACATAATTATAATTTTCACTAAAATTCCACCTTGTAATAACAAACTTTTCATTCAACAGAAATAGTTTACTTTAAAATAACTTGGAAAGAATAATTTAAATTCATTAGCATCACTCTCTTCATTAGCATTGTGATGACTTATTAATGTAATACATCTTAAAATAAAAGTAGGATTGTCCTAATGTTACCCAAACATTTGTTCTGACCAATCCGTATTCCTTAGTACCCTTCAACTAACTAAATTAAAATAAAATAAAATAAAATAAACTTGGGGTCATACTGCCCAGAAACTCTTATTCCTAGTCTGTGTCTAACAAACTCAGGGAAATCATAAAACAACTTATAACAACGTATTCATTGGATACCGTCATATCCAGAAACCTAGTCTCCCTAGTCCATACCTTTATAGACTTGGGTCAAATATAATTGTGTACTATACTCTTAACTAAACTCAATTCAATTCCTCTTGTATCTCTGAACTCTTATATCCAATGCATTCTTAATGTATACCATTACTTAATATTAATCAATATAAATTATCCTTCCTTAGTTTTCTTCCTTATGTTACCATTGTTTGTTTTACTTCACCTCGATATAAACAAATTACTCATTATAGTTAATCTATGAAATACTATTGAACTCAATCTTTGTAGTATTAAGTAACCAGAAAGAAAAAATGAAAAACACAGAATGATACAGCCGCACAAAAGACGGGTGTATCTGACTGCATTAGTCTGGAAAAAATAAAGTAGTCACACAAACATAAATGGATGAAGTAATCTTAATCTCCTTGTAATGAAGAAAGATAAATAGATAGGCCACGTCTATCCCGATTCACCAGTATGGAATCTAGGTATATAGCATAAGACACCAAGGGTGAGCTTTAATAAATAGTGCTCAAAGGTGTCTCTAGCAAAACCAATACCTCAATGTCAATAAGGTAAGGAATAGATATAGGGGTATAAATCCCATTAGAGTACCACTATGTAAATCCTCAGAGAAATATAGATATAAAGTATCAGATATATGGAATAAATAGGAGGATATAGATATCGTGGAGCTTAGAATGCCCACGGCATAGCTATAGACAGGACAGGTTAGTATACATGTATATGCAGAGAAAAAGTAGCATAAAAATTGCAAAGCTAACTTGGTAGCAGTCCAAATGTCAACAAAGTTTAAATATAAATATGTTTGCAAGAGATCTATGAGCCAATAGGTGTCGTCCAAACCGTGTGGGGCGTGCCTGAGTATTTCCCGCGCAAATCTAATCAGATCCACTCCGTCGGCAGGAGTGGGACGGACATGACACGTCATCAGGACAAGACTCCTCCCACTTTACCTCCGTGATCGGAGAAGTTGTATTTAAATATACAACAGGTTATATGAACTTAAAAAACGCGGTATAACAAAAAATAAGTATGTAAACACATGGTATAAGGGTATGTAGATTACCTAGTGTGTTTATACATGTAAGTATTAGCCCTAAGATTAATCAGGTAAAGGTAGACACAAAATGCCTATATATCATTAATAGGCTATACAGATACTATCATGTTATAGCCAACCCCTTGAATTGTGTCATCATAAATTTAGCCATACAGTGACAGTAGACATATAGTATGGATCAAAGGGATGTATTAAGCTGGAAGATACACTATGATTAGTATTTAAACTCATAGACCGAGATATAGTGAATATATATATACGGTACACATATGCACTGCTCCTTCCAAAATAGACAATTGTAATAGTAGATAGCCAAAAATGTATTTGGCCATATTTAGTACTTAGTCTATTACAGGTTACCGCAAAGTAAAGGAAAAGTATTCTCTTGCGGGAACTGAGATGGCAAGTTTAAAGATTAAGTATCTCAGTAATATAAAAGGGTATGCTCAGATGTTAAAGACAAGCAAAATCGGATCAAGTTAGTGATCCATAAAGTAAAGGAGAAAGAAAACATAAATCAAAAGTAAATAGAATAATAAATAGTAATATATAAAATTAAAAAAGAGACTACTATAATATAATGAATAGTGAATCATGGCAAGAAGTTTCTAATCAGAGATAAAAGGTGTGAATGAGAACCCCTCATTCAGTCCCACAGGGGAGAGTGTTTTTAATCTGTATATCCAAACACTCTCTCTTTGTAGGAGTTTTTTATCTAGGTCACCTCCCCTCGGACCGAGTGTGACGTTTTCAATACCGCAGAAACGTATATTTTCTGTGGACCCTCCATGATGGAGTTTTAAATGCTTAGAAATAGGAGTGTCAATTAATCTCCTCGGGTTTACAGATGTAATGTGTTCTCGGATCCTCTGTTTGAATGCACGGATCGTCTTTCCTACGTACATTTTTTTACACGAACAGGTTAATAGGTAAACTAAACCAGTGGTTTGACAATTAAAGAAAGTTTTAATGTCAAACTCTTGTGTATTAGTATTAAGTAACCATGATCCTTATTTTATCAACTTCCTATTTTATCTACCTCTGATACTTCTCATTCTATGTATAGGTAATAATGTAATAGTTATCTTCATAATACTATCCTTTCATACACATTTATAAGTACTCTCTTTTGGTATTAATACTCATAACTGTTATATAACTTTTCATTGTCCGTTTTCTTTTCCGTTAATATTTAGGAATTGATATGTATGTTAGTGTCAATCTTTTATTTCTTTGTAAGTCTGTTAATCTTCTGTATCAAATTAACTCTGTAGAATCTTCCATCACAGTTTGCAGATCAGATGAAAAGTCTCTTTCCAACAGTCGATGTCAAGTTGTCTGAAGGAATTCTTTCCTAATTTACTGCCACAAGGATCTGTCACGCTTTACCAGATCAGTTATTTCTGTCTAATTCGTTGCTTCATCCAAACAGCTGCGTAGTTCTGGGTTCGAATCTGGACGCTTGCCAATCTCTGCCACGTGCTTGCTTCTAGAATTCACGTTGTATCTTGTGCTGTCTCAGTTGTAGAAAATAGTCTTGTACAGTCTTTATGTTTTGAAAACTTTCTTTTTCTTACAAACCACAGTTCTTCTGTGACAGTCTAGATTATTTTTTTCTCTTCAAGTTTGTTTTCCCACTTCCAAAACAGCTTTGTATCTCGATTCTTCTCTCTCCCCCCTTGAAGTGGGAACAAAACTTGAATAGAAAACTGGCTGGCTAGCCAATGTTAAATGTAGCTTGGAATCGATCGTCAACATTAAATATTCTTAATTTCTTCTTCTCTTCAGTTGATTGATATACACGTCTTTTGTATATATAGTCTTGGGCCAAATTTGCTCGCCATAATTAATATATGTCTATATTAATGAAAAGTACTAATACGCAATCTGACTTACGGTTTCTTCAGGTTTATTCTTAGTTACTGATACATAATAAAAAACCAAACGATCTTACAGGATAATGGACATTTAACAGCAGATGGTAATTGCTGGACTCCTGACGGGAGAGTTACATCCTTACATCTGTACATCGAGAGAGAGACAGAGAGCCAAGAGGGAGAGAGACCTCGTGTCCCTCTGTTACTATATAGATGTGCCCATACTGACGTCAGAGTTTAACTCTAGCCATATAAGGACAAGACCCCCAAATCCACATCCCAGAGCTCTCAGACAAAGAAAGCCTTGTGACTTAGACCATCTGTTACTTATGCCAATCCAGACATCCATAAATAATCAATAGAAACATAGAATATGCAATATTCTACATCTGCTAACTACATGCAAAATTCATGATGTTTCATGAGAACAGTCTGTGGGACTTGTGCTAAGAATGTCAGATTTTAAAATCTGGCGCCTTAATGAGTGCATGAGAAGTTTCCATAATGAATTTAAAAATGGCACCAACCTTTAGCTTCTTTTTAGTTTGCACCTGTCTAGAAAATGACATTTGTCTGATTTTTTTTTTGTATTGTTATTTTTTTTATTCCATTTTTTTATGAATAACTGTGGCATTTGGCACTCCTTGTCTTGGACGTTGGTGTACGGCCTTGGGGATTATCTTCCGCATACTTTCGCATTTTGTCATATCTCTACATCTTGTGAAAATAAGATGTTGTTGCTTTGTTGACTGGTTACAGACATTTTTTTTTCTGCTCATGTAGATTATGGTTTATTTGCTAAACTGAATTTTAAAGAAATAGCAAGAGGAAATACAAATAGAAATGAACTGATCAAGAAATCATACATTCTCTAATTGCTTTATTATTGATGTTACCATTAATAACTACCCCAGCTTACCCTTTCTGCTCATCACAATATCATGATGAGTTGGGCTTTGGGGTTTTGTTAAAATACTACAACAAGCTGTAGGGGATATGGTGTTTATAATGTCTACCGTACATCACTCGGCTTATCCCCTTGTATTCCACAGTATACTTCTGTGATCAAGTAATATATTTTAAAGAAATCTTTAATAGGAGTGAAATCCTTTGCTGTGTACCAAGCTGTAGATCTCTCCTAATAATATTGTTCAATGCAAAAGTAAAACATAGTTGAGATTAGTTTACGTGGTTAGAACGGGAGTGTTGAATTCCTCAAATACTGGATGACTACAATCCTCATCAGACTTCGTCAGTCGTTAGGTTGCAGATAAACTGTTTGGGGATGCAGATCATCACCATGGGGCTAGAATGATGTTTTTTTTTTTGTTCCAACGAGCTTGAGGCTGTTGATTGTGTTGACAACAGTAAATTACAGGTAGTCACGCATATGGACTCTTGTGGGCAGTGAATAGTATGAGAGGTAACTGTACATTTTAGAGAACAGGTTTGTGTACGTGGTTATCTAATTCAAATTTTTAAAAAATGCAGGAAGCCCTCAAAATAAATAGAGGTGTGGGTAAATGTATTTTGACAGGGCATTCAGACTGACAGGTTATGCAGCAGAAATACCTGATTGACAGGTATTGTTTTTGTGTTGTTGGGCAGTCGCTGCCTATATATATATATAAACCTAGTTTATTCTCACTGGTACATGACAGTTGGAATGAAGAATAGATTCGACTCGTTTGTGTTCATCAAATGCGTAATCCGAAGGTGAAAATCCCCGAGTTCAAGCTCTAAAGAAATTACCGAGAAGAACTCTTTTTCTGACCCAGAATTACTTCATTTCTGTTATTTTGTTGTCACTATTTGTTTTCTTTCATCCTTTCTGGGAGTTAGTTTAAGGTAGCCATAGAATGGGTGATAAACTAAGAGTTAAGGGAAATAGAATGAAGAGTGAGATTCTACCTGTGGCAACTTTATGGAATCAGAAGGTACAGTGAGCCAAGGCTATTCTAGAAGGTTCATGTTAAGGTGCCTTGAAAGAAGGCATTTTACGTTCTAATATGGAGGGTTATGATTCAGGGAAGTTTTTTTCTAGATACACTTTAACTTTTTGTAGTCATTAAAAGGAGCTTTGAACAAGGTGCCCAACTAGCTTACATTTCTACTCAGTCGTCGGCTGATTTACAGCTGATCGAGGTGGGTAATCTAGTATTGGTCAGTAGGGAAAAGCAGGGTGATCAGACAGAACAGCAGTTTAAAAAGGTGTTATCCATTCTATATTTTTCAATCTATTTGCAGCAGATTGTATGTAAAAATATATGTACATATGGTCTGTAAATTATGTTAGAGCAGAGATAAGTATGTTTATTTTTATGTCAGTATACATAACCTCTATCAGAAGGGAATGTGTTTTCTTATTCAATATCAGCTGGTAAGCTTTGATTGAGAGAGAGGAAATATGAAATAGCCCCTTCCTTCAATGTCTTCAATAATTTACTAACATATCGAAGTCGGTAAATTATTGGGCAACGGTTTCATTGAAATATATAAATACAGTTATTAAGGAGTAAACTACACATTTTTACCGGATTTTAGTTACATGTGTTTTATTAGTTAAATTTAGTGTTACTAGATTAGGCAACCTCTGTCTTATCTGTCTTGTGTTGGTCTGTTATTGGTCTATCTGTCTACATATAGAATATGTGTCTGTCTATCTGTCTTCTATTTGTCTGTAATTGGTTGTCCTGTCTATCTAAAATGTATCTGTCTGTTTAATCTTACCTATCTATCTGTCTGTCTAATATATCTATCCGACTGTCTAGTATGTATATATGTATCAATTTAATATATATCTTTATAGATAGTTTCTTTTAGATTGTAATATTTTCACCTACTGTTCCTATATGTCAGGCATGTTTTGCTAGTATTAAATGTTTCAATTGTTTACCTATTGTACAACGCTATGGAATATGTAAAAATCATTGTATCTATCAGATGTGATGTATGTAGAAAATCTTTCTCCCTTCATGTTGCTTCATTTTTACTTACCAGACTATGACACGGTTCTCTATGTCCATTTATTTGTGTCCTATCTATCGTATATCTCTTCTTTCTCCACTATCTCTTATAGCTCTCAATCTCTCCATATCATAGCTATCCATCTGTGTGGTCACATATTTGTAATTTATTTATTTATTTATTATTTCTCTCGCTCAGTTTATAAAATGCAATATATACACTCAAATACGTTTTTATAAATAAGATATCGCTGTGTTTAAAAATTAAAATCTTTGTTCACAAATAAAAGTCTAATATTGTTTATTTGGCCTTTTGCATTTATTTGTTTTTGGAAGGCGCCATGAATTAATAAGTATGTGACCACTTGACTCTAGTAGCAAAAAAAATAATAAAACTATGGATTTAAGTGCTGATTATAATATATATAGAGTGTATACATACACCTTACAAATGTTAAATCATTCCAACAAATGATATTTGTTTTGTGTTTCTTTTTTTGTCTCTGAGACGTTTTTAAATAAAAGTGGGAAATCCAAGAACTCTCTTATTTGAGCAGACACATACACTATAGATATTTGCAGTGCAGCCCAAATGATTGTTAAATATGTTATACAGAACTTCACTAATCATTAACTTCAACCTAACAGAAAAGGGATGTTTCAACCGTCTATGTGTCTTCTTTAAGGTTCTAGAACACTTGTGCAGTGTTAACATGTTGCCATTTTTTTTTTGGCCTGAATATGAAAGTATGTGCTGTAACTTTAGTTTCTGGTTTTAAACACGTGTGGGGAGGAGTCATAATAGTTGTCTATTTCCGACTTGAGTTCATACAGCTCATTTATTATTACTTAGAAAAAGGAGTTGGGAGAGATTGGTTCGTACCTAGTAAATCCACACTCCATCCTAAATGGCTATCAGATTTGGAAACGGGTATATCACCTATGCCAGAAGGGTCTTCCAGATGTCCCCCTCATCACAACAAACCGAGGTAAATGGACCAGGAGGTTTCCAGCGTACTGTAAAAAGGCTATTAATGGGAGTGTTAACAAGGTTTAGAGATCGGGGGAACAATAAGTGCCTGCGTAAAACCCTTCTGCACCACCTGAAATGAGATCTATCATTTAGATTGCTCCTGACTGTTCGAAAAGTATTTAATTATGATTTGATATGGCTGAATAATAAGGTTCACTAGCAATATTTTACTTACGCTGATTTGCAGAAAGAGAGGCTGTGTCTGTAATTAAAGGGGGTGGGTCCTGCCACGAGGTCAGATATTATAGTCAGACACACATCTTATAAATGGTTTAGTTTATATTGAATATAGATTTTCTTGCATAATGATGAGTTAACGAGCGACCGTACAGTACTTATAACATATGGTCATTGTTTTGCTGCATGTGTGGAAGATATATGAGAGTTTCTATCATCGGCCATTGTATGTCTGAGCATGAGTATTGCAGCCACTCCCATTCAGCCATTTTAGATCTAAACAGTCATTAAAATGTCCTTAAATGGTTGTCTGGTTGTCAACATGCCTTTATTTACCGGCATTTAGGTGACAAAAACATTATTAAAAATAACTGTATTTATATATCATGTGTTTTTTTTTAACAGATATGCCTGTTTATTTACACTTACTGGCAAGATAAATACAATGTTCATATGTATAAACCGTATAACCATGGTGTTTCTTTATGGTAATGGGCTTGTCTAATTAGAGATCTTTAACAATGATCATATCGCTTTTTCCATAAAATAATAAAAGTGGAGCAGAAATATACTACTATTTTTAAAATAAAAAAAAGACAACATGATACTCTATTTGGATGTATTATTTAGTTTATTATATATTTGGGATGGTAGCAATGTGAGAAAGTTACTGTTATTTGGCCCCTTGAATGGCCACATAATAACTAAGAAAAGAGTGGTATGAAGAGATTCTAATGTGGTGCTTCACCGATCTCTCCTCCACCCTTCCTATAAACAGACTGTTCCGTTGGAACACACCGGTCAAATTCATGTATCACCATTGTTCTAACCTGGGTAAATCATTGGGAGGAACAGATATCTCTACGTGTATTAGTTTCAATGATCCCAGTCCCAGATACCCTTCCTACATACACAGTCCAGCATCCTACATATAAAATTATTATTTATTGTATGTCCTGCAATAAAACTACAGTGAACATATACTTAACATTTGATGACTGGAAGACAGCCACTAGATGTGCATTCAGAACTGCAATAAAAAAATGTGCAGGTCTAAACCTTGGTACCTTTAGTTATTTAAAACAATAAAAATAAATTATTCATCAGAGATTGGTATTCAATGTTTTGCACTTGCTTATCCATCCAGGAATAAAATAGAGTACCAAAACCACCATTTGTTATTTTCTATTCTTTTATAACTTACAGTACTATCAATATTAACCACTCATTTATAAAGTACACCTTACTGTTCATCCGGGGAAGATTGAAGTTTTTGTCAAAATAATATTGATTATTATTTAGATACTTTTTCCCCATCCTTCATTCCTCTCATTCTAAAACCATTTGAATATTTCAAATTATATTAGATGTACATAGGGTTTCTACAACATTCATTCAAACATATACTCCATAGAGCACTTCCATTGGGGGACACACCTAACAGGGGCAAGGGGGGTAATAGTCTCTAGGCCACCGACATACGAAGTTCAGTCTCCCAGGGGTTCCAAATCCTATAGAACAACTCTAGATTTTTCTCCATTAGTTGCTGGAAATCTACCTGAATTTGGATTTCAGTCCAACAAGGATTAACTGTTGTCTTCCAGCGTCTAGCAATGCATGTTTTTGTGGCCGTTAAGATCTGCATCAGTAGCATTTGAAAGGGTTTATTTAATCTGGGAATGTCCAAATGCAAAAAGGAAATTCTGCAGGGTTAAATCGTAAGAAGAACACATCTTATTTCCTATTATAGTTTCTAGCTTATCTTTTGGTGGTAATAGTTTTATACAGTCCAACCATATATGTTTAAAAGTACTGGTAGGTATTTTGAGTATTATTTTGAACTTTAGAGATTGTAGCAGGGACTAAATATAATCTATATCAGTGTTTCCCAACCCAGTCCTCAAGGCACACCTACCAGTCCAGGATTTAAGGATTACCCAGTTTTGTCTAAGGTGTTTTTAGAAAAAAAAAGAAAAAACACCTTAGACAAAACTGGGTAATCCTTAAATCCTGGACTGGTAGGTGTGCCTTGAGGACTGGGTTGGGAAACACTGATCTATATAATATCTTGATGCAATTCTCGTATATATTTATATTGGGAATTGTGTTTTTTGGAAGTTTACATATCATTTCCCACTCTTCCTCTGGGAATTCAACCCCAATTTCCTGTTCCCATTTTGCAATACTGTTTAATTTCCCATTAGATTTATATTAATTATTGAATTGAGATTGTTATTCCCCTCCAATGAGGGAATAGTATCAAAGATACTAATACCTACCTTTTAATGACTTAATAATTTTTTTATTTTTAAATATGTTAAGAATTGCGGTTTTGAAAGGACTTCCCTTTCGGCATTTTTTTTTACGGGGTGAATGGCTGGTCTATCTGGAGTACAAAGCTATGAGCACATGCTGACTGCAGTTTATTAACTCTGTGAAGGTTAGCGTCGGTTACAAACCTTGCTAGTACTAATGCATTGGCATATTATTTTATTTGTAAATGTATGATCTCACCTAGAAAATGGAAAAGTCATGTTTTAGACCATCGTATTACACAAAAGGGCATGTCATCTATGCCCACAATGCAGTACGGGAACTTTTAATCTTTGTCAGATGGGGACTTATATGTTTTAGTCTGATTACTGGGAGATACATTCCTTCATGACAGCTGCTCCTTACAGCTATTTGTGTCTTAACTATCGTATATTTCTTCTTTCTCTGCCAATCTACCAGTAAGGGGTGAATTAATGGAGGCGGTGTATTTTACAATACTCTCAAGCAGACTGGGAGATGTATGTACTGCCCTGAGTTTAAAGGCACACTCCGGGCATCATAACCACACAACTACAGCCCATGTCTTTATTAAACTGTGCTCATCTGACACAACCTACTATCACAGCCAGATATTATTATTATTATTATTTTATTATTTATATAGCGCCAACAAATTCCGTAGCGCTGTACAATGGGTGGACTAACAGACACATAATTGAGATCAGACCACTGGACGTACAGGAACAGAGGGGGTTGAGAGCCCTGCTCAATGAGCTTACATGCTAGAGGGAGTGGGGTATAGTGACACAAAGGGTTAGAGTAGGGGAATTAAATAGTTTGTTAGAGAAGGGTTTATTGAGTGCTTGGTAGGTCATTTTTGACAGTTGCAGGAAAGGAGTCATGGGGTGGGGGATGAGAAGCCTGCTGACAGTGTAATTGATACGCTTTAATGAAGAAGTGAGTTTTCAAAGATTTTTTTGAAGGAGTGGAGGCTGGGTGAAAGTCTGATTGTGGAGGGAAGGGAGTTCCACAGAATAGGTGCAGCCCTGGAGAAGTCTTGAAGGCGAGCATCAGAGGTGGGGATCCGGGCAAAGGATAGGCGTAGGTCTTGGGCTGAGCGCAGGGGTCTCGACGGGACATACTTGTGTATGAGGGAGGATAGGTATGTTGGAGCAGCATCATGTAGGGATTTGTAAGCAAGCGCCAGAATTTTGAATTGGGCCCTGTATCTAACTGGAAGCCAATGCAGGGACTGACAGAGCGTGGAGGCGTGGGAGGTGCGACCGGACAGGAAAATAAGCCTCGCAGCCGCATTCATTATAGATTGCAAGCTGGGAACATGTAAGACCGGTGAGAAGGGGATTGCAGTAGTCGAGGCGAGAGAGAACAACAGCATGAACCAGTACGTTAGCCGCGTCCGGCGTTAGATATGGGCGGATGCGCGCTATGTTCTTGAGTTGGAAGCGACAGGATTTGGCTATCGATTGGACATGAGGAGTAAAAGAGAGGTCAGAATAAAAAAAGAACCCCTAGGCAGCGAGCCTGCGAGGTAGAGGTGATAGTAGCGCCGTTGATTTGGATGGAGACAGACACAGGAGTAGCAGCACTTGAGGGAGGAAAAACTAGAAGGAGGCGGTGTATCTTACAATACTCTCAAGCAGATATCACTGGTATTATTTCATATGACACAAGGTTTGTAAATGGTTTCACAATGAAACTAGGGGTGGCTGTTGCAGTGGTTGTGGTGCCTAGAGTATCCCTTTTAAATACTAACCCAATCACAAATTATTTTCCCGTAATCAAGACGTCACCTTTCAACCCTGTCTGAAAATAATAGCACGGCTTGGACTGATTAAATGATGTCCGCTAATTCCTAGACTGGGTAGTGCATATTGCAAGAAGCTACAAACCATGAGGATTTTCACTTACATATTTTTACTGCAATATCTATACAATACAATTAATATAATGGTCAGCTCTAATCTGGAGTGTCCCTTCGAAGCATCTAATTAAGTAAAAGTATGTCCTGTATAAACTTTTACAGATCAGAGGAAACTGCTGATTTTTTGTTTTGTTTTATTTTGCAGGGAAGATCATACGTCATAGAGAAAATGGGCAATATTGTCTCTTCTTTGCAAAGTAAGTATTTGATTGCATTTTGCCGTTAAGACCTAGTTTTTAATATACTTCCCTCCACCTCTGGCAGAGTCATTGTGGTGTCATTAGCCAGCCCAGAACAAAAGCCTCTGTGAAGTTCAAGAACAACATGCCAAGATCGCAGGGCTAACAGCAAACAAAATAACCAGTTTGCATAAATGTAAAAAATAATATACCAAAAATAAAAACACCAGAAGCCTTATTAGCAGCAACCTTAAAGGGACACTATAGTCACCAGAACAACTAGAGCTTAATGTAGTTGTTCTGGTGAGTATAATAGCTCCCTTCAGGCATTTTCATGTAAACACTGCTTTTTCAGAGAAAAGGCAGTGTTTACATTGCCCCTAGGGACACCTCCAAGTGGCCACTCCTCAGATGGCAGCCCTGCCGTTCAGCGTCCCCACGCTCTGCATGGGGATGCTGAATTTTTCTGTTTAGAGATGCATTGATTCAATGCATCTCTATGAGGAGGTGCTGATTGGCCAAAACGGCGTTTGGCCTTGCCCCCTTGCCGATTTTAGCCAATCCAATGCTTTCAAAGCATTGGATGGCTAAAAATCTGCTATTTTGATGATGTCTCTGAACTGAAACAGAACTGAAAATAAGGTGAGTTTTAACCCATTCTGAGGGGGGGGGGGGGGGGGGGGAGCAAGGGAGGACAGCCACCTAAACTGTGTGTTTTTACTATAGGGTCAGGAATACATGTTTGTGTTTCTGACCCTATAGTGATCCTTTAATAAGTGTCTGTATACAAAATTAACAGATCCAGGCACAGCGTAGCAAAATCATTTTCAGGCTCCCATGAGCCCCTTTATTAAAGATTAGTCAAGAAGCCACAACTGACACGTTTTGCCCCAGAAAATAATGACACAATCATAGACACTCTCCATGGCTGGTGAGTCCATGTAAGCTGCAGACATTTTTTTTTTTTTAATTTTACTATAATTTCTTTGCAACTGGAGTGATGTGGAATTCCCTATAGCATGGCTAACCTTAATAAGTGCAATAGCTCAAAAGCACTCTAAAACAAATATTATACATATAAGGTGCACTGTGCCTTTAGACCAAAATATTCAGTGTTTGTGCAACACAATATATAATATTCACAAACATCTATACTTATGAAATGCTTTTAAATTTATGAATATAGTGCACTGTGACTTTAACACACAATACCAACCAAACTACGCGTTTCGCTGAGTCTATGATTTCATCATAGCTTTGTGTCTTTTCCATTGCTTCATATTTATGTCCACCTACGGGTGCATGCATAAATTATAATTCCGAAAAACATATTTTTTCCAAACCTCATCTATATCAAATACAGACATAAATAATCATACACCTAATGACTAGACAAAATAATAGACTATTCTATCTACAACTGAAATTGCATGTAAACCAATTCGCTAAATATATTACTAATACAATACAAAACTTGTCACAAATTATTTATATTTAAAAAAACATTAATGAGTTATTAAAACCTACTCTTAAGAGGAAGGAATAGATAGAAATATTAATACATATATAATTACATATATAATTACTGTACAAAATTGAACAAATCAAATTCTATAGTTAATCCATAAGGTTCCAAAGTCCTCAATTTATGTATCGATCTGATTTCTTTCCTGCCAATATTAATAATATGATCACCCCATCTCCAATATTCAGTATTTGGATAACTTAAAGGGACACTCCAGACACCCAGACCACTTCTGCCCATTGGAGTGGTCTGGGTGCCAACTCCCACTACTCTTTTATAAACTGCAATAATTACCTTGCAGGGTTAACTTCCTGGTTTCTAGCACAGGAAACCTGTGCTAGAGTGTCGCTGGACGTCCTCACGCTGTGTAAGGACCTCCACTCATTTCCCTATAGGAAAGCATTGAAATGCATTTTCAATGCTTTCCTATGGGGAGCGCTAATGCACATGCGAGGCACTGCCGCGCATGCGCATTAGGTCTCCCCGGCCAGTGGGCAGGATCAGTCTCGCCCACCGGCCGACGCAATCAGAGGGAGGAGCGGCGCAGAGGAAGAAGCAGCGACGTGGGACATCGTCGCTGCCTCTGGTAAGTAACTGAAGGGGTTTTCACCCCTTCAGCAACCAGGGATTGGGAGGTGGGAGGGAGAGGGGACCTGCAGTGCCAGGAAAACGGATTGTTTTCCTGGCACTGGAGTTTCCCTTTAACAAACAAGTCCTCTAGGACTAAACTGTTTATTCCTGAAGCTATAGTGCCCTAGTTACATTTAGGTCCCCCTCCTCCCCCCACCTTGCAAGTGTTTAAAGTTAACTCCTCAAGAGTTAACTTACTTTTGATTTCATGCTGAACTGCTGTGTCTGCAGCTGGTCCCGCCTCCTTGGCTGAGATCTTCGAAATCAATTATCTCAGTCATCCCATTGCTTTCTTTGTAGTAGTTTTTTTTTGCTCATGCACATTTTTTAAATTTGATAATATTGGGGCTATTTGTTACCTTGTTTTAAAATGTTGTCAGAGGGTTATCAATCTTTTTGATTGTTGAGTTCTGTATGGTCAATACAGCTTTCTTACTAGAAATTAAAAGGTAGGAAACAGCTGTTAATGTGTAGATAATTGTGAAACAATAGATTGTCAGCTAGAGTCCTGTAGTAATTCCAGAAAAGCAATTATAGCAGAATAATCAACTATGTGAATTGATGATATTCATTAGGAACCTGGTGGCATTTGTTGGGAATGCAGCATCCTAAATAGGCCACCAGATTTTAAAGGAATATTTTAAGCACCATAATTACTACAGCTTACTGTAGTGATTTGTGATGCCAAGGATTTGTTGTGTCTTGTCACCTTGTCTTCTTTCAAATTGCTTTTGATAGTGGAACTTGATAAATTGGCACCTGATTTGAATCATTAAGACAAAAATATCAGACTGGAAAATCGTGATTGTAGCCTTTGTCTGAGAGCGTTCCTACATCGGTTTTCTTTGCTATATAGAGCACAACCATGCTAAAACAAATCTTAACGTGGGATGGTGCCTGGGGTCAGGGGCCCCTGTTACCATAACTCATACAACAGACTATAGTGGTTATGTCACTTGGAGGGTACTTTTAAGTAGGACGGCTTTTTATGTTTCCATATTATGTAATGTAAGCAATATAAACATGATATTGAGTGATCCTTGTACATCAGTAGGGTGTGCTGAAATTTATTATATTTTCTTTCCATAGATCGTGTATGCGGTTTTATCCGGAAGAGAAGTAAGTATTTGATGTAAAGCTTAACTGACTGTGTATATCACTGTCTGCCAGGACGCATGGTGTTTAATTTCACTTGGTACCATACCTGTTTTTCAGCTTGTGGGTATTTTGTGTTAACATTTTAAAATTGTATTAGCAACAGCTTCTTATCAATAAATATAAAAAAACAACATATAAATTCTAGCTAGCTTTTCCTTTTCCTTAGACACACTATACATTCACGCTTCTCAGAGAGTTCAAAGAACTGTTTCCTGTTTCCCATGCAGTGGAAGGCTGAGAGCTGCTATTTTCAGATTCTGATCACATGCTGTCAGCAGCCTTGTTTATATCTGTTACTGAGGCTTTGAAAACTGTGATGCAATTCCAAGATGGCCACCTCCATGCTGATGCACAGACAGGTTTTCACGTGGTAAATACAGTAAAGCCTACTATAACGTGGACAAATCAAAATAATCTAGTGTTGCATGTTTTGATTCGCACAAACAAATCTTTTAGTGACAGTGTTGCTTTAAGTGTATCAAGTTCAAAGTTTCATGCAACCTAAGTGAATCATTTTTAAGTGGAGAAAGGGGGGAAATTATCATTGGATTAATAATTCCATTCAGAGCCATCCAATAATCAATGAGCTACTATTGCTTATATTAATATTTATATTGTGGTATTAGAGACTAATGTTTTTGTTTTCACAGCTGGAAAAAAAACAGGAGTGCCCATTCAAGATACCGAAACCCAAGACTGCAAACACGCAAGGACTCAAGGACGCACTCATACATGCAATCTCTGTAAAGGCTACAAGCATGAGTAGACTATGGTCATCATCATTTTTTCTGACCTTGTTGAGGTTGTTTCAAACTGAAAGCTACACATACAGGCTCCAAGCACCATGACTACATCAAGTCTTTGAAGAAAGATTAAAATACTTGGAATCATAGACCTGTTGCTTTTAGAAGAATTGAAAGAACTCTAAATTATGGAGGAGCAACTCCTATACAGAGCAATACTGTAACTGTAAATTGTGTTATGGTTGCTTCCTTGGAATGTAAGCATGTTTGCACAGAACCATCCTCAAGTCTTGTTTATGTTTCCCTTAACCCCTTCCCGCCGTTATGACGTGCTATGCCGTCACGCATTTAGTGGGCTTTAAAGCCGTTGTGACGGCATAGCACGCCGTAACGGCTTTAAGCCCTGGAGCGCCCGGGATACTTACCTTCCCGGCGCTCCGCTTCGGGAGGACTGCCTCGCAGCCCTCCCACGGCAAATCAGGCCCCCGGGGGCCATGTGATCGCTCTCAAAGAGCGATCACATGGCCCCCTATAGCTGGCTGTGGATCTGCCAGCAGGGGGACTGTCTAAAATATCAGACAGTCCCCCTGCTGGTAGGTAGTGTAAAAAAAAAAGATTAAACGTGTTTAAAAATAAAATAAATATATTTATATATATATATATATATAATATATGTATATATATTATATATATAATATATATTATATTATATATATTTAACGTCATACATAGTGTATTTTAATACTAATATAAGTACATATATTAGTATTAAAATACACTTAGAATGACGTTACATATATAGAATATACATATATTATATATATATAATAGATATATACACATATATTATATATATAAATACGTATAATTACAATAATAAATAAATAAAATAATAAAATTAATAAATAAAATATTGAAACAAAATGTAATATAAATTATATATCCATATGTAATTTCATTCTAACTGTATTTTGTTATTAATATATATATATTGGTAACAAAATACACTTAGAATTACATTCTATATATATCTATCTATATATAAAATGCAAATAACCGCAAATATATATATATATATATAGATAAATATAAATACATAAAAGATTACATTAGTATACACGTAGAATTTAAATACCTATAAATGCATATATATTAAAATTCTACATGTATATTTAAGTAATCTTTTAACATAATTAGGTGATTTGATTAATTAAAATTTGATTGACATACCTGACAACACAGGGAGAAAGTGCAGAGAATTTAATTCGCATGCACTATATTTGACCCTGTAACTCTCCAAGACACCATAAAACCTGTACATGGGGGGTACTGTTTTACTCGGGAGACTTCGCTGAACTCACATATTAGTGTTTCAAATTGGTCAATTGTATTACAACGATGCTATTTTAAGTAAAAGTGACATTTTTTGCATTTTTTACAAACGAACGGCACTTCTATGGACTATATTATTGTTGTAATATGTTTTACTGTTTTAAAACACTAATATTTGTGTTTAGTGAAGTCTCCCGAGAATAACAGTACCCCCATGTACAGGTTTCATGGTGTTTTGGAAAGTTAGAGAGTCACATATAAGGCTTGCATTTCATTTTTTTGACATTGAAATTTGCCAGATTGGTTATGTTGCCTTTGAGAGCGTATGGTAGCCCAGGAATGAGAATTACCCCCATGATGGCATACCATTTGCAAAAGTAGACAACCCAAGGTATTGCAAGTGGGGTATGTCCAGTCTTTCTTAGTAGCCACTTAGTCACAAACACTGGCCAAATATTCGTTTTTTGCTTTTTTAACACAAAAACAAATATGAACGCTAACTTTGGCCAGTGTTTGTGACTAAGTGGCTACTAAAAAAGACTGGACATACCCCACTTGCAATACCTTTGGTTGTCTACTTTTTCAAATGGTATGCCATTATGGGGGTAATTCTCATTCCTGGCTACCACACCGTCTCAAAGGTAACATTACCAATCTGGCAAATTTCTATTTGAAAATGGAACGTTCTATATTTGACCCTGTAACTTTCCAAAACACCATAAAACCTGTTAATGGGGGATACTGTTGTACTCGTGAGACATCGCTGATTACAAATATGTGCATTTTTGTGCAGTAAAACCGTATTATGACATTCACAGGTAAAATGTCAGACGGAAATACAAATTTAAAAAAAAATCTTATTTTCTCACAATTTTTTTAAATTTTATTCATAATGAATTATGTTCCATATATGAATAGTTAATGATAAATTAAAGCCCTGTTTCTCCTGAACAAAATTATATATAATAAGAGTGGGTGCATATAATATGAAAGAGGGGAACTACGGGTGAACAGACATATAGCGAAAATTCCAGTTTTTGTTTACGTTTTGTTTTGATTAGAACGTGCACTATTGACTCCGTCCTGAAGGGGTTAATTTGTTCATTTATTTGTTTTGGTTTTTATGTTTCCCTTGTACTGCCCTGCATTTTTTCACAGCATTTCTTTCTCTTGGATAGTTAGAAAGGGATATATAAAGGTTTGATCTTAGCCTACCTGTGTCATCATATCAGGAACATTGTTCAGCACATGGTAAGCAATGTTGCCTTACGCTGCAGAAATTGAAGGACAGCACCATGAGATTTCAGAAACTATAACCACTTTATTGATGTGAAGAAGTAAAAGTGCCTGCAGGGTTCCTTTAATAGTATTTTATTTATTCTCTTTATTTAACAAATCTGTATTTTTCTGATGTAAAAAATAAAATGACATGAAGAATTACATACTGTTACATGTACAATTAGGCTCCGCCATCTTAACTCCCTGCAAATCATTGTTTTGAGCTCTGTCCTTTCACGTGGCTGTCAGCGTAGTGAGTGCATAAAGACAAGATGAGAAATTAAACAATGTTTGTTTTTGCACCTTGTTTTCAATGTGTTGCCTGTCTGTGCTGGGATTGAACTGGACAGAGATGTTAATTTATTACATCTTACATTTACATTTTAAAATTGGCCTCTTTAATGAAATGTCAATAGCAAAAGCTTGTCGCTTTCAAGATTTTTCTAAAACAGCAACATTTATACGAAAATCCTTTAACCAGTTATTTGCACTTGTGTCCAATCACCATTTTCTTAGAGAACCGTTGGGACACACCAACCATGCTTCTCATAGATAAGCATTGAACCCAAGCACTTTTCACTTTGAACTATAGTTCAAATTAAGTGAAGAAGGACACGTTCCTGACAGTCTGCTTCTCTTAAAATTTGCACTAATTATCCCCGCTGGGAGAAGCAGCCAACCCATAAAGCACTTCAGGCTTTAGAGGACTTGAGTGTCCCTTTAAGAAAGCCTAAAAAATCGACTTCTTTAGGAAGTGTCAATTAACCCCATTAACCTTTTTCAGTTTCTTATTATAAGGTTGTCCATGTTTGTTAGCAGTTATGTACAACAGATAAAAGGTCACCCACAGAGACTGCAAGCAATGCATTTTTGCTTATAGCAGAGGAAAAGGTCTTTGCAGTAAAACAACGATGATATAGAATATATATATAGATTATCTTATCAGATTCTGTAGATATTTTTAAAATAGGCTGTATGTTATTTTTGGAAAAACAGAATAATGGATATAATTAATATGTACGTGAACAGTTTGTTAATCCAAAGAGAAATGATTGAATACATACACAACCATTTATATTAGTTTTTCTCTAGTCATTCTAATAAGAAGCAGAATTATGACGCAACATAGTATTAGCAAAAACAATGCATTGAGACATCTGTGAGAAATTTCTACTAAAATTCTCATATTTACTAAAGCCAAATACGGTTGGAATTCGGTCTCCCCAAGCAAATATGTAGCAATCACCCAGATGCATTTTGTGTACGAATTCAAATTAATGCTTTTCCTTCAAGATCCTATACAAAGGAGTATTGAAGCATTAGCATGTAGTAGTGATTATATGGTTCAAGTTTATATCTCAAGCCAAAATTAGTGGAAAAAGGTGTCTCGATGCTCGGGAGACAAGAAACACGTGGGGGTTTCCTTTAGCTTGTAAGCTAATTTGAGCAGGACCTTTAGTAACTCGTTTCTGTCATTAATACTCATGTTATTGAATTTTACTTGTATGTATTTTAACGAATGTTGAATATGTATTTATAGAACCACAAAACAATGTAAATAAATTAAATTAATATAAAATGTAATTTTTAAACAGTGATATTCTGTGTTCCTTATTTTGGGAATTAAAATGTTAAGTGACAATGTAGGAAATATTTTTTAATGGTAATATTTTATATATTTTTTAGATGTTTGTGTCACATACACAGACACTTTTTACACATGAATAGAAAAAGTGAAATCAACATAAAACATAAAAAAGAACAATTGCCACATTAACTAAGTAGTTTATTTTAGGTGCAACACAGTCAAAAAAAAGTTAGACACTTATAAGAGGACATTAGGCAGGACAGTACATGATGGAGGAAAAGAAGGGGAGGGCTCTTGCGCCAATCAACACCATCAGCTACAAATCCGATGACCATATGTGAGGGCAGACATCATTTCATAAGTAGTGATGTCGCGAACACGGAATTTTCGGTTCGCGAACGGCGAGCGGGAACTTCCGCAAACGTTCGCGAACCGCCATTGACTTCAATGGGCAGGCGAATTTTAAAACCCACAGGGACTCTTTCTGGCCACAAAAGTAATGGAAAAGTTGTTTCAAGGGGACTAACACCTGGACTGTGGCATGCCGGAGGGGGATCCATGGCAAAACTCCCATGGAAAATTACACAGTTGATGCAGAGTCTGGTTTTAATCCATAAAGGGCAGAAATCACCTAATATTCCTAAATCACAATGGATATGGATTGACACCTGACATATGACATATTGACACCTTGACATATGGATGGACACCTGTCCTCAGAGACCCTGATACACACTGACACAGAGCAGAATAGGGACTATTCCCCCTACATAGGGTCACTTGGCAGATATGGATTGACACCTATCCTAAGGATCCCTGATACACACTGACACAGAGCAGAATAGGGACTGTTCCCCCTACATAGGGTCACTTGGCAGATATGGATTGACACCTGTCCTCAGAGATCATGATACACACTGACACAGCAGAATAGGGACTGTTCCCCCTACATAGGGTCACTTGGCAGATATGGATTGACACCTGTCCTCAGAGATCATGATACACACTGACACAGAGCAGAATAGGGACTGTTCCCCCTACATAGGGTCACTTGGCAGATATGGATTGACACCTGTCCTCAGAGACCATGATACACACTGACACAGAGCAGAATAGGGACTGTTCCCCCTACATAGGGTCACTTGGCAGATATGGATTGACACCTATCCTAAGGATCCCTGATACACACTGACACAGAGCAGAATAGGGACTGTTCCCCCTATATAGGGTCAATTTGCAGATATGGATTGACACCTATCCTAAGGATCCCTGATACACACTGACACAGAGCAGAATAGGGACTGTTCCTCCTACATAGGGTCACTTGGCAGATATGGATTGACACCTATCCTAAGGATCCCTGATACACACTGACACAGCAGAATAGGGACTGTTCCCCCTACATAGGGTCACTTGGCAGATATGGATTGACACCTATCCTAAGGATTCCTGATACACACTGACACAGAGCAGAATAGGGACTGTTCCCCTTACATAGGGTCACTTGGCAGATATGGATTGACACCTGTCCTCAGGGACCCTGATACACACTGGGGGGACCTACTGTCCTCCCCCCGCCCCCACCCCTGCGCGGTGGGTGGGGGCCATAAAAATAATGAGGGGGGGACCTACTGTCCTCCCCCCCGGCCCCCACCCCTGCGCGGTGGGTGGGGGCCATGAATCACAATGGGGGGAGGACCTACTGTCCTCCCCCCACCCCTGCGCGGTGGGTGGGGGCCATAAAAATAATGAGGGGGGGACCTACTGTCATCCCCCACTGGCCCCCACCCCTGAGTGGTGGTTGGGGGGCCCTAAAAAAAAACAATAAGGGGGGAACCTACTGTCCGCCCCCACCCCTGAGTGGTGTGTGGGGGCCCTAAATAAAAATTCCCCACCCCAATCAAAGGTGACTAGGGGTCCCCAATCCCCTAGTCACCCACCCCCAAAAATGTTACCCCCTACCTACCCCCCTCACCCTAAAAAATAGTGAGGGGGGAATAAAAAAACTAACCTGTAAAGAAAAATTCAGCTTACCATTTGACATCATCTTTTTTCTAAAATCTTATTTTTTCAGCCCCCAAAAAAGGCCAAATAAAAAGCCATAAGAACCGACACAATTAAAAAAAAAATTAAAAAAAAAAATCCATCTTCACCCATGGAGGGCTCCGCGCAGACTGAGCTCTGCAGGGGGGGGAAAGGCTTATAAAGCCTTGCCACGCCCTGCAATTAGGCTAAGAACACTCTGATTGGCTGGTTTAAGCCAATCAGAGTGCTCTTTGTCATTTTACACAGCGTGGGAAAATTCCAAAGAACTTTCCCACGCTGTGTAAAATGACACAGAGCACTATGATTGGTGGGCTTGGAATCTAACCAATCACAGTGCTCTGTGTCATTTTACACAGCGTGGGAAAGTTCTTTGGAATTTTCCCACGCTGTGTAAAATGACACAGAACACTCTTATTGGTTAGATTCCAAGCCCACCAATCAGAGTGCTCTTTGTCAATTTACACAGCGTGGGGAAATTCCAAAAAACTTTCCCACGCTGTGTAAAATGACACAAAGCACTGTGATTGGTGGGCTTGGAATCTAACCAATCAGGGTGCTCTGTGTCATTTTACACAGCGTGGGAAAGTTCTTTGGAATTTTCCCACGCTGTGTAAAATGACAAAGAGCACTCTGATTGGCTTAAACCAGCCAATCAGAGTGTTCTTAGCCTAATTGCATGGCGTGGCAAGGCTTTATAAGCCTTCCTCGCCCTGCAGAGCTCAGTCTGCGCATAGCCCTCCATGGGTGAAGATGGATAAAATTGTTTTGCGCTCGTTTTTTTTGTTTTTTTTTAAATTGCGTCGGTTCTTATGGCTTTTTATTTGGCCTTTTTTGGGGCTGAAAAAAGAAGATTTTAGAAAAAAGAAGACGTCAAATGGTAAGCTGAATTTTTCTTTACAGGTTAGTTATTTTATTTCCCCTTCACTATTTTTTAGGGTGAGGGGGGTAGGTAGGGGGTAACTTTTTTGGGGGTGGGGGTGTGGGTGACTAGGGGCATGGGGACCCCTAGTCACCTTTGATTGGGGGGGGTTATTTAGGGCCTCCACCCACCACTAAGGAGTGGGGGCTGGGGGGGGGGAACAGTAGGTCCCCCCCTTATTGTTTTTTTAGGGCCCCCACCCACCGCTCAGGGGGAGGACAGTAGGTCCCCCCTCATTATTTTTATGGCCCCCACCCACCGCGCAGGGGTGGGGGCCGGGGAGAGGACAGTAGGTCCCCCCTCATTATTTTTATGGCCCCCACCAACCACGCAGGGGTGGGGGCCAGGGGGGAGGACAGTAGGTCCCCCCCCTCATTATTTTTACGGCCCCCACCCATTGCGCAGGGGTGGGGGGAGGACAGTAGGGCCTCCCCCCATTGTGATATATGGCCCCCATCCAATGTGCAGGGGTGGGGGCCGGGGGGGAGGACAGTAGGTCCCCCCTCATTATTTTTATGGCCCCCACCCACCACACAGGGGTGGGGGCGGGGGGAGGACAGTAGGTTCCCCCCCAGTGTGTATCAGGGTCCCTGAGGACAGGTGTCAATCCATATCTGCCAAGTGACCCTATGTAGGGGGAACAGTCCCTATTCTGCTCTGTGTCAGGGTGTATCATGATCTCTGAGGACAGGTGTCAATCCATATCTGCCAAGTGACCCTATGTAGGGGGAACAGTCCCTATTCTGCTCTGTGTCAGTGTGGATCAGGGATCCTTAGGATAGGTGTCAATCCATATCTGCCAAGTGACCCTATGTAGGGGGAACAGTCCCTATTCTGCTCTGTGTCAGTGTCTGGGGGAAGTATCTGCAGTAACACAGGGTGTCTGGAGGGAGTATCTGCAGTAACACCGGGTGTCTGGAGGGAGTATCTGCAGTAACACCGGGTGTCTGGAGGGAGTATCTGCAGTAACACAGAGTGTCTGGAGGGAGTATCTGCAGTAACACAGGGTGTCTGGGGGGAGTATCTGCAGTAAAACCGAGGGTCTGGAGGGAGTATCTGCAGTAATACATGGTGTCTGGAGGGAGTATCTGCAGTAATACAGAGTGTCTGGAGGAAGTATCTGCAGTAACACAGGGTGTCTGGAGGGAGTATCTGCAGTAACACATGGTGTCTGGAGGGAGTATCTGCAGTAACACAGGGTGTCTGGAGGAAGTATCTGCAGTAACACAGAGTGTCTGGAGGGAGTATCTGCAGTAATACAGAGTGTCTGGAGGGAGTATCTGCAGTAATACAGAGTGTCTGGGGGGAGTATCTGCTTTTAACATTTATATGCACAAAAAAAAATAATACATTGAAAAAATAAAATGGTTGCAGCTTCCGAATGAATCTAAAATGGATGCTGTCCAGTAGGTGGGAGGGTCTGCTAGGGAGGGTGTGCTGCTGATTGGCCGGAGTGTGTCTGCTGACTGTGAGGTACAGGGTCAAAGTTTACTCAATGATAAAGAATAGGGGGCGGACCGAACACCGCATGTGTTCGCCCGCGGTGGCGAACGCGAACATGCTATGTTCGCCAGGAACTATTCGCCAGCGAACCGTTCGGGACATCACTATTCATAAGTATAAATGAGTGGTGGGACAACAGTTACTCTTCCAATTTCAAGCTATTTAGGACGTGGCTGCCAGGAGGACATGGAATGCCAGAGACCTTCTATTGGAAGCTTTGAAGTCCAGCCAAAGGTCTGTAGCACCTCCCATGCCTCACCCTTCTGTCAGTCCCTACATTGGCTTCCTATAAAATATAGAGCTCAATTTAAAATTCTGGTTCTTGCTTTCAAATCTCTACATAATGCTGCTCCCACCTATCTATCCTCCCTTATACACAAGTATGTCCCGTCTAGGCCCTTACGATCTGCTGAAGACTTGCGTCTATATTCTGTCCGTACTCCCACCTCTGATGCTCGTCTTCAAGATTTCTCGAGGGCTGCACCGTTCCTGTGGAACTCGCTTCCCTCCTCCGTTAGATGCTCACCCAGTCTCCACTCCCTCAAAAAATCCTTAAAAACCCACTTCTTCCTAAAAGTGTATCAATTAAACTGTTAATAGCTCCAAACTGATTCCTCTTCTGCAACTGTCACTAGTCTAATACTATCCTTACCTTTTGTGTAATTTTACCCCACTCCCTCTATCATGTAAGCTCATTGAGCAGGGCCCTCAACCCCTCTGTTCCTGTGTGTCCAACTTGTCTGGTTACAACTACATGTCTGTTCGTCCACCCATTGTAAAGCGCTGCAGAATTTGACGGCGCTCTATAAATATCATAATAATAATAATAGAAAAATCTGATCTGCTCCAGTGTACCCAACATTGCTTTAAATTTGGTTCGCCAACCGAGCTTGTCAACTAAAGAATCCCAAATGGTTAGCGAGGCCTGTGTAGTGGGGAGTAGCAAGGAATATGATTTCCGCAGTGATGAAGAGGTCCTCATGTAGTCTGTAAAAGTGGTATCAGGAATCTGTATAAGCTCCATACTTAGCCATACAGAGGATCATCAAGGTGCATGCAAATGAGTCACATGTGTGATTAGTGCTGCTCTATAGTACATCAGTCGCTGCAACAGGATCTTGGTCAACCTAGCTTTCCCTTGTAAAATACAATTTAGATATTGTAATTGGGAACACTATAAAAAAATGTAAGAGCTTCGGGAGAGGCATCATTTTGTCTGTGTTTATGGGGCCAGCCCAGGTAAGGCTAACATCCTATCAGTTTGAGAGTACTTCCCTAATAGTTCCCAATAATGGGATAAAGGAAATCAAAACCATTATGAAAATAATTTCACACTTAGGTCCAACACAAACATATATAAAAAAAAAAACAATAAACTTTGTCGTCCTTTGCTTATTGTAAATATTCGTTGGTTCATACATGAATAGCATTGGATCCATGCATCCAGCTATGTGTCTCAGATATTTTCTTAAAGGGAAACTATAGGCACCCAGATCACTTCATCTCATTGAAGTTGTCTGGCTGAAGTGTCCCTGTTCTCTTAATACTGCAATGTAAAACATTTCAGTTTTCGAGTTTCAATCCCGTCGCGGAGTCTGCCCATATGGATACAGTGTATGTGTGTAGAGTGGATGCAGAGTGTGTGTATAGTGAATGCAGAGTGTGTGTGTATAGTGGATGCAGAGTGTGTTGTGGATGCAGTGTGAGTAGTGGATGCATAGTGTGTGTGTAGGGGAAAGTTTTTTTTGTTTTATACCCCCCTCCATTCCTCATTACATTACACACCCTGGTGGTCTGGTGGCATAGTGCAGGCTGCCAGGTGCTCTGTAGTGAAGAGCACACCATCTTCCGCTTCCAGAAACGGTCTCCAACTCTTGCAAGCCTGGGTTCTGCTGAGAGTTGCCAAGGTAACCTGATAGAGTTAGAGAGAGCTTCAGGAAGCTATATATGGCTTGTGTGCTGGGCTCCCTCTTCACTGTACAGGCTGCCGGGGTCCGCATGGGCTCACATATATAGCGATAATCACTATGTCTATATGCACACAGTGAGAATGTGGGGTCTGGGCCATCCCGACTGTCAGGCCCACGACACCCATCATTGTTGTAACGCCCTGATGGCGGCCCTGAATGTTAACACTGCCTTTTCTCTGAGGTAGTTCTGGTGTTAATAGTGTATATGTTGGGAATGTATGGGTGTGATCCGTGCTATTAAAAAAAAAAAAAAAGTGGTGGGATTTTAACTTGACTTGGTATGGTCTGAGAAGGAATGCCACCGAAGTGACTCAGTGGTGTAGAGTGAATAGTGGCACCTGTGATCTAAATACATTATTCCATCATGGTTTCTTCATCCCCGAAGACACAAGTCCCAAATGTGTTTACTGACAAAAAAGAGAGTCAAACAGTGTGTGTTGCACTAATAGGGGATACCTGTGCATCATAAGGAAATGCTGCCTCATCCATTGGTACCAATGCTATAGTATATATAGGAATACTAGCTATTACTTCTGAATTCCAAAGACTATTAAGAAATAACTTGTAATTCCAAATAGTAACCTTTATATTAGAATTCACCACTAGAGGGCACAAGTACACTATTTGTGAATGTATTTCTCTTTTTCTATCTTCCTTTGTATAACCCCTCCTCCTTCTCATGGAAATTATCATTATGAACAGAGCATTCCTACAGTATTAGTCAATTACTCTGTTATATTATAGACAAACATATTAAATGTTGGGTTAAAATGGGAAATTATTCATATGTGATTTAATGAATAGAACACCATATTGAGATATACAGGGACCAGCGGAAGAGAGATGAGTCCCTTTCATAGTTCATGGTCAATGGTGTCGGATCCAGTGGGATATTCACAAATTTTAGCCCCTGTCCCGCCAACCTGTTTTTGACCTCAATAGTACTTGTCACATAGATTGCCCTGAGTGGCGCTAGCCAGGGGAGCTAACAGTCAGCCTGACATGCAATAATGACCAACTCTAATTAGATTGTGAGCTCGTTTGGGCAGTATCCTCTTCAGCCACTGTTCTCGTATGTCATACATGCTTTGTTAGAATTAAATGTTTGTCTTGTTTCCTATTGCACAGCACTGCAGAATATGTTGGCGCAATATAAATAAATGTAATTTTAATCATGTCACAACCTTCTTACTCCCTTTGGACCAGCTCCCTGTCCTGAGTTCATACCTCTCATTGTTGAGAGGTATCCTATAGGTAACAAAGGGTACTTAAAGAGAGAGTTGTAATGGTTGATAGTTGCTTGGAAATGCCTTCCAGTAGAGGTGGCAAAGACTAATAATGTTCAGAAAACGCTTGTGAACGACACAAAGGTGTCCTGAGCAAAAACACAGCCACTAAAACGGGGCCTTTAGGTAGAAAAAGAACCTGCCTGTTTTTATTTGCAGGGTACAGACCGTAAAGATGTGTAGACGGGACGTGCATTAGGTTACTGTAAGAGCTGTCCCATTAATCTATTACCTGAGAGGAAATATCATACCGATAGCTGGAGGACTGGGCTTTATTGAACCTATTCTGGAGACAAGCCTGTATGTTTCCTGCACTGCAGATCCCTCTGGGCTCTTTACAAAGCCAGGTTACAAGATTAGCTTGGAGCCATCATCGTTCAATACAATTTTTATTAAAGGACCACTATAGTGCCAGGAAAACATACTCGTTTTCCTGGCTCTATAGGGTCCTTGGGTCCCCTTCACTCTCGGGGGCCCCCTCCCGCCGGGCTCTAGGGTGAGGAAGGGGTTAATCCCTTATTCGGCGCTAGCGACTCTCCTCCTTTCCCTGTCATCGACTGAATGCGCATGCTCGGCAAGAGCCGCGCGCACATTCAGCCAGTCTCAGGACAGCATTCTCAATGCTTTCCTATGGACGCTGGCATCTTCTCACTGTGAAAATCACAGTGAGAAGCGCGGAAGCGCCTCTTGCGGCTGTCAATGAGACAACCACTAGAGGCTGGATTAACCCATTTGTAAACATAGCAGTTTCTCTGAAACTGCTATGTTCACAGCAGAAAGGGTTAATCCTAGATGGACCTGGCGCCCAGACCACTTCATTAAGCTGAAGTGGTCTGGGTGCCTATAGTGGTCCTTTAAGATCAACCTCCTGTAGACATTATTTGTTCACAAAGCCAAACTATAGTCTGTTCAGGTCACTGAATGTTCCCTTAACGGTTACAATGCAAAAAGCAACACTGTATTCCTACCGACAGAGAATGAATTGAAGAGTACCCCAACTGGCCCACAAGGTACAGTTTCGATAATCAGCATCTTCTGAAGACCCAGAGCTCCCTCCATAGTTGTCGCACCACAACCATGATTCACAGTTCAGCAACTCAGGAATGAATTAGCCAATAGGCATCTCCCTATTTGTGTTTGCCTAGTGGGGGTATATTCCACGATTACAAACTGTAGAATGTAAGATCATTTGAGTAGGGCCTTCGACCCCATCTGTTTCTGTGCGTCCAACTAGTCTTGTTACAAATACTTGTCTGTTAGGCCACCTATTGTAATGGTGGCACTTTATAAATATAAATAACAATTACAAATGTGTATTTCTTTTCTTTTTTCTATTTGCTCTTGACTTACTTTTTATATTATAATGAGTAGATAGTCCTTTCTTTTCCCTTGTGGCTTTCTTGTGTGTCATCCAAGTCACGGAGCAAGTGACATAATGCTCTGGAGCAAAGAGAATTGAACTTCTTGTGGTTGGTAGGGCAACTGAGTTGTAAAGTTGGCCCTGAATTAAAACAATAAATAAAGAAGGTTTTTTTATTTGTCTGGGCGCCAGCTAGCTGGTTAGATATGTGACTGAGAAGGTAATTCATTAACCTTGATATAGTGTCTGCAAGTGAGCAGTGATTGCACATTTAAAGCCAAAACAAGCCAAGCAGGAAAAACGGCTAATTTTATTCTCGAAACAGTAAACCGAGACAAGCTAAAACAGAACTTGCTAAATTTAAGATCAAACAGGTAAGATGAAAACAGGAAAAGAAAGAAAGCACAAAGCTACCTGTGAACAATCACGATGTGCCAGAAACGTAGCTGCTGTCTAATAATTTATATATATATTTATTCTATGTAGATTTGATTGCTCGTCAATGATGTTTGTACTATAAAAGCACAATTTGTTTTTAGATTGTTGTGTCAACTAAAACTAAATGGTGAGCAGGGCCGGCGCCACCTGTAAGGTGACCTAGGCGGCCGCCTAGGGCGCAACTTAGCAGGGGGCGCCGGATCCCTGCACCCGGAATCACCGGTGCGTCTCCTCATGCTGCGCCACCTGAGCGCTTTAGCAAGCCCCAGGCAGGAGGATGGAGGGGGGGACACTAAGGACCACTGGGGGAGGAGGAGGGGGGACAAAGGACCACTGGGGGGGAGAAGGGGGGACAAAGGACCACTGGGGGAGGAGGAGGGGGGGACAAAGGACCACTGGGGGAGGAGGAGGGGGGGACTAAGGACCACTGGGGGAAAAGGGGGGACTAAGGACCACAAGGGGGGGGTGGAGGGGACTATGGACCACTGGGGGAGGGGACACTAAGGATCACTGGGGGATGAGAGGGGGGACACTAAGGACCACTGGGGGAGGAGGGGGGGAGTAAGGACCACTGGGGGAGGAGGAGGGGGGGACTAAGGACCACTGGGGGAGGAGGGAGGGGGGACACTAAGGACCACTGGGGGAGGAGGAGGGGGGGGCAAAGGACCACTGGGGGAGGGGGGGGAACTAAGGACCACTGGGGGAGGAGGAGGGGGGACTAAGGACCACTGGGGGAAAAGGGGGGGACTAAGGACCACTGGGGGAAAAGGGGGACTAAGGACCACTGGGGGGAAAGGGGGGACTAAGGACCACTGGGGGGAAAGGGGGGACTAAGGACCACAAGGGGGGTGGAGGGGACTAATGACCACTGGGGGAGGGGACACTAAGGATCACTGGGGGGATAAGGGGGGTGGAGGGGACTAATGACCACTGGGGGAGGGGACACTAAGGATCACTGGGGGGATGAGGGGGGGGACTAAGAACCACTGGGGGAAGAGAGTGGGGACTAAGGACCACTAAGGGGGGAGGGGACTAAGGACCACTGGGGGAGGAGGGGTAGGGGACACTAAGGATCACTGGGTGAGGAGGGGGAGACACTAAGGACCACTGGGGGAGGAGGGGGGGAGTAAGGACCACTGGGGAAGAGGGGGGGTAGTAAGGACCACTGGGGAAGAGGGGGGGGGTAAGGACCACTGGGGAAGAGGGGGGGGGGTAAGGACCACTGGGGAAGAGGGGGGGGGGTAAGGACCACTGAGGGAGGAGAGGGAAGGTCCACTAGGGGTTTGCCAGAGGGAGGACCACTAAGGGGGGAAGAGGGGAAGGACCACCAAAGGGGGGGGAGGGAGGACCACTGAGGGAGGGAGGGTGGACCACTAAGAGGGGGAAGGGGGGGGTTAGAAGACCACCAAGGGGGGGCTGCAGAGGGACAGGGGGCCAAGGGAGAACACTGAGGGACAGGAGGGAAGGGGAAATCACTAATTGACAGGAGGGGAGAGCACTATAAAAAATGTTTTTTAAAATAAAGAACTGCTCCCCTCTCAGTCCCTATCCTACCCCACAAACCCTCTCTTTTACACTACACACATACACAATTCATCCCCCCCCACACACACACACAGAAACATACAATGCATCCTTACACACAGACACACCCGAAACACACAATGAATCCCTTACGCTCACACAAACACTCATTCTCTTACACACAGAAACAAAATGCATCTCTTACACACTCAATGCACCCCTTACAGACACACACTGTATTCAATTACATACACAGAAACACACCTTGCATCCCTTACACACACACACACACACAGAAACATACAATGCATTCCTTACACGCAAACACACACTGCATCCACTATACACACACTACATCCCTTACACAAATTGGTATCCCTATACACTACATTCTATAAGAACACACACATTACATCCTCTACAATAACACATACAACATCCCCTACACACATACACTCCACTACCTGTGAGAGAACTCATGGGTGGGCCATGTAGGTGGATTTATGTGTGGGTATTGTAGGCATACTCACGGTCAAGCACTGGGGGCCCAGACTTGAGCTGTGTAAGGGGCCCCAAAAAATGGCGCTGCTTCCTGTTCTACACCAGACCTGTGGAGCCAGACTGAGCCCATCATCAGCCTATTGTCCTCATCTGGTGGTCAGGGCTGGATTAAGAGCCCAGTGGGCCTGGTGCTGATAATTATGATGGGCCTAATTACAAAATCTCTTTGACCAAAAACACTAAAACAGTCCTACCTCCTAAGCGTCATGTATCTGATGGAGATGATGCTGTAGGGAAACTCATAGGATGCAACTATGAGAAAACACATACCCTTTGCTAATCTCATGCTTTCATCTTTCAAGTAAACCCATACCCCCTAACAGCAGTGTCCAGTAAAGCAGGAAGTCTATGGATGCGGTAGAAGGGTGGGCTACTGACACAAATCACATAACCAGAACGGCCGAAAGGGCGAACATACACAAGAAGGGGGAATGTCTGTGTCCCTATGTCTCCCAGTCCCTAAGTGTTTGTGTCCTCATGTTTCCCAGTGTCCCCATGTCCCTAGGGGACATTGAGAGACATTGGGACACTGGGAGACATGGGGACACAGATACTAGGGAACACTAGGAGACCTGGGAAATCTGAGACTCTTGGGGACACTGGGTGACAGACACGAGGGGACACGGGGAGACATGGGGCACTGAGACACTGTGATATATAGGGGACACTGGAGGGTTAATAAAAACCTGGGTACAGGTCAAAATGTTGCGGTATCCAATAAACCTGCTTAAAGCTATCACAGTGAGTGCCTGAGATTTTTTTCTTTTATACTAGGGGACACTGAGACACTACGGGCACAGACACACTACGGGCACAGAGACACTATGGGCACTGAGAGACATGGGGCACTGAGAGACATGGGGCACTGAAACACTGATACATAGGGGACACTGATACATAGGGGACACTGATACATAGGGGACATTGGAGACTTGATAAAGACCTGGGTACAGGTTGAAACGTTGCGGTGTCCAATAAACCTGCCTAAATCTATCACAGTGAGTGCCTGAGATTTTTTCTTTTATACTAGGGGACACTGAGACACTAGGAGACATGGGGACACAGAGACATTGGGAGACTAGGGGACTTTGGGAGTCTAGGGAACACTGAGACACTAGGGACACTGGCACACTACAGACACTGAGAGACACCAGGGACACATGGGGATACTGAGATACTAGGGACACTGGTTGGGAGACATGGGGACACTGCCATGTCTCCTATGTCTCAAAGTCGCCCAGTCTCCCCATGTCTTCCTGTGTCTCCATGCCTCTCAGTGTCCCCATGTCGCCCAGTGTCCCCTAGTGTTTGTATCCCCATGTCTCCCAGTGTCCCTTAGAGTCTGTGTCCTCATGTCTCCCAGTGTCCTGATGTCACTAGGACACTAGGGGATACTTAGAGACATGGGGACACTGGGAGACATGGGGCCACTGAGACACTAGGGACAGTGGCTGGGAGACATGGGGACACAGACTAGGGGCCACTGGGAGACATGGGACCACTGTGTCCCTAGTGTCTCAGGGTCATGGGCGTCCAAATGGGGGGGTAAAGGGGGGTACTTGGCCTCCCCCCTCCCCCCGGATATTTCAGCTTGTGCTGCTATTTTTCATTTTAGTGTGAGAATACAGTGCGATACCAGCGCTGGCCAGTAGGTGGCGCTGTGAATGGAGAAAGGCAGGAAGCTACAGCTTATCCCTGCCTCTCTCTCATGACTGAAACCGCAGGGGAGCAGCACAGAGGCAGCCTACAGAGCAGGTAAGTGAGGGATGGGGGGTGGGGGAGACCGCATAGAGGAAGGTAAAGTAGGAGCAGAAAGGTTCTGCAAGGGGCAGGAGGGGTCAGCAAGGAATAGAAAGGGACAGCAAGAAGCAGGAAGGGGTAGAAAGGTTTTCAAGGAGCAGGAGGGTAAAGTAGAAGGAGCAGCAAGGAGCAGGAGGGGTCAGCAAGGAGCAGGAGGGGTCAGCAAGGAGTAGA
This sequence comes from Pelobates fuscus, assembly GCF_036172605.1. Taxonomy (NCBI): domain Eukaryota; kingdom Metazoa; phylum Chordata; class Amphibia; order Anura; family Pelobatidae; genus Pelobates; species Pelobates fuscus. The sequence goes on along the minus strand of NC_086324.1, from coordinate 165,931,165 downwards.
AAGGGTCTGCAAGAGGCAGGAGGGGTCAGCAAGGGGCAGCATGGAGTAGGAAGGGGCAGCATGGAGTAGGAAGAGGCAGCAAGGAGCAGGAGGGGTCAGCAAGGAGTAGAAAGGGTCTGCAAGGGGCAGGAGGGGTCTGCTAGGAGTAGTAAGGGTCTGCTAGGAGTAGGAAGGGGCAGCAAGGAGAAAGAAGGGGCAGAAAGGAGTAGGAAGGGTCTGCAAAAAGCAGGAAGGGTCTGCAAAAAGCAGGAAGGGTCTGCAAGGAGCAGGAAGGGGCAGCAAGGAGCAGGAAGGGGCAGCAAGGAGCAGGAAGGGACAGGAAGAATCAGAAGGAACAGAAAGGATCAGCAAGGGGCTGCAAGAAGCTGGAAGGGGCAGAAAGAAGCAGGAAGGGCAGTAAGAAGCAGGAAGGGTCTGCAAGAAGCAGGAAGGGCCATCAAGGAGCAGGAAGAGCCATCAAGGAGCAGAAAGGGATCAGAAAGAGAAAGGAGCAGAAGGGCGCAAAATAAGCAGAAAGTAGCAGAAAGGTAAAGGAGCAGAAGGAGTCTCAGAAGACAAAGAAGACTGTGTCAAATAAAGGAGAAGAAAATTAGATTGGAGCACTTCATTCTGGACACCACATCATAAGGCGTTGGTACCTGGGCCTGGCAGGGAAACTTTGGACCTTCTCATCTCCCCAGGTAAAAACAAAGAATATCAGTGTTAATGTGTTCACTTTTATTTACTGAGTGTCAGGAAACACAGAGGGCCGCTGGGTAGGGGTGCCGCTGATTGGCTAGATGGGTCAGCTAGCACTCTAAGCCAATCAGTAGCTCCCCATTCATAAAAACGTAAAACATTTTTATGAATTGGGAACTAGCGATTGGCTTAGAGTGTCAGCTGACCACTCTAGCCAATCAGAGGCACCCCTACCCAGCGTCCCTCTGTGTTTCCTGACACTCAGTAAATAATAAACACTCAGCACGTCAATCTGCACTTTCTGACACTCTGTTTCAGAAGTCGAATACCACTGAGGGACCTGGAGATCTGCAGCTAAAGGAAGCCTTTGGGGGTAAACCATTTGAGAGCGGTTTCACCCCTTCAAAAGAAAGAGCACCCAGGGGCCTCCTTGCATCACAGCATTTTCATTTAGATAAAGTTGTTATGGTGACCAGAATGTTCCTGTAATTTGATGAAAGGAACACTATAGTGTCAGGAATACAAACATATATTCCTGACACCATAGTTGTGAAAACGCTATTCATCCTTGCTTTATGTGAAAATGACTATGCTCCTTCCCTTTCATGACACTGTCAAAAAGGGGCCAAGCATGGATGTCATTACAATTATGCCCCCCCCGGAAAAATTCCTGCGGACGTCCATGCTCAGGGTCCCCATGTTGCCCAGTGTCCCAATGTCTCAGCGTCCCCATGTCTCGGAGCTGCTGTCTGGACTCTCTGTGCAGAGCTGCTCCCCCGTGGATCAGTGAGTAGACAGGCAGGGAGGGAGATGCCGTAACTTCTTATCACTGCCTCTCTCCACACAAACAGCGACCCCTACTGGCCGGCGCTGGTATTGCAGAATAATCTATGTTTATATTGAGACAGACATTTGTATTGCTGGTATTACTGCAATACCGGCACCGGCTAGGCAGCCTCAAATACCTGAGAAATACTTCTAAGAAATACCTGGCAACCCTAAGAAATACATGAGAAATACCTGGCAACCCTAAGAGTAGTGTGTAAAAAAAAAAAAAAAAAATGTCAAAAAAAAAAATTTTTTTTTTTTTTTTTTAAACCAATGGGCCTATTCCATGGGCCTGGGCCTGGAGCTGCAGCTCCATCAGCCCCTATGTTAATCCGGCCCTGCTGGTGGTAAGTAGGCAATCCAATATATTATTAGTGGCACTAATTTTTAATTTACCTCACATTAAATGGATACTATAGTTACCAGAAGCACTACAGCATAATGTAGTGGTTCTGGTGTATATAGCCTGTGCCTGTAGGCTTTTTAATGTAAACACACTGTCTTTTCAGATAAAAGACACTTTGTGCAGACTGACGTTGGCCCATATGGCAGAGCATATGAGCGGGGCATTGTGATGTCACATGGTGGGCAGGACATATGGGGGGGGGGGTGGCAAAAATCCTTGCACCGGCCCTGATGGTGAGTTGCGGTGAGCTGTCAAAAATAAAAATAAAATCTACTTGTTAGCAAAGTTGACGATTTTTAACAGTTAGGCTATATAGGTCTAAACATTTCAATTTATTTGTAAATTCACTGGTTAGTGAATAGCCCACATAAGAGCTAAATAAAATAAACACGCAGAAAGTGAGCTTTTGATGCAATAAATTTAGGTAGAAATAATATTTTACATGATTTGCAGCCCCCCAGCTATATTCCTGCTGTTAAAGAAACACGGGTGATTCTCTGCAAACTAGGAGAATAGGTTTCTCATTGTCTGGTGGGGTGAATGTTTGGGGGAGACAGGCACTTTTGGAGAAACAGAGACCCTGTAGATTAGAGCAATGTTTATATAGGGAGGGAGAGATTAAAAAAAAAAAGCGGTTTTGGAGAAACTGATTCATGTAGGTTTTTGGTAGAGATGTTTGGACGGTGACCGTTTTGTCTCCAAGGTCAGGGTTTCTTTGTGTTATGCTGGGTAAAAAGGTTCTCTGGAAGTGAATAGGACAGGTCCGTGGGGGACTGGCAAGGGTGGGTATTGTCCTGCTGGGCAACCAGTTTACAAAGTTTGTGGGCTCCATCCAAAGAGCACCATTCTTCTACTGATTAAAAGAAGAACAGGCCTCCCAATCAATGCGAAATGGGCCATCCCAGATTTTTTTTTTACCAGGTGTCCCGCTGGGGTTACCGGTGTGATTGGCAGGCAGACTGGCGTGCATTCATGGCAGGCTGACATGCCAGTTCTTCAGGTGCACCCACCCCCATTCTGTCCGGGTTTGCCCCATTTGAGTAGTGCCAGAGATGCAATTCAGGAAACTGGCACAGATATCCAGATTCACTGGATACCAATAATGGGGGGTATGGAAGCGAGAGATGTTTTTGGGATGTCTTTTTCGGCACACATTTTAGAGGACGTTTGCCATCCTGGCCATGTGAGGGTTTAAATACAAAGAAACTAGTCCTGCGCTCAAGCTCCCATTACTCCTGGGCGGCAGCAATGACCATAGTACACATCAGCCAAAATACATATTGTATAAACCAAAGAAAAAAAAGTTACCTGCGCTCTTTCCACATCCCTATGTATTTTTTGTGTGGGTTTGTGCATGGGCTGGTGGCCCATGCACTCAATGCTCTCCAGGTCTTGACTGGCCCACAGAGATATCTGCCATCGGATTGCATGGTCTGGAGTTTGTAGTGCTGCCAGACTATGATATGTGTGTACGGTGTCCCTGGTGTCTGCCTGGTGAGATGAGCCAGTGACCATGACACACGCTGGTGTCTATGAGTGGTCACTCATGTCACAGTGATGGAGGGTGCAATGATTTAGGAGTTTGCATATGCAGTGTCAACACCATCCACACATCTGGGAATTAAGCACAAGGTATCTAGCAGTTTATACTTGGAGGGTCTCGTTTCCGATCAGATGGGGGGTTCAGTTAGTCTTGCATGACCTCTATTCCTCAATGATTGTTGGGGGATTCAGTGTTGGATAGTAAATCTTTAGAAGGAGTGACGACGGGGCATCCTGAGTGAGTGTTAGAGGACTAGAGTTGAGTATTTAAGAAGTAATTGATTTTCAGGTGAAGGAGAGAAGCATGGCAAATGTGGATTGATAAGGAAAGGATGGGATCAATGAGTGTTATTTTTCTGGAGAGAGGTGCTTCCTAAGTATTTTGTGGGGATTATGTGACTGAAAGAGGTTCAGTGAGTGTTTAACCCCAGCACAACATTCCACATTATCCAGCTGGCTAGTTAAGGATTACGGGAATTGTTATCCACCTTCAGCTGATGGTCAAAGTTGGTGAGAGAGGGACACTCAGTGTTTGGAGTTACCTGTTCACCTAAGAGTGAGTGAAGAAGACTCAGGGAGTGTTTGGTGAGGGATGTACACTCACTGTTTGGATGAGTGGCCTGTTTACCTGTAAGTGAGTGAAGAACACTGAGTTTGGTGGGGAGGAAGGAGAGACACTCCATTTTTGGAGGAGTAATCTCTTTACCTGTTAGTGTTTGAGGAAGAGGGGACACATAGTGATGTGAAGGCTCTGAGTGTTTGGTGGGTGAGGGAGGGAAGAGGACACTTAATGTTTGGAGGAGTGATCTTTTACTTGTGAGTGAGGAGCATACTCCATGTTTGGAGGGGTAACCTGTTTACCTGTGATTGAATGCTCAGTGAGGGAGGAGGATATTCAGTGGAGGGGTAACCTGTTTACCTGTGAGTGAGGGAGGACATTCAGTGACCTGTTTACCTGTGAGTGAATGCTCAGTGAGGGAGAAGGACACTCAGTGTATGGAGGGGCGTCCTGTTTACCTGTGAGTGAGGGAGGAGGACACTCAGTGTTTGGAGGGGTGACCTGTTTACCTGTGAGTGAATACTCAGTGAGGGAGAAGGACACTCAGTGTTTGGAGGGGTGACCTGTTTACCTGTGAGTGAGAGAGGAGGACATTCAGTGTTTGGAGGAGTGACCTGTTAGTCAGTGAGTGTCTGGGTTAGGCTGTGAGTGAGACTCAGTAAGAGAGGAGTGACCTGTTAGTCAGTGAGTGGCTGGGTTATGCTGTGAGTGAGACTCAGTGAGAGAGGAGTGACCTGTTAGTGAGTGGCTGGGTTAGGCTGTGTGTGAGACTCAGTGAGAGGGGAGTGACCTGTTAGTCACTGGGTTAGGCTGTGAGTGAGACTCAGTGAGTGGCTGGGTTAGGCTGTGAGTGAGACTCAGTGAGAGGGGAGTGACCTGTTAGTCACTGGGTTAGGCTGTGAGTGAGACTCAGTGAGTGGCTGGGTTAGGCTGTGAGTGAGACTCAGTGAGTGGCTGGGTTAGGCTGTGAGTGAGACTCAGTGAGTGGCTGGGTTGGGCTGTGAGTGAGACTCAGTGAGTGGCTGGGTTAGGCTGTGAGTGAGACTCAGTGAGTGGGAGGGTTAGGCTGTGAGTGAGACTCGGTGAGTGGGAGGGTTAGGCTGTGAGTGAGACTCAGTGAGTGGCTGGATTGGGCTGTGAGTGGCTGGGTTAGGCTGTGAGTGGCTGGGTTGGGGAGGGTCAGGCTGGGATAGGGAGGGGCCGAGCTCCATGTGCATCCTCGGGGTTTCCTGCTGAGTTGGTCCGGAGAGGGGGAGGTGCTGCCGGGTACAGTGTGTGTGAGCTGCTGACAGCGAGCAGGTCTGTGTGTACCAGTCTTACTATAATGGCTATTAATGATATATTATCTGTATGTACTGTGCATTAACTATGTATACTATGTATTGACTGTTTGTGTGTCTGTACTGTGTATTAACTATGTATACTGTGTGTTGTGCATTAACTATTTATACTGTGTGTGTGTGTGTTGTGCATTAACTATTTATACTGCGTGTGTCTTGTCTATTTACTATATATAATATGTGTGTGTGTACTATGTATTTACTGTATGGTGGGATCTATATAGACTGTGTGTCTGTACTGTTATTAACTATGTATACTGTGTGTGTGTGTGTCCTGTGTATTAACTATGTATACTGTGTATTAACTATGTATACTGTGTATTAACTATGTATACTGTGTCTGTACTGTGTATTAACTATGTATACTGTGTATTAACTATGTATACTGTGTCTGTACTGTGTATTAACTATATAGACTGTGTGTGTACTGTATATTCACTATATAGACTGTGTGTGTACTGTGCATTAACTATATAGACTGTGTGTGTGTGTGTACTGTGCATTAACTATATAGACTGTGTGTGTGTGTGTGTGTACTGTGTATTAACTATATAGACTGTGTGTGTGTGTGTGTGTGTGTGTGTGTACTGTGTATTAACTATATAGACTGTGTGTGTGTGTGTGTGTGTACTGTGTATTAACTATATAGACTGTGTGTGTGTGTGTGTGTGTGTGTGTGTGTGTGTGTGTACTGTGTATTAACTATATAGACTGTGTGTGTGTGTGTGTGTGTGTGTGTGTGTGTACTGTGTATTAACTATATAGACTGTGTGTGTGTGTGTGTGTGTGTGTGTGTGTGTACTGTGTATTAACTATATAGACTGTGTGTGTGTGTGTGTGTGTGTGTGTGTGTGTACTGTGTATTAACTATATAGACTGTGTGTGTGTGTGTGTGTGTGTGTGTGTGTGTACTGTGTATTAACTATATAGACTGTGTGTGTGTGTGTACTGTGTATTAACTATATAGACTGTGTGTGTGTGTGTGTGTGTGTGTGTGTGTACTGTGTATTAACTATATAGACTGTGTGTGTGTGTGTGTGTGTGTGTGTGTGTACTGTGTATTAACTATATAGACTGTGTGTGTGTGTGTGTGTGTGTGTGTGTGTGTGTGTGTGTGTGTACTGTGTATTAACTATATAGACTGTGTGTGTGTGTGTGTGTGTGTGTGTACTGTGTATTAACTATATAGACTGTGTGTGTGTGTGTGTGTGTGTACTGTGTATTAACTATATAGACTGTGTGTGTGTGTGTGTGTGTGTGTGTGTGTGTGTACTGTGTATTAACTATATAGACTGTGTGTGTACTGTGTATTAACTATATAGACTGTGTGTGTGTGTGTGTGTGTGTGTGTGTACTGTGTATTAACTATATAGACTGTGTGTGTGTGTGTGTGTGTGTGTGTGTACTGTGTATTAACTATATAGACTGTGTGTGTGTGTGTGTGTGTGTGTGTGTACTGTGTATTAACTATATAGACTGTGTGTGTGTACTGTGTATTAACTATATAGACTGTGTGTGTGTACTGTGTATTAACTATATAGACTGTGTGTGTGTACTGTGTATTAACTATATAGACTGTGTGTGTGTGTACTGTGTATTAACTATATAGACTGTGTGTGTGTGTACTGTGTATTAACTATATAGACTGTGTGTGTGTGTGTACTGTGTATTAACTATATAGACTGTGTGTGTGTGTGTACTGTGTATTAACTATATAGACTGTGTGTGTGTGTACTGTGTATTAACTATATAGACTGTGTGTACTGTGTATTAACTATATAGACTGTGTGTACTGTGTATTAACTATATAGACTGTGTGTACTCTGTATTAACTATATAGACTGTGTGTGTGTGTGTGTACTGTGTATTAACTATATAGACTGTGTGTGTGTGTGTACTCTGTATTCACTGTGTATACTGTGTGTGTGTGTACTGTGTATTCACTGTGTATACTGTGTGTGTGCCGGGTACAGTGTGCGTGAGCTGCTGACAGCGAGCAGGTCTGTGTGTACCAGTCTTACTATAATGGTTATTAATGATATATTATATGTATGTGTATTAACTATATATTACCTGTATATACTGTGCATTAACTATGTATTACCTGTATATACTGTGTATTAACTACATATTACCTGTATATACTGTGCATTAACTATATATACTGTATGTGCTGTGTATTAACTACATATTACCTGTATATACTGTGTATGTATATACTGTGTATTAACTATATATTACCTGTATGTGCTGTGTATTAACTATGTATACTGTGTGTGTGTGTGTGTGTGTGTACTGTGTATTAACTATGTATATTGTGTGTGTCTGTACTGTGTATTCACTATTTATACTGTGTTTGTGCCGGGTACAGTGTGTGTGAGCTGCTGACAGCGAGCAGGTCTGTGTGTACCAGTCTTACTATAATGGTTATTAATGATATATTATATGTATGTACTGTGTATTACCAAATATTACCTGTATGTACTGTGTATTAACTATTTATACTGTGTGTGTCTTGTCTATTTACTATATAATATATATATGTGTGTGTGTGTGTGTACTATGTATTTACTGTGATTTATACATACTGTGTGTGTGTGCTGTGTATTATAACTATGTATACTGTGTGTGTACTGTGTATTAACTATTTATACTGTGTGTGTCTTGTCTATTTACTATATATAATATGTGTGTGTGTACACTATGTATTTACTGTATGGTGGGATCTATATAGACTGTGTGTGTCTGTACTGTGTATTAACCATGTATACTGTGTGTGTCTGTACTGTGTATTAACTATTTATACTGCGTGTGTCTTGTCTATTTACTATATATAATATGTGTGTGTGTACTATGTATTTACTGTGATCTATACATACTGTGTGTGTGTGTGTACTGTGTATTAACTATGTATACTGTGTGTGTACTGTGTATTAACTATGTATACTGTGTGTGTACTGTGTATTAACTATGTATACTGTGTGTGTACTGTGTATTAACTATGTATAGTGTGTGTGTACTGTGTATTAACTATAAAGACTGTGTGTGTCTGTACTGTGTATTCACTATGTATACTGTGTGTGTGTGTCTCTGTACTGTGTATTAACTATGTATACTGTGTGTGTGTGTCTCTGTACTGTGTATTAACTATGTATACTGTGTGTGTGTGTCTCTGTACTGTGTATTAACTATGTATACTGTGTGTGTGTGTCTCTGTACTGTGTATTAACTATGTATACTGTGTGTGTCTCTGTACTGTGTATTAACTATGTATACTGTGTGTGTGTGTCTCTGTACTGTGTATTAACTATGTATACTGTGTGTGTCTCTGTACTGTGTATTAACTATGTATACTGTGTGTGTGTGTCTCTGTACTGTGTATTAACTATGTATACTGTGTGTGTCTCTGTACTGTGTATTAACTATGTATACTGCGATACTTGTTAGTGTGTGTAAAATAGCACTGGTGGTGCGATACTCTGTTAGTGTGTGTGTGATTTTGCTGGGTATACAGTCTGTCAGTGCTGGTAGTGAGATACTATGCTATTATGGTGTTTACATGTCCTTATACAGGGTAGGATACACCTCTTGTGTATCTGTGTACCGTGGTAGTTGGTGAGGGAGTCAGTATTTACTTTCTGAGCTGCTGTGTGATATCACACTGTATGTCTTTCTAGGAGGTGCCAGTAAGGAGGACGACGATATGCCCGGAGTGAGTTAGTGTCAGCAGTTCCTGATTATCACCCACGTAATACAATATGGGGCTTCCTACAGCCTTGCTCTCCCTGGGACTGTTCAGCTTTCTCACACCAGCTTCAGGGGTTCCTAATGGTGAGTCCACCCCAAACGTTATTGTACAACGCATTCAATTTTTCATGTTGCTACATGTGGTTGAAAGGAGTGTACAGCCTTTGTTTTAATGTTTAAATTGTGAGCAATTTAGCAATCACTATATTTTTGGGGGGCCTTTTGTTTTATTTATGTTTATTATAAAAGCATTTCGATTCACATTTGTGTTACAGATTTAAAACAAAACAAAAAGATCTCATCAAATTATTTAAAGGGACACGATAGTCACCTGAACAACTATAGCTTAATGTATAATACAGCTTATTGTACAGTATACAGCTTATTGTATAATACAGCTTATTGTACAGTATACAGCTTATTGTACAGTATACAGCTTATTGTACAGTATACAGCTTATTGTACAGTATACAGCTTGATGTAGTTGTTCTGGTGAGTATAATAGCTCCCTTCAGGCATTTTCATTCGAACACGGTCATTTCAGAGAAAAGGCCGTGTTTACATTGCCCCTAGGGACACCTCCAAGTGACCCCTCCTTATATGGCCACTGGAGGGGCTTCCTGGCTCAGGGCTGCACAGTAAGCAGCCCTGCCATTCAGCGTCTCCACGATTGATTCAATGCATCTCAATGAGTAGGTGTTGATTGGCCAAAATGGTGCTTGGCCCCGACCCCTTGCTGATTTTAGCCAATCCAATGGTTTCCCTATGGGTTTCCCTATGTCACCAAGGGGCCGGTGCTAGCGTCAGCGGACCTGTGCGCTCTGGAAATAAGGTGAGTTTTAATTCCTTTTAAGGGGGCTAAGGGGGTGGGGCAAGCCAACTAAATGGTGTGTTTAACACTATATGGTGAGGAATACATGTTTGTGTTCCTGAGCCAATAGTGTTCCTTTAACATGATGGTTGGTGTGATGACATCTGGATGCTTAAAAGCAGGTTCCAATGCAATACTAATGCTGTAAATTATAGTTTAAAATACCATAACCACCGCTGCGTACTATAGTGGTTATGATGCCAAGAGTGTCCTTGTGCCCTCTCTTTGAAAGTAGTCTGCAGTGCAGTTCATTGGCTACTACCATAGCAACTTTAGAGGAATTATGCTTGAAGTGTTCCTTTAAGGGACTGTGCGGAGATCTCAGCTGGAAATTGCAATTTTTATGCAAAAATATCCATATTTGGGAAAACTTCTCTAGTTAAGCTTTTGTTTTTTTTTCCCTCTCTCTCTCTCTCTCTCTCTCTTTCCCCCCAGATTGGCTATTTTTGGCTAACAGTAACAATTTCTTGCCAAATCCCTTCTATTTTTCACAGTTTAGAAAACAAACCTCTTAAGTAATTAATTCACTGTTGTGCTTGGAAACCGTGTCATTCTTTTATTTTGATTGGTTTATTCATTAAACTGGTTAAAAGAATCCTCTTGCATACTCCTAGCGATGCACAGAATTTCTGCACTGTTTTTGGAAGAATAAAAGGCGATACATTTATATCAAAAAGTCAGTGTGGAAGTGAGGACAATGTTCATTAAAGGCTCTCTTACCTGTATTAAATTTTTTATAGTTTTTATTGTCTACATATTGAATTCATACAAAACTTTGTTTACATAATTGAGGCTCTGCACCCCCCCTCCCCCCTTTCTTTTCCTTTTTGGAAGGTTGTACTGTAAGAATTGGTAACTTTCTCTCAGTGAGCCTAACTAGTCCAAGGAGCCAGGGGACTGTTACTGCCAGTATCTTGTGTCGGGTTTTTAACCTGCGCATGGTACACGTACTCTTGTTGTATCAGAGTTTACCTGGTCTTTCTTGTGTGTTAGGACTCTAGTTTATATCTCAAATCTTAGAATCCATTTAATAAACCTCTAAAGGGTTAAAGCTTTGCAAAAACAAACAAGGATATGGGTACAGCCGGAAACTCTAACCTTTGAAAGGTAGGCATAACAAACGTTGATATCGCGTGTTTACTTAGGGTTAACATTTTCATCTGACGGGAAGCCAAACATAAATCAATTAATAAAAAACATTTTATAAACAATTTAACATTTTCTTCAGGGTCTTCAGGGTGCTATTAGTTTTCTGAAGACTACAGTATCTAATAAAACATTAACATTTTCCATAACTTGTGTTAAAGGTCCATGAAAGTCACCAAAGCCACTTCATCCCAACGCAGTGGTCCTTTGTTTTTAACTCCGTAATGTAAAATATTGCAAAAAAAAAAACCCCCAAACAAACGTGATGTTGATATTGCTGTGTTAAAGGGACTCTTTAGGCACCCAGACCACTTCAGCTCATTGAAGTGGAGGGGATGAGGGGCACCTGTCAGTTTAACCCTGCAATGGTAAAAATGCAATAATTACCTTCAAGGCTTAACTTCACCTCTAGCGGCTGTTCTCCAGATAGTCACTAGAGGCGCCTCCAGGTCTTTAGACGACTTTTGGCCGCCCGACTGACGCTGGACACCCTCACACTTTGGAAGAAGAAATCCGGCTTCAGCTAAAACCCCATAGGAAATAGGGGGTGTGAGGAGCACTATAGGGACTAATTTTGTATTTCTAGACGATATTTTCCCTTTAAGTTCACGTCAGGAACTATAGGCATTTCCCCAGCACTGACCAAGTAAAACTCTCTCGTCATGCAGAAGCCCCTATGGGTAAACATTGATTCAGTGCTTTCCTATGGGCGATCAGGTCCCCAGTGCCCCTCTATGAGGAGTATTGGATTTGAGCATTATTATTATTATTATTTTAAAGCAACATAAAGAATCATTGTTTATGTTTCTCCACTTTCAATACTACGTTCAGTAACCGAAAAGAGCTGAGCTTATAACAGTGATTGACTGGGAGTTAAGACGGAGGTGCCCATTCTCCCCATTCCTGAATTAAGAAAATAGACAGTATTACTACCTTTAATCCCACAGTGCACCGGTCTTGGCACAGCCGCCACTCCTACCCTGGCTGAGATTATCATTACTGATGATCACAGCCAACCCAATGCATTCGCTTAGAGAATCATGGGGGGGGGGGGGCCATGTTTATTAATCTCTACTCGGCACCAATCATCTTCTCTTAGAGGAGTGTTCAGTGTCTTCGTGCAGGAACCCATCCAGAACGTCCCTCTAGTGACTGATTGTCCAAGTGACAGCCATTAGAGATGGCCTTCGGAAGCGATGTAAACATTGCATTTTATTTACACCGGAACCACTTCATTAGGCTGTAGTGTTTCTCCTGCTTAGAGCGTCCCTTTTTAATATGTTTTGTGCCAAAGCAGGGAAAGGAAGTTTGTCTTGAGTAACGTTGCTCTTTGTATTCAGCCGTCTTACTTATAAAATGTGTTGAAATGCAGGAAAGACAAATAATTTTGCAATGTCACTGTGTACCTTGAATGTGGGTGCTTTGTTCTCTCAGTTAGTTTTGCACTTTATATCCCAGGAACATACTGACATTTAGATGTAACAAGTAGTAATGTCAGTGTAATGACAGGATGAGAGCTTCTGATTGCTGGTAGCTGGAATCATATAATGATTATAATTTAGTTATAGTTTTTTTTTTTTTTTCTTGCTATCAGGGTGACAGTGCCATCAAGTTGGAGTAGCTGACAGTGATGATATGGGGATATAGTTTCCTGGGGAGGGGTTTGGCTATGGGTTCATTGAGATAAAGTTGTTATGGTGCCTGGAGTGTAGCGATTGTACATTATGAAAATGTGTTGAACGTAAATTAAATGTTGGCTGAACTGAGGCAGACCTCAGCGGTCAACCAAGTTACATACACGTGGAAGCTAGCAAGTATCCAAATATTTATTGCAATATTGCAGAGATGCCCCCAAAATAGTAAATATTAAATCTATTCACTACATTTACACGACCTTTAATTTGATTTTGATTACTGATAATACATTTTATGAAAACCCATGCACACATACATAAACATTCTTAGTAAACCTGTATCGCCCAATAATTGACATTATCCCCCACATCTTCGGAACACATCCAAGTTATGATGCTTTAAGGCTGGCAATTCAGAGTTCTATAGCAATTAGGAGCTGCCGTTTGTGTGTCATGTTTTAATCTTGCGAACCTCCTAATATTGTTAAAAACGTATCTCTAATCTTTGGCTCTGGAATAATACTGCGCTCCTATGACTGCGGTGCCACTACAACTCTGTCATATTAATGCTTGACATTTTTGAAAGAACAAAACACTTGATTCTCTGAGTGCGCAGATATATTCTCCAAATTACCCGAAAACCACACCGGGCATTATTTTCAGTGTTTATTTTAATACGCCACAGTAGTCATAGCCCTATAAACTGCAGACTATACACATCCTTTGTTTCAGCCACGTAGATTGCAGGTATCGCTCCCTTTAGATTAAACCCGAGGTTCCTTGTTGCTGGCATACATGGGTGTTAATTTAACCACAACCTATGAACACATTTTAACGTAGTCTCATTGTTGTGCTCATGGAAAGTTCCATGGGATTCAGCTATGCGACTGCCAGTGAAGGGACCAACCATTTGCAGGGCTGTGTGCTCAAATGGCTGATGGCAGGATAGATAATTGCTATTTGCTGTGATTATTGCTTAGCCGATTCCAGTCTCGATTCTCCTTTTCTCAAGGAATCCTTCTGTTGCCGTGCTGCATTGTTCAATGAGAGCAGTGTCTCGGATGAGTCCACTCTGTCTATCTAGAGATAGCGGGTGAATGCTTTACCTTGAACAATAAGTCATTGTCGCACAGTAAACTGATCAGTCAGCGCTTTGCGTCTGGGCCTCGGAGTCTGTAACAAATGTCAAGCAGAGAGGAGTATGGCAAATCAGGAAAGAAAATATAAAAAATTATAATGTTATACCTTAAATGAATTTTTAAAAGTCACTAAGGTGTTAATTGCCGTCATTCAAAGTTCATTTAATTTTTAGATCAAAATAGCTGACCCACCCTCTATTCTAGTGCTCTAACTGCTTAGCTGTAACCAATCGACCTGAACACCCAATGGTTACTGTCTCGTGCAACTACCTGCACTTCTGTAGTTTTCTATTACCAGTCCCAATCTATGTCTGCTACTTCTAAAGGAAATATAATCTTACCGTTTCATTTATATTCTGCTATTACAAAAAGTGCAGCTCTCTCGACATTTTGTGTTTTGACAACTCTTCTTTAATGATACATATCTTCTCTTGTTTAATGTTTCTGCAAGCCTGTTTGTTTTCTACACTACAAAAAAATATATAATTATATATAATGTAAATAAAATAATTAAATCGCAGAACCACGGACATGGCTGACTGAGGGTTTTTCCAGTTCAGTTTAGGGGTGTGGACATTTTTCTATTTTAATTTCTTTTTAAATCTGCTTGTCCAAGGAACTAAAGCAGTAGCCCATCACAATGATGTATTTGTCATGATACACAAAATAATTTCTGTTTGGGGCCCTTTGCCTAGAGCCCTGGACATGGCTACTCACCAAGTTCTTGCGAATTAAATCCAAGTGGAGGAACGGACAAAAAGGCTGATTTGGAAAACATTCTCAAACTCCGCTATGGTCCCAAACCTTTGCCTTGGTTTTCCCATTGAGATTCAGTTTGTGAGAATTCAGAGTTTTTGGTGAATAACCCTGAGTGTCTCACCCAGTGTTCCACGCCAAAGTGTGCTTGGTGTGTACCGGCTGTCGCTAGTTATTAATTTGTTAAAACGATATCACACTAGTGTCATTTTAGACTTTTTAGAATTGAGGTGCACCCCCACCTTGTTTCATGTGTCTGTGTGTGCTCAATGCAAACCTCTTATACGTTTCTTGGGGGTGTTTAGTTACCTATAGGACGTCCCACAAGTCTGTTTCTGTGTGACTGTGGCTTTGTTTCTTCACTTTTTCTCACTATGAATACTGTAGTAACAATTAGAATGGAAACGTTTTGGATCTGTATGTTGTGGTCATTCTGACATCTTTCGCTGTCATTGCTCTCTACTTAAAGGACCACTATAGTGCCAGGAAAACATACTCGTTTTCCTGGCACTATAGGGACTCTAGGTCCCCCCCACCCTTAGGGTCCCCCTCCCGCCGGGCTCCCTCGCGGTGGGAACTCATCGCCTCCATTCCCCGTCTTCGGCTGAATGTGCAAGCGCCGCGCGCGCATTCAGCCAGTCTCATAGGAAAGCATTCTGAATGCTTTTCTATGGACGCTGGCATCTTCTCACTGTGAAAATCACAGTTAGAAGAGCGGAAGCGCCTCTAGCGGCTGTCAATAAGACAGCCGCTAGAGGCTGGATTAACCCATAGGTAAACATAGCAGTTTCTCTGAATGTTTACAGCAGAAAGGGTTAGTCCTAGATGGACCAGGCACCCAGACCACTTCATTAAGCTGAAGTGGTCTGGGTGCCTATAGTGGTCCTTTAAACCCTGTAAATATTGGTTAATGTTTTTTTTTTTAATGTTAATTGGTTGTTTGGGATTGTGATTATCACGGATGTTACTCACTGTACTGTAATAACCTCATGATTAATCAAATTGCTAATGGCTCACCACACCTTCCCTGTTTCTCATGTCCTTCTTCTCTTATTTTACTTGCATGTTTTCCCTTTCTCTGTTTTGTGGTCTTATTCCGAAACTGCACAGGGTTGAGAATGAGATTTATTTAGAAAAAAATTACAGCTAGGCCCAAAAGCTGAGAAGTAGCTCACAAAAACTCCATGTGAATGTACATCTCTGGTGACATCCTATCCCGAATGTTTTGACTTTTATTCTCATAAACATCGACAGAAACTTGTTAGCCCATAGGGTAAGGTTAAAGTAAAAATATTGATGTCCAAAGAACCTGTGGTTGTAGTGGTTTTGCTGTTTAGAGTGCCCTGCTCTGTCCCCTTATTTAATATAAAAACGTTTAGAAATTGTTTGATATGTTAATCAATGCCATTTGTTAAGAGTGCTTGGGATTAGTGATGTCGCGAACACAAAATTTTCGGTTCGCGAACGGCGAATGCGAACTTCCGCAAATGTTCGCGAACCGGGCTAACCGCCATAGACTTCAATGGGCAGGCGAATTTTAAAACCCACAGGGACTCTTTCTGGCCACAATAGTGATGGAAAAGTTGTTTCAAGGGGACTAACACCTGGACTGTGGCATGCCGGAGGGGGATCCATGGCAAAACTCCCATGGAAAATTACACAGTTGATGCAGAGTCTGGTTTTAATTCATAAAGGGCATAAATCACCTAACATTCCTAAATCACAATGGATATGGGTTGACACCTGACATATGACATATTGACACCTTGACATATGGATTGACAACTGTCCTCAGACCCTGATACACACTGACACAGAGCAGAATAGGGACTGTTCCCCCTACATAGGGTCACTTGGCAGATATAGATTGACACCTGTCCTAAGGATCCCTGATACACACTGACACAGAGCAGAATAGGGGCTGTTCCCCCTACATAGGGTCACTTGGCAGATATGGATTGACACCTGTCCTCAGAGACCCTGATACACACTGACACAGAGCAGAATGGGGACTGTTCCCCCTACATAGGGTCACTTGGCAGATATGGATTGACACCTATCCTAAGGATCCCTGATACACACTAGGGGGGGGGACACCTACTCTCCTCCCCCCGCCCCCACCCCTGCGTGGTGAGTGGGGGCCATAAAAATAATGAGGGGGGGGACCTACTGTCCTCCCTCCCGGCCCCCACCCCTGAGCGTTGGGTGGGGGCCCTAAAAAAAACAATAAGGGTGGGACCTACTGTCCCCCCCAGCCCCCACCCCTGAGTGGTGGGTGGGGGGCCCTAAATAAAAATCCCCCTCCCCCCAATCAAAGGTGACTAGGGGTCCCCAAGCCCCTAGTCACCCACCCCAAAAAAGTTACCCCCTACCTACCCCCCTCACCCTAAAAAAATAGTGAAGGGGGAATAAAATAACTAACCTGTAAAGAAAAATTCAACTTACCATTTGATGTCTTCTTTTTTCTAAAATCTTCTTTTTTCAACCCCAAAAAAGGCCAAATAAAAAGCCATAAGAACCGACGCAACCGACAGTAGGTCCTCCCCCCATTGTGATTTATGGCCCCCACCCACCACGCAGGGGTGACGTCCAGGGGGGAGGACAGTAGGTCCCCCCCCCCTCATTATTTTTATGGCCCCCACCCACCGCGCAGGGGTGGGGGTGGGGGGAGGACAGTAGGTCCTCCCCCCATTGTGATTTATGGCCCCCACCCACCGCGTAGTGGTGGGGGCGGGGGAGAGGACAGTAGGTGTCCCCCTTCAGTGTGTATCAGGGTCCCTGAGGACAGGTGTCAATCTATATCTGCCAAGTGACCCTATGTAGGGGGAACAGTCCCTATTCTGCTCTGTGTCAGTGTGTATCAGGGATCCTTAGGATAGGTGTCAATCCATATCTGCCAAGTGACCCTATGTAGGGGGAACAGTCCCTATTCTGCTCTGTGTCAGTGTGTATCAGGGATCCTTAGGATAGGTGTCAATCCATATCTGCCAAGTGACCCTATGTAGGTGGAACAGTCCCTATTCTGCTCTGTGTCAGTGTCTGGAGGGAGTATCTGCAGTAACACAGGGTGTCTGGAGGGAGTATCTGCAGTAACACAGGGTGTCTGGAGGGAGTATCTGCAGTAACACAGGGTGTCTGGAGGGAGTATCTGCAGTAACACAGGGTGTCTGGAGGGAGTATCTGCAGTAACACAGGGTGTCTGGAGGGAGTATCTGCAGTAACACAGGGTGTCTGGAGGGAGTATCTGCAGTAACACAGGGTGTCTGGAGGGAGTATCTGCAGTAACACAGGGTGTCTGGAGGGAGTATCTGCAGTAACACAGGGTGTCTGGAGGGAGTATCTGCAGTAACACAGGGTGTCTGGAGGGAGTATCTGCAGTAACACAGGGTGTCTGGAGGGAGTATCTGCAGTAACACAGAGTGTCTGGAGGGAGTATCTGCAGTAACACAGGGTGTCTGGAGGGAGTATCTGCAGTAACACAGGGTGTCTGGAGGGAGTATCTGCAGTAACACAGAGTGTCTGGAGGGAGTATCTGCAGTAACACAGGGTGTCTGGAGGGAGTATCTGCAGTAACACAGGGTGTCTGGAGGGAGTATCTGCAGTAACACAGAGTGTCTGGAGGGAGTATCTGCAGTAACACAGAGTGTCTGGGGAGTATCTGCAGTAACACAGTGTCTGGGGTGAGTATCTGCAGTAACACAGGGTGTCTGGAGGGAGTATCTGCAGTAACACAGGGTGTCTGGGGTGAGTATCTGCTTGTAACATTTATATGCACTAAAAATATATAATAAATTGAAAAAAATAAAAACAATGGTTGCAGCTTCCGAATGAATCTAAAATGGATGCTGTCCAGTAGGTGGGAGGGTCTGCTGCTGATTGGCTGGAATGTGTCTGCTGACTGTGAGGTAGAGGGTCAAAGTTTACTCGATGATAAAGAATAGGGGGCGGACCGAACACCGCATGTGTTCGCCCACGGGGCGAACGCGAACATGCTATGTTCGCCGGGAACTATTTGCCAGCGAACCGTTCGGGACATCTTGGGAAAGGTCAGCAGCTGAGATGGGACAGACTATGGGTGCCACCAAAAATGCTTTATTTTATACCAAGCTGTTCCTGAGTTCCTTCACATTAAAACTTTCCAATTTTCTTCTCCAGTGGTGTTTGGGGGAAATCATTTTATGTTCTTAACTCACAAATTGTGATGTGGACATCAGCCCTCATAACACATGCTTGCAATAAGGGAACCAAACTCAAAATTTATTTCTGGAGTTGGGAACACTTCAGCTGATCTGTATTGGCCTGTATTGTTAAGTATGGGGGGTGAAATGTGAAAATAAAGTGAGCCCTTAAAATACTCTCAATCTAGTGAATAAATCCATGTGATATTTATGGGACATCTCATCGGACTAATCCCTTTCTTTAAGAAATATGAAAAAAAAAGAATATTTAATATCCAAAAAGGCAGAATGGGATTTTAACGTATTCCAGGATTTATATTGCAGTATTTGCAATTCTGTATTTCCATAGTTTGGATGCAAATTATTTTTTATTATTATTTTTAATTTGTTTATAAGCAATGTGCCATTCTCCTTTTTTGTACATGCCCTTGTGATCATTTCCTGAATGGTTAAGATATGGCTTCAGAGAGGAGAAGAAAAGAGGATTCAAACACTGTTTAGTCAGATACACTTCGTTAATCTCAATGAACATTTACAACATTCCAAACATGGCATGTGCGTATTGTTTAATGTTTAAATTGGCACTGTGTCAAAATATGTCTTCATGTAAATGAATTCCTTACAATATTCCCAGCGGCTTCCCATTTGATCCAACTACCATATAGTAAATGTAGCTGTAGTTACCCCTGGAATTGTTAAATCCTCTGTTTGTTACTCATAATAGACTGTAAAGCAGGGGTCCTCAAACTCCGGCCCCCCAGATGTTGCTGAACTACAACTCCCATGATTCTTTGAATTACATAGATAGCCAGAGAATCATGGGAGTTGTAGTTCAGCAACATCTCGGGGGCCGGAGTTTGAGGACCCCTGCTGTAAAGTGTACATGATGCCATCTAGTCTCAAACAGCGTTAAATGTGCTCCATCATCCTGCTATGCAGCACCTGTCCGGTCTGTAGTGGAAATATATTTGGTCATAAATTCTACGTAAATTGGCAGCTTTTAGATTCAGAGAAAAAACATCTTGTAAATGTGCAGGTGTAGGTTCCAACATGCATAAATATTTCATATATACTTACCATCTGTACTTATAGGTAGCCACCTTTAGAGTCTGAGTCTAAATACCGTAAATGTTTTGTTTGGATCAATATGATAGTGTTTAAGGTATTGTAATAGTGGGAGCAGGTGTTATCCTTGTCTAGTTTCTGCAGTCGCTCACTGAAATCAGCCCATGTTTCCTCCATACCATGCCCTTTGTGCTGCTAGTGCCATGCCCTTTGTGCTGCTAGTGCCATGCCCTTTGTGCTAGTGCCATGCCCTTTGTGCTAGTGCCATGCCCTTTTTGCTTGTGTAAGTTTTGCCGTAGGCTGTTAATTGCTACATGCTCAGTGTTTAATCCTTATTGTTACAGGCTGAGTTATATGGACACATGCCCATTGTTGTAGCCCATATCGTCTATAAGTGTGCTCTTTGACCTTGTTTGCCCAGACAGTTGCTACAGAAGTCCGTCAGGATGGACAGATGTCGGGGGTCAGAGTGATCACTAATTAGCATCCTTGTTGTTGGTTGTCGCTTTGCGAGATAAACCCTGCAGCAAAAGCCTTTTGGAAATTGTGGAGACATGTGATGTTTTGCTCACATTATGTAGCAAAGAGCTGGTGATGGTGATCAGGGAGAGCAAGTTCTGCCGTAATACCGAAACTCTTTTTTTTTTTTTTTTTTTATATATGTAATTCTAGGTCTATTATGTGTGTCACACTTACATTGGCAACATGTTTGTTTGGTGTTAAGTTTTGTGTTTTTCGTGTGTGTGTGTTTGCACATATTACTTTTTTTTTTTTTTTTTCTTCCTTGTTCTGAGGCCTGGTTTGGTTAATAGAGGACTTCACAATGATATGCGTTTTAAGGATTACTCCAAGCATTATAACCACTGCAGCCTGCTAGGAGTTCCTTGGTCCCATTTTCCAACAGTTTACCCTCTTCTCTTACCTTTGTCTCCTCGGGTGCTGACTTGCATAATCCTTCTGCAAGGGTTAAACTTGGTATGTGCAATGTCTCGGAGCGTGTTTCACTGTACTGTCCTTAGATCAATCTCGATAATGTTTCTGCTAAGTCATGTTCCTTTTCTGAAGGAATAAAAAGGAGAAAATACAGAGTAATTTAAAAATATATATATATATATATATATATATATTCTGCTGCTACAACCCAGTGTAATGTAAAATAAACCTTTACATTCTCAGAAAACGGCAAATTTCATATGGACGATCGAAATGAATAAAAAAATTTTAGTTGTCACCTTCATTCCAGTGACCTTTCGTACTTCTATTCCACAATCGAACCTTGGCTTGCAGTCTGGATTGCATTTCTCTGCCTTGACGATTGTTTGAGCTGATTGCCGCTTGCCCAGAAATTTGGCTTGGGCTCAGACTGTGTTTTAATACCATTTTGCTTCCTTCCTGTAGAGAATTTCTGTTTTTTTGGTGGTCATTCAGAGCAACCTGAAGTGATTAGGGGACTGGAGTGTTCTTTTAAGATGAATTACAGAGTTCTAAGAAAGATGGGACATTTAAATTCAGTGTGCTGTAGTGGTTATGGTACCGTGGATGTTCCTTTCAACCAGCTATTAATAACCCGTGTTGTAAAGTGGAGTTTCAGTGAATCATTGAAGAACATTGTTCTATTGTTACATTGCAATACCTTTATCAGATGACCTGAGACTTGCCTTTTACAGTATCCCATTATACACAGACCAATCCCCCGTGTGCTGATTGTTTTGTGGCAGAGCCTAGTTGTGTAAATTCCTTACCCCCTCAAACCATCATTTCTAAAAAAGCTCTTTCCTGTTGGATTAAGCCCCACGAGTTCCATTGTTTGCCACAATGCAATGTGATAAGGAAATGCTATTTTTATCCAGCAAACAGAGCTAGGGTGAATGGTCACTGCACACAATGGGAGTGCTGAGCAGTCAAAATGCTGCCCGTCACGAAACATGCGAACATACGTGTATCTCAGACATGCTGCCCCTTCATGTAAAATATGTTGGACTTTGATCAAGCAAGGAGTGTGTCTCGCCCCTCCTCCAGGGAAGGCTGCACTATCTCAGTAATGTGGCTTCTACATTGATATTTCTTACTCTCTGGCTGTAGTGACTGTGTTCATGCATTAGGGGTACCCATTTTATCTCCTATACCTGTAAGATTGCACGGATGGGTACTGGCACAATTACAGTTCTTTATGCGTTGCCTACTTATTCTGCAGCGCTGTACAATTGTTAAACAAGGTAAATATTTAACTGTAACAAAACATATATTGCAAACGGGAGCAGTAAATGAGGAGGGCCCTAATGTGCTTACAATATAGAGAAAAAGACATTGGGAGGTGTTCCTGGCACTGTGTTTTTTCTGTAAACCATATGCTGTAGTTGCTTCATCTCATTGAAGTGGGTATAGTGTCTGGAGTCCCTTGTACCTGCCATTCAGCACTTAAAACATTTTTAAGCAGCTCATTAGCCATAGCAGCAAGGGTCGGCTGTGATTGGCTGAGAGTGTCGGCTGACGATTTTCAGCCTATATCAGTGCCCAATGCTGGAATTGTGTAATCTGTGCCTTAGCCATACTTCCAGTGGGGGCTGGGTTGTGGTTGGTCAGGGACCCTCATTCAGTGTCTATACTACTCAAAAATGGTTTAACATTGAGAGACGGCATTGGGGGTATCCAGGCACTATCATCACTTCAATTAAAAACGTTTTACTGCAATAGATTTTCAGTGCAGACTGCATCTACATTCGTGAGCTTAATTTTTTTTATTTATTTTTTTGTTTACTTGGAATAAGCGTGTGCATTGAACTATAAAAACTTTTGTTACTTAGTTGCCAACTATTGTCCAATTAACCGTCAAGATAACTATGGAAACAGTGAATGTACTATCCGTGATTTCTCCGTGCCATAAATAACGCAGTGTATTTAACTTTTCCAGATCTCATCTTCGTTTCTGAGGTTTACTCCCAGGTCCCTCAGAGGCTCGCCTTTTATAACTGGTATGGAAACGTCCGATTGTTCCGCTTCCAAGTGCCAACTGATACAGTATTTCTCCGGTGGATCCTGCAGGCATCTCGGCAGAATAAGCCACAATGCCAGAATATTGAAATTACAGTGTAAGTATTTATAATATCCTTGTAGCTGTGTACTGAAATTGACTTTTTAACGTTTCCGACATATGGCCATTCGTTATAGTAAATGCGTTTGGATTGTTTATTTTCATTAATTGAAGCTCGACCGCCATAATGATACCTGATATCTGTTAATAACGATGGGTAGGATACCTCCGACAAAGGATTTGCCACCAAGTACTAAATATGAAGTATTAGATTATGTTAATTTGCTCAATTAATTATGATCCCCTGACACTGATTCTCGTGTGTGTGTGTGTGTCTCTGTGTACACACACACACACACATATATACATTTTTATTTTATAAACACACTTAAACATCTCCATGGAAATATGATACAACTGTTCTGTTATTTAGTATACCCTTAAACCTTGCATAAGCTCTTTTGACAGATATTCTAAAATCTTGAAGATTTCTTTTTCCAGCTTCAAGTTACAGAAAAATGTTTTCAACACTTGGTGTTTAAGATTGTGGAGAACGATGTCCAGAAAGTGTTGTGAAGTGGTTTTAGATATTTGTTGCGTGCTAAAATGTTTAATAAAATGCAAGGAAAAAGAAACCTTTTAATTATTATTATTTTTTTCTTTCTTTTAGACACTTTAGATATGGAGCCCCTCCTGTTATCAACCCTCTGGGGGACAGCTTTGCCTCCAATACGAGTGTCCCCTTTTCTTTCAACAGAACACTGACTTTTGTAAACTCTGTGCAAAATAACACATTTTTAAATGTCTCCAACCCCATGCCCGGGCCATGGTTTATCGCTGCACACTTGCCAAAAGACCAACAAAATATTGAAATCCAGGTAAGCACCCATTACAAGTGAGAACAGAAAACAGCTTTTTAAAAAGGTATATTAATATATGGTCATAGTGTGATAGATAATAATAAAATGGGCAAAAACAAGGGTGGGGCTCACGGTTTGCCAGTTGTTTGATAATCGCTGTAAATCACTGCATTTACTCCTGGATGTTATTCTCAGTGTATGAACCCGTATTATCAGATTATGACATTTTCAGAATAGTGATGATGGCGCCCTTGTTTGAGACACTTGTTTAAAGCTCAGAAAACGTGGATATTTATACTCTGCTTTTAATCTGTTAAATATAATTTCCTGAATACTTTCTTCCTCTTTTCTTTCTTCTCTTTTAGGGTTTCACTGAATCATGTATGTACGTATTCCAGCCGGAATTATTTGTACTTCGAGAAGTCGACATGCCAACCTTACAAGTGAATGCGCCCAATCAATGCTCTGTAGGCCCCCCGAGGAACCAAGCTCGCTACAAGTAATACAGATTGTCCAAATTAATGTTACTGGGGCTTTAACCCCTTAAGGGCACAGCTTCAGAAGCTTGTCTTACCCTTAAGGACACAAGCCATTTTTGCATTTTTTGCTTTTTGTGTTCAAACGCAATTTGCATCTCTGTCATTTATTGCACATATTATACATTGTTTTTTAGAGGGCAAACAGGGCTTTAATTTGATGTCACATATACATAGATATATTCTCATTAATTATAAAAAAAATGCCAAAAATGTAAAAAATGTAAACTATTTTTTTCCCACAGTTTTGGCAATAATATCATGTGCATAGGTCCAGCTTAGAAAAAGTAATTCAAAATAAATTCATTTATGTGTCTTGATTTATAGAGTACATCATAGGTATATGATTTCAGCTTATTTTGAAAGTTACAGGTCACAAAATACAAGGACTAAAATAAAATGTAAATTTGCAACAATTCTAGAAGTTGGTATGTTTGTCTTGTAGGTTTAGTAGCCATCACGTAAAAAAATAAAAAATTGCTGCACAAAAGTATATATTTATATAAAGTAGACACCACAGGCTATTTACCTAAGGTTAGTTTGACACTTTTTACGTAGCCATTTCATCGCCAATCTCTGCTAAATATTAAAATATTAATGGGGTTTTTTTTTTTCTCTTACACATATAACAAGGTTTTTTTTTATGTGTATTTCGTAAAGCTGGTGTGTGCTATTCCTGTACAGAACCCCATATTGTGTTCAGCTACATCTGCTGATTATGACGATACCCCCATTGTATGCCTTTGGCACTATTCTGTAGAGCTACAATGCCATATAAGAGACAAGGCTGTTTCAGTTTCTATAGTTATAATTTTCGTGGATGGATTTGAAGGGCCCGTGTCTCATTTTAGAGTATGCGAGCAGTGACTGTTCAAATAACCCCACAAAGGGCTTTCATTTGATAAAGCAGACATCCCAGGGTATCTTATATGGTATATATGGTGCCTTAACTTGTCACCATTTTTTCACCAATTTATGTCAATGTTTGTGGTGTGGGGGAAAAATATGGCATTTTTACATATATGTTGCTGAGTATTTCTTACACTTGATATGTACCACTGTCATAAAAAAACCCAAATTATGCCAAGTTACATCTTCGGAGTAAAACAATATGCCAATGTATGACCTAGAAACTATTTTGTGAAGTTATAGTGCTATAAAAGAGACGTGCCAAGTTCAGGTTTTTAAGTGTGAATTTTCATGGAGGGTTTTGATGCTTCCGTTTCCCACTTTGGAGCACTTGAGCATGCTACATAATACAACTACATCATAAAGCCATACCATTTCTTAAAGAAGACATCCCAGGGTATTTCAAAAGGCATATTTTGAACCTTGGCGTGGGATCATTTTTACGCTAGCTTGTACCAAGTGTAGTGTTAATAAGCATTTTTTTTATGCCTTTTTGACACACAAAGTGAGTTTGCACAGTATATTTTGCAAACCTTATGTGTGCCACGACTGTATAATACTACATATGTTGCTCAGCTATGTGGTCTGAGTACAGCAATACCCCCGTATGTACCTTTGCCCGGTATATGTGGATGTTGAAGGGGCACATTTGAGACGCAGCCATTCAGTTTTTTTCTAACTTTGAAGTTTTACGCTGTGTCCATGTTCCATTTAGGAGTAGTTTAGATGGTTGGTTATTCAAACTTCCCCACAAACACATACTATTTATTAAAGAATACACCCTGGGGTAATTCAAAAGGCATATTTTGAACCTTAGCGTGGGATCATTTTTTCTCTAGTTTGTTCCAGGTATAGTGGTAATGAGCATTTTTTAATGTAATTTTTTACTTTTTTAAACTTTTTTTGCTTATTAAATTTTTTAAACTTTCTTAGAACATTTTTATAAACTTTTTTTTTACCGTTCACCCCTAACTAGCAGTAAGCAACACTAACAGTAAATTCTCAAATTTCCCATAACTCCCACCCACTCCAGCTAGCAAAATATATAATTTTAAAATAGTTAAATTAATTAATGAAATAAATTAAAATAAATAAAAAAAAGTTAACCCTAAGGGGTTAAAAAAACTGTAGGTAGTGATCAACTGTCAGGAAAGGGGTTGATTTTTATTAGGACTGGGTAAAGGGGGTGGGATTTATTTAACACTTTAAAAAAAAGTTATTAAAACTTTGTAAAACTTTTTTTTTTAACGTTAATCCCTAGCTAGCCTAACACCAAATCCCCCAATTCCCCACTAATTTCCACCCACCCAGCTAGCTAAATATATAATTTTTATATATTTAAATTAATTAATAAAATACATTTAACCCCTGAGAAAAATAAAAGTTGACCCTCAGGGGTTAAAAAAAAAAATCAGATCACAGTAAAATGTAGTCCCTGCCAATTGACCACTGTAGCCCGTGATCAATTGGCAGGAAAGGGGTTAATTTTTGTTTAAAATGGGTAAAGGGGGGGTGGGATTTTAAACTAACTTTATTTTTTTTTTTTGCACGGGAAGAAGATCACACGGAAGAACAGGGAGGAAGATCGGAAATCCCTGCAGCACATGTGCTCGCTCTGACAGCCTATCAGCGCAATCACTGCTCGCAACGTTCTGGGGTTAACTTTAGCGCATGACGGACCCGGTCCGTCATCCGGCATTAACTGCTTCCTCAGCAAGACGGACCAGATCCGTCATTCGTCACTAAGGGTTTAAGTAACCGATTCTGGTCTCCATTTGTTTACCCTGTAAAGCTATTGGCAGCTTTAGTTAAAGGCTGATCTATAAGATAATATTTTACAGGTGTAGCACAGCCAGCAATATTATATCAAAAGCTGTATTTGTAGCAAGCTTTGTAATATTAATTTCTTGGTTTTGTGACAATGTCCTGATTGACCTCTGTGGTTCTCGATGATACTTAACATCCATTCTACATTCTTCTTTCTCCGCCTATAGAATTTTTATCCCAGAATACACCCAAGAGCTTTTGCTTCAGCTGCTGAATTGCACTTTAGGTGGCATTCCAAGCCTGTGTCCTCTGCAGGTCACAGTAGGATACTCCACGCAACCGCAGTCCGTCCCATACACCATTAAGTGCACCGGAAGCTCAAGCTGCCGTGTTTTTTTAAATGCCCCTCCATGGAATAGGTGGATAGTCGTGATGGTGGAATCGTCTCCGAAGGTTAATGCCAACGTGTCCTTTGAAATTGTTTACAGTCTCCCAGGTGGGCTACTTTCTATTGTGCTTTATTACTGACACTTTAACTAGTGAAAAGGGTTTTTTAAAAGGGCAGTGACGCTGAAATATGTGTGTCTTACAGATGCTTTGCCAACACACAGGATCTCGCTAATGAACACTACTAGTTGTATTTGTTGTTTCCTTTACTTCTTTTATATTTGACTTTCCTCCGTTTTATTGTCAGTCTGCAAACCAGGAGCTATAGGACCTAGACAAATCTTCACAATCCTGAACTCCCTAAATACCACAGATAACTCCAGTTTAGCAACCGGCAACCAAGCATCACCCACCAACGCATCTCCTTCTTCCCCTGATGAGAGCAGCAACTCATGTCTCCATAAATACACCATGATTCGAGCAGACCTGGATGTGGTCTCAGTGCGGTTCCAGTCTGTCAGCAGTTCCTTTATTCCAGTGGTGCCGTCGCTCCCATCAATGATGCTCTTTAATCTCAACTCCGAAATGGACAGTGGAGGAATGTTTGTTGTAAATTTGCAGTTGAACACGGTACAGATTTTGTCGAGTTTTTGTATACATTTTATACAATTGTTCTTATTCAGCATGCTTCCTCACGTGATGTCATCGTTTTTTATTTTCATTTTTTTTTTTTATTTTTTTAAATGTTTTCCTAAAGTCTGAATTCTTGTAGAAAGCAGTGTATACCCAGACTTGTGCTGAATTTCACTGGCAGGAAGGAAGATCGCTTGCCTTACTAAATAGCAAGTTCGCCACTTACATCATAAAACTCAGTCCTTGTGCAATTCCATAGATTATCTCATATTTTTACTATTGAATTGTTTTAGAAGAGGTTTGTGTGTCTGTACATATA
This sequence comes from Pelobates fuscus, assembly GCF_036172605.1. Lineage (NCBI taxonomy): Eukaryota > Metazoa > Chordata > Amphibia > Anura > Pelobatidae > Pelobates > Pelobates fuscus. Next base: position 165,902,834 of record NC_086324.1, on the reverse strand, counting down.
AAGTAATTGTAATATCATTACTGTTTTTTCCCCTCCCCATTTTTTCGACTTTAACTACTTTAAATTTTACAGCAGGGAGTGTAACTGGGGACAATGTTTTACCTATTTACAATGCTACTTAGAATGTTAATTATGGTTTGTAATGCCCTGAGCATTATACATCATGCCCACTCCCTTTTTTTTAGCTTTGAAATATTGTTAACAAATATAAAACTTACCTTGAGTTCCTCGTCCATCTGTTTTAAAACCATTCACATTTAAAGATGATTTTTACGGTGTTTTTTTTTTTTAATTATATATTTATTTTTTTATATTCGTTCAGACAACCCTGAAGAATAGAAATGCCACCGTAATGGCGTGTTTGAGTGCAGGCTCTCCTGTGCTGACGCTGAACACCTCGCTGAATTGTACAACAGGTACCGCATAGTTTGTTCCTGATTGCTCCGAGGCATTGGGTGTTGTGTTTAGCAGATTTGTCATTATTGGGTTTTTATTGCTATTGTGGTAGGTGTGTTATTGGTACATAATTGAGATGGTTAATAAACATAATCATGATTTCTTAATAAAGCTGCACCTGCAGCATTGACCAAAATATGTGTAACATGGGAAGGGAAGCTGTGAGATATTTGACAAGCTGGGTAACATAATGGTTCTGTTTGTCTAGGGAGTAGGTAGGTCATTTCAGAGTGTGTTTCTTTTCTTTTTTTTTTTTTTTTTTGGAGCCTTGTAGAATATGCAGGTCTTAAACGTTTACAGAGAAAGTGTGTATGTGTTTGTCTGTATATATATATATATATATATATATTCAATGTTAAACAAAAATCTGCACACCAGTCAAGCCATAAGATTCTCACCAAAATCACAAATTTGCAGTGATGTTATTACCGCAAAGGATTCTGGGTGGGCATATGCAAATGAGTTTAACAAAGAATCACATTTTGGCCTCATTCCATCTTAAACATGGATTCCTTTATAGTCTGTGTTTGCTGTATACAACAGCTTTGAAACACAACATAGGAAAAGATGCAAAGTCCATTGTATTAACTATCCGCAGACGTCAGGTGGAAGGGGTTTTCAATAACAATTTTTTCCCCACCATAACCTTTTTGGTTTTTGTTTCCCTATATATATTATATTATATGTGTGTGTACATAATAAATATATATATATATATATATATATATATATATATACACACCAAATTCAATAACTTGGTTCACTCTCTTTCCCAAATGTGCAAATTTTATATAAAGTTAAAAGCAAATAATTTACATCCCGATTCATGCCCCACCTGGGCCGTTTTCATGCCATTATGGCTTGATAAAGACTCACTGGAGTCGAAACATTGCCTTTCAGTGTCCTATAAAAGTCGGCAATGGATTTACCGCTGAGTGCTCGGACATTTGTTTTTCACCTTTATAGGATTAACACAGTAAAAAAAATCAAAAGGAGACGAAAGTCCTGTTCAAGTGAGCTTACAATCTAGGAGTAGTGTTGAATGAAATTTCCGGATTTTCCAATTCATTTTATGTTTTTTTTATCTTTTTTCTGAAGCTTTTTTTCAGGGCTTGTCGTTTGTAATGAACAGCAGTGTGTGGGAAGGCACAAGGAATATCCCCTACCCAGAAACAGACAACTGGTATCTGTCTATGCAGCTCGTATGTCCTGAGAACGACAGGTAAATGTTATCCTTTGATCATGTGAAATCACTTTACAGCAAGCTCTAGGCTTTGTAACTAGGAGGGAAGGCTGAACGGACAGGTTTATTCAGTTTCTTGGGCAAGCTGTCACTGGTCTTTACATTACGTATCTCTTTTTCTGTTGTTGCATTCCAAGTAGAGAGAAGAGCAAAAACAAATATTTATTTATATAACCCTCCACCCTCCCCAGCAGATAAAATATTTAGAACCCAGTGGTCAGACACCTTTCTGTCTAAATTCTGTGCCAGGTGTCCCATTGTTGTTACCTGTGAGAGGGACTGGGACAATACATGTCTATTAATAAGAGGCAATAGGCAGTATGTGAATATTCCAGAAATATCCCAATTTTAATTAGTAGCATTGTATAAATAGGTGTGATGCTCCGTCGCTGTGCCTCGGATAGAAATGGAAAATCTGTAATTGGTTTTACTGTTCCTTTGCAGTGTATGCCAGGGACTGAGCGCTAGAGTGTTGGTTTCAGCCTACCTGAACCCCTGCCTGAATGATTGTGGCAGCTATGGGGAGTGCAGGCTGCTGCGTAGAAATGGATACATGTTCGCTGCCTGCGTCTGCAAAGCAGGTGAGATTTGGAAGGGTGCAGTATACGTTTAGCAAATTAATTTATTTATACTGAAGAGAGCAATGAGTATGTTTAGTTAGGAGGAATCTAACTAGCTTAGTATTGTCTGCAGAGGAGCTGTCGAGTAGAAGTGATTGTGACACATCTGGTGGTTGTTTGCTAGGAGGGAGCTGTAGGGGAGTGCGACATCGGAATAACAAAAAGGTTGTGTCATTTGGATATAGAAGAAATGGGGAGGATATTGTGGCTAAACAAAAAAACAATTATGACCAAATGCTTGACAAAAACAACTCCTTTATGGGAAATTCATAGAAGAGACAAGACAGCTTCAAATACTGCCGCTTACATTTCATGATGAACGGGGTTGGCAAGGTCACGGCAGGCGTGTGATTGGGGACTTTGTTCTAGTGAATGAGGTTTGGAGGGAAAGTTAGTGTAATTGTAAATGAGTGAAGTGAGGGCGGCGGAGGGAAAGGAGCAAATATAGCAATATAATGGGAGATTAATTAAAAATAAGTAGAGGAGGGTTGTCGCAGGTGTGACAGAGCTCCTTGACCAGGTCAGCTTCCCAGCTGCTATCGGGGACACTGGAGCTCTTTGCTGAAGCTTGACTGGGGTCACTGTGGACTTCTTCCACCCTGGACCAGGCTGCAGCTTTCTCCTTGCAGGCAGGTAATGTCCCCTCTGCCTTTGCGCATGTGACTACTGCCTTTACAAACTAGATCTTTTTAACTTATCCTGGGAATCGGGGACCAAAGCAGCCATAATGGGCACAGGCTGACTAAGACATAAGAATAACCCGGGGACCTACATAAAGTGTTCTTCGTAAGCTCCTGGTGAGGATGTCTACCGTCACAGTAGGATTTGTATATATGAGAAAGAGGTTAATATGCATCATTGCTGGATAATAAGTCACTGCACATGTATAGAGTTAGCAGATTATTGTGTATTCGTGGGATAATGGGGATTGACTGGAAGGGAGAGAACTGGGAATGATGGGGTCCAACATCCAGGAAAAACAAATAAGTCATCATGTGCACCCTTAAATTTACGGTGACCCACCTGTCATCCCGTTTATCACACTCCATGCTCTGACTTCTCAGTACTACAATAACCCTCCCTACAGATCTTATGTATTCTTACAGCCAGTATCTTTGTTCATATTTGCACAGGCTGGACTGGGTGGAGTTGTACAGATGATACGAACGCGCTCTCTGTTGGACATCAGATAATGGCTACTCTTCTGCTGACCCTCAGTAATCTCATGTTTGTGCCCACCATCGCAGTCGCTCTATCCCATCTGTTTTTTGTGGAAGCCGCTGTCTATGTTTACACCATGTTTTTCTCTACGGTACGTTAAACACAGGTTTTAGGCACATATAGTGGCTGAAAATATTTTTAAGGACCGTTGCTAACTTGTGCTGCAGGTGATCTGTCTGCTTTGTCACACGCTGAGCACTGGCTCATTGCGTCTCTGTTGTTTCAGGGAAATGTGGGGCAGCAGGAATAAACACCAAGTTGCAGAACCTAGACCTTTTAATAATGTTCTGTAGTTCAACATCAGTTTTTTTTAGTTTTTGATACGCACAAAGTTTTTGATACGTCACAAAGTTTTAGTCATCCCCGCACAGGTGGCTCTTTTTAGCACTGGTGGTTTTGTCAGAATGACCATCTCAGACATAAATGTGTGCCACCAATTACTCGGCGAGGGCCATGTGTGTCTTTATATGTATAGTGTATTGGGGTATGACTTGATTTCCCTGAGTCCTCAGTCACCAGAATTAAAAAGTGGGGTGTTTATGGAACTCAAAATACAAGTACATTTAAGAGTGTCCTCTAGAGAATTGAAGAGGGGCTTCAATATTAGTGTAATTCTATCAAATGTTTGATAAGTGTAGCAATGCATTAAAACAATAAAAAAAATTTATCAATCCTAAGCTCATACAATCATTAATGATCGTGCTATAATACCCAATCGAATTTTGGGACTGCACGTACCCTTCTATCATGTACGCCCCTAATTCCCTTTTCTCATTTCAGTTCTATCACGCCTGCGACCAGCCTGGTGTGGCTGTAATGTGCATCATGGACTATGACACGTTGCAGTACTGCGATTTCTTTGGATCGGTGGTTGCCATTTGGGTAACCATACTCTGCATGGCGAGGCTGAAGACCATTCCGAAATATGTAAGGATCATGTCAACGCAGTATGGCAGATTTGTTTATGGGTTCAAATGGTGCAAAGTGCATTTCAGAGTGAACATATTTAAAGAATTCTTGGTGCCAACACTCTCTTTTATCTTGGAACAGCTTGCTGGAGTGCTTTATGTGTGTAAAATGTGTCCTCTTTATTCTATTTTACAAAAAGTGCAGATTTCTATAGAAATGTGTTACTGTGTGATCCCAAAAGGAACATTAAGCCACTGAGTTACATTGGTAATTTGCAGAGGAATGTACAGCATTCAAGTGGAATGTAGCCGAAGGTATCGGGTGTAACAGAAATGTAGCTCAGGGGTTAGATCCTACAACAAGGGCAGTGTTTACATTACAGCCTATGGATACCTCTAGTGGCCACTCCTCAGATGGCTACTAGAGGTGCTTTCTGGGGCAGTGCTGCACAGTGACTCCCATTCAGTGTCTTTACCCTCTGCATGCAGGCACTGAACTTTCCTCCTATAGATGCATTGATTTAATGCATCTCTATGAGGAGATGCTGATTGGCCAGTGGGGCGTTATGCCCCAGCCTGTCTACTTGTCAATCTCCGCTAATTCTTGGCTGAGATCATCAATTCTAATGATGTCAAACAAGTAGTCAGATTGGGGTTGGAGACAACCGCCGGTGCTGAAAATATGTTTTTCACCCTATCGTGTTCCTTCAAGAAAAGAACTAGGATATGCATGCCAGTTTGTAACTATTCAGTAGGACTGTGTGTTCCTGGATCCTCTGGTGTTGGAGATAAGGTGAACAAGAATGAACTAAAAATAATAAAATACACAAATAATAAATCTCCTGAAAGGCACAGCTAGGACGTGTATCCTGCCCTGAATAGGACTTGTTAAATCCAGACATAAGTGGGGTATCCATTCATTCCCTATAATTGGCTAGTATTGTATTATTAATGTACATATAAACCGGTCACTCTCAGCACCAGTGTAAAAAGTTTGCCATTACATGGGTTATGGTGACCAGAAGTCCCAGGTTTCTTCTTGCGCATGGTGATTTATTTTACAGGATTGTGTGGTATGTGCACCCTGTGAAGGTATGTGTACAAGGTCAGACACTCAGGAGCTCAATCATCCACCATGCTGGGGGAAATGGCACCAAGGGCTGAACTACTTATCCCTTACACCCTGCTGAGCAGGTTTTATAGGCCAAGTGTCCCCTTTCCATCATGCACTGCACATTTTTGTCAATAGCCTTGCGGCAATCTCTTTAACGTAGTTTGCACTGTACAAAAATGTGTCTAGTATAGTGAAGCTGTCATATTGAAAACAGCTTTTTATTTATCACATTAGCTCCAACGAATACACACGGTAATATATAAAGTGTGTTAATCCTACGTCCTAGGGTTGTTTGGTCATGCCCATGGTTCCAAACAGATAAGAACATAAACAAGAAACATAGACGTGGGAATTTTTCAAATTGAGCAGAATTGAGTAGATAGCGAACAGGTCTAAAAATCTCCCCCTACACGCCGAGAAGAGAACTATGCATTCATATGTTTCAAATCTGGCTTGTCTCACCTTATGTTTTTTTTTTTTTGGTTTTTTTAGGTCCTGTTTCTGCTAGGAACATTATTTATTGCGATGTCCATGCAGCTAAACCGGAGTGGAATATGGAATATGATGGGACCCTGTCTTTTTGCATTTATTGTCCTAGTGATTGCTTGGGTGAGAAAATTAAGATTTATTTTCATAGATCATTTTTATTTATTTTATTTTGTTTTACCTTTCTCTTCTGTTTTGTCCCCTTCCAACTACTAAACGCTATTAGGTTGTGGTACTGTGGTGTACAGAGAATACTAAAATTAGAAGACTATATAGAAATAGTTGAATTGAAATGATTTTACCATAGGAGTGTGCTTTAAAGGAACTTTCCATGTGAATTCATCTTATTGAAGTGGTTAGAGTTCTACAATATGATTCTTTTCTCATAAAATAAGTTGTTAAAGTAAAGCTTATAACTCCTACAAACCCTGTCAGTCAGGTAGCTGCAAGTCCCTCTAACTCACCAATGACATAGCAACGCACGGTTGGATCTATCAGGTCCACTTTAAATCCCTGTTTTGTGAAAAAAACAAACAAACAATGATATTTATCGTAGCGCCATAATCCCTGCAGTATGAAAAATAACTTTTATGTAAATTGCACTTTCTTGAAAAAATATTTTTAAAAAGAATTAGAACATGTTGTGGAAAATCTCTAATTTTCATTAATTGGTCTTAAATACATAGTGTCCCATAACATGTTCCAATAGAATGCTTAACATCTGCATCTAGTGACTTATAGTGACTTCCGTACAGCGCACCGGGCTTTGGCCAATTAATGACTGCGGTGGTGGCTAGATAATTGGATTAAAGTCCTAATCAAAAAATGTACAGTTAAACACAAGAACATAATTATGGAGAAGATTTGGAGCAAACATTTGGTAGTTCACTGAATTTACTATCCTCCCAGATTGGTTTGAAAACCTGTGATCCCCAGCCCATCCGAAACCATCTGATTGGCCCAGATAGTTCAGAAAAGGATTTGTAAACATTCCCCAGAATACTAAACCTAGTCCCACATGTTCTCACTCTTTATTATTAGTTTTTTGATAAATATCCTAATCCCTATTGTCTGTCTGTTCTCACTATATAGTGCACAGATTCTTATCGAATGCTGTTTCATTGGATTTCAATTCTCTGTAACACACCTCCCCTTAATCAGGCCCCAGGCAATGCACCACAAGCAGTAATTTTCCTGTGTCACGTTCCCAGTGCAGATCAATTTGACACTAGGAAAGATATAGTTAAAGTTCTGTGCAGAATTTATTTGACTATAAATCCGTTATTAAATGAGTCACAGACCTACTTTTAAAATTAAAGAATAGGTAACCAATCGTCACATGTACATAAATTCTATGTATACAGACTGAATCGCTGTCAGAAAAGATGGAGAACCACTAGTGTAGTATATTTATGATAACTCTTTTTATTTTGGTGGGGGGAGAAGAAAATAAAGTAAACATTATATTTGGTGTCACTTGGACGTAAATAGGCATTTAATTATATTTGCCAAACAAATGGGGAGATTTGGTAGTCACTGGCTATTCATTGCTTAATAGAGGGTGCTACTGAAATCCCCTTAAATTAATTCTATAGATATCCTAACTCCATGAACAGACTGAAGTGGTTTTGGTGCCAGGCTTGTGTGGACGCCGAGTCCTGCATTACTACTAATTGGTTTAGTCACAGTTTAGTTATCCATATCCAATCCAGTTTGGGTCCATGACAGCCTGCACCCTGGCCTCCAATGACAAAATAGCTGATGCAGAGCTATGCTCTACTGTACACCACACACAGAGTAGCGGTGATGATTGATTGGCTGAGAGCGTAGGCTGCAGACTCTCGGCCAATCACTGATATGAATTGTTTTGGTACAAGGATAATTCTGCCTCCTACATAATCGTCATTAGAGCCTGGCTTTGGGCTGCTGAGAATCTTCACTAATGGTGAGTAAACTGTTTTGTAATGAGGTTGAACCCAACACCCATGAACTCCATCCACCACAACCACTTCAATCCATTGAAGTGACTATGCTGCCTACAGTGCCTCTTTAAATTATACAAAATCCACCAAAAGAAAACAGGCTCAAAATACACAGTTCTGATCTTTCTAGGCTACTTACAATCACCTATCTCAATCTCAAGTGATAAATATGGGGACTACTGTGCTGTATCAATAATTTTAACACAGGAGATAAATGATGCCACTGGCTGCATTATGTCCAGCTACTACAGGAGGATCTCTATTCATTCATTTGCTTCTCGGGACATGTTTCATGGGTAACGTGTGTGTGTTTATCTCCCATGTAAGAAGCAAGGCATCAATTTAATATTCTTGAGTAAGATTTTCAAATGATTAAATATTTTTGGATAAACATTTAAAATGATTTAATATTCTAAAATGTATTTTAATAATTTTTTTAAAAATAAATTTGTATAATTTTTATGTTTTCAAATAAAAACTTTTTTTTTAAAAGGTTTATCCAAATATATAAAATTTGCCAAGCTTATCCCAAAATTGTAAATGAAGTTAGAACCTGCCATTATTGCGACACATATGATGTGTAATGTTTTGAAAGATTTGATACGAAAGTCTTTTTTTCAGATATTGCACAATATTTATTGTTCACGTTCTTCTGTAGATATGTTTACAATGAAGTCCAAATGTTCCTGAATACAAATGTCGACGTAATTTATTTTCTTACTTTCAGACTTACCGAGGAGTGAGACGTCGCCATTGCTACCCCCCAAGTTGGCGCCGTTGGGTGTTTTTTCTCATCCCTGGCATTGCACTGGCATTGATTGCCATCTCGATCTACGTCTTTGCAGAGACGCAGACTAATTATTTTTACACTCACAGCCTGTGGCACATTTTAGTAGCAGGTAGTGTGGCATTCCTCCTTCCTCCGCGTGAGAAGAAGAAGAAATCTTGGAGGTGGAGGGACATGGTGAACTGCCGGTACAAGATCTGTAAAGACGATCGAGAGGAACTGTATGTGGTCACATGAACCCGTGGAACATCAAAAACGGATCCCATAAAATCCTCTAGAACAGGGAGAAGACTTTAAAGCTGGCTTATACTCTAAAATCACTATTTTTAATTATTTTACTGTTTTGTAATGTGAATAGAAAATTTATAAGGTGCACACGGTTTATCTACTCCTGGAAGATAAGCATGGATCCTAACTAGGAAGCTGTATGGTTTTTATTGTTAACCTCCATGAGGGATAGGAAATGCAAACTACCTGTCTGTGAACTACTGTGGTCAACAAACTAGTGGTGCTCCAAGATATTCTGAAATTCATGTGAACATGTTGCCATCTTCAGGTCATTTTGAAGAATGCAGGTCTCAAGCTTATAGCATGAAAATACTATAGCAACAATTTTTTTTTAATTTTTTTTTTAGAACTCAAAATATATGTATATATATTCTTACTTTAATAAGTAATTGCAGTTATCCATGCCTTAAAATGCATCAAAACAAGATTGTTGAGAAAAGTGTGATCTACTTTCTCCACCAAACTTAGGCGTGTGCAGCTTTATTAGAGTGTGTTGTAGGACTTGGTTATATCAGAATCTTACAGTAAGGTGGGGAATAGAGACGTGGTTTGCATTCCCCACTATATCTAGAAGACCGCTCCTATTGCCTTGAATGCATCAAAGCCAAAATAGTTCCATTATTCGATTGTTTCATTATGTCATATTCTAGGACATTAAGTAGCTTTATTGTAAGAAGTCATTTGATCGTGGCTAGTTTTCAGGCATGCATGTGAGATATAAACAGCTGTGTTTACGGCTTGTTAGAGTGTAGTGTTCGTGGAATGCCTGAGTGGCTTGTAGCGTGTGTGGTGAGCAGCTTTTTTGGAATACCTGAAGAGGGCGTGCAGTGTTTGTGGTAGCCTAGGGGGAGGCGACCGTTCTTTCGATATGCGTGGGTGGTGGAATACTTGCAAAATCCCTGGGTGGCTTGAAGTGCTTGCGGGATGGCTGGGTGACGTGAAGCGTTTCGTGGGGTGCCTGGTTGGCGTGTGTTTTTATGGATTGCCTGACCTGTATGTTTACTAAAACACTTATCTTGTACTCGGCACCTGACACCTTTATAGTGGTAGATTGCATAAAAACAGAAAAGGTAAACACAAATAGCTCGTCAGTGAACACATCATAAAGCAGTATATGATGCTGACTACCAGCGTGTGTTGTCTGGTTGAGTGATTGGTAGGGATTTATAATCTTTGCGGAGGCTGTCTGCTGCGTGGAAACTCCACCCAGGGACTGGCTGAATAGGTGTGAGGGATTTAAATTAATTAGCCTTTCACGCTGGGCGTTTCCACGTTTTCACACAGGATTTCATTTGAGTTTGTTGCATTATCGCAAAATGTCTTCATAAATCAGAGCCAAAGATTAGAATGAACTACTTTGCAGCAATGATGTGGAATGAGTGTTTCCTTCCTTAGAACTTCGTGTAGTTAGTTTTAATTCAGTCTACGGTGAATGCTTGTTTAATCACTGTCATTATGCAGTCCTAACCAATACAGGCTGGTTTTATTTTTTTATTTTTGTTTTTTTTTTCCTTATATGTTAAATGAACCAAAAATCCGATTTGAATGCCATTTACGATGTTGTGGTCCCTTTTTTGATATGCAATCTTCCTAATAGCATCCAAAATGTTTATGATGATGCACATAGCACTTTCTAATACTATTTGTTGCTTTAAATCAAAGTTACTGTATTCAGCTTCATGCAGGGTAAAATTGCTACAGAAAATACATTTCATATGTCTGTAGATGTACAAATTCATTTCACTTTTTTTTTTTTCTATTTAGTCTCTAGAATGATACCGAAAGCTGAAGTCTAAATTTTATGCAGAAATAATGGTCTCTTCACAAGATTTGCATTGACTTAAATGCGTTGTCTTAAATTGTATAAATAGTGGTTTGGTTATGTAATATTTTAAAGTTGCTGATTAGATCCTTCTGTGATTGGATGATTCAGGGTGGAATTGTTAAAAACGAGTCCTGATTGATCCACTTGTGTTTGGAAGGCAAAAAGAAGATTGTTGAGTGGAATGGGGAGATTTGATCACCAATTTTAAAAATCTGTAGGAGTTATATGTAGCGATCTATTCATGCAAAATTGTAAAAGTGGGGTGGTTGCAATGGGAACCAGTGGAATTGTCCTGCCTATTTCTCTTCTTTTAGAAAGCTGCCCAGAATTGTTCTTTTTTTCCACAAACCTTTTATGAATTTAAAGATGATTAAATGTTTATCACAATAACTTTCCCTTTATCTGTCATTACCTGAAACCCATGTGCATTTCTCTTACTGAGCGGACATTAAAAAGAATGTGTTACCATCTGATTGCTCTTGCTTCTTGCCCATGGTGTGCACGAACGCATACCCTTAAAGCAAGCAACTACTTATAGCCGAAAGTAAATGAACGTGTTGCTTGTGCTCCTCCGAGGATATTAAGTCACCTTGTCTTGTGTGAAATGCGACAGACGCTAAACCCAAACTATGGTTTTCTTCACAAGTGCATGCTGAGAGAATGTTGGATACTTTTCTTTGTTAATGCATTTGTTTAACAATTTCTTTGCCTTAATAACCTCATTACACTAAACATTTACCGTATTTACGTATTTATTTTAAACACATAAAAACATTCTTCTAGAGCTTAAAGGTTCACCAAAACACTATGGACTGTAATCCATATATGTATATATGCTTGTATTTATTTGACATTGTTGTTTTTGTAAAATGAACGGTGTATATTTTCATTATTTTTTAGTTTTATTTTGTTTTTGGGGCAATGTGTCAGCTGGTCTTTAGATGAAATTTAGATATTTCTCTAAACTAAGTAGCTGCTTTGTATGTAAAAAAAATAAAATAAACAATATACAGCATGGCATCTGCTTTCACCTGAGGATATATAACATAATTTGTAACTCAGGATACTTTAAAAAGGCCCAGAGTCATTGCCGATATTGGCTGGTGTTATGTTTTTTTAACCCCTTAAGGACCAAACTTCTTGAATAAAAGGGAATCATGACATGTCACACATGTCACGTGTCCTTAAGGGGTCAAAAAGAGAAGTAATTGCCCTAAACACCAGTGGAATGTTCATGTTGACTGCTCCACGTTCAGAACTTTACCTTGGATTCGATAATTTTAGATAACCACGTTTCTACAGAAAAGCAACTCTGTCTTGAGTGGAATTGATGTAGAGAATACACTCCTTTAGAATATTGAAAGGGTTATTGAATGTGCCCTAAGATGTACATAAATTTAAAGAAACCCTCTAAACACCATAGTCACTAGGGCGTGCTGTAGAAGTTATGGTGCCCGGAGTGCTCTGTGTAAGTAGTCAAACCGTTGTAATACTATTTGACTTTTTACCTGCTGTCTGCTGTTCCCTGCCTCCACTACCTCAGCCAGAGAGCCAGAAGTTTGCACTGACTTAGAGGGATCAGATAATGCTCTTAGCCAGTGAGTAAGTCCTGCATGGTTTAGCTACGGAGAGCTAATGGAAGCTCCTAAGGAGGATCTTCTAGCTCTCTGTCTGAAAGGAGTGCTAGACCGCACCCTCCTGCCACCTTAACCACTATAGCCCGTTGTAATGGTACTTGGAAAGTCAAGGTTTCTCAAGTGCAGTTTTTTGGGGTGTTTTTGTTTTTCTTCATTGTCCATTCTGGAACAGAATTGTATCACTCCAAAATATTGCACATTTTAGAAGTTCCTGAGGAGCTCCGATCTAGTGGATTTTAATGATCTTAAATATCCAGTTTGTAACATTTTCCCAATTGTTCCTCAGTTTCTTCATCTTTTGCACATAAAGACTCAGGTCTTCATTACATGTAAATGAGTATATGATATTTTTTCAGGATGGGATCTATAGCTGCTCTATTTTAAGTGTACATATACCATAGATGCAATTCAATCAATTTGTCAATTCCTGTTTTCAATCCACAGAAAATATTTTTGTAATTTATGTTAATAGCGCCATTTGTTTTATAGCATGTTGGCAATTACATTTTGGTGCCTGTGTTTTGTTAGTTTGAACAGAAAAGGATTTAGTTTTACTAATAAAGAGTCTTCTTTAATCTGATTGGTCTTATAATTTATTTGAGACATCAAACACACACACACACACAAAAACAAGAGGGCTGCACTCGCCTAAACATGCATACATTATACCATGCTGGGCCCAATTAATGAATCATACAAGATCCAGCGCACTCACTAATGATGATCATACATTGTGTGTGTAAATATATATAATATGGAATTGGGGGCACATCTGGAACATACATTTCATAGTAGTGGTGCTCTTGTCAAATCCAAAATATAAACAAAATACAGATTAAGGAACCTCACACACACAAAAAACAGTTTTAAATGTTACAAGGCTACTTAAAATCCCCTTATCTTGGCAAACAAATATGGGGCTTCAGTTCCACCATATGGCCGTATCGTGTTAAGCCCACCACTACGTCACTGTACCCCAATATCGGTGGGTACTCCTTAAAAGTGAATTTTAAATTTAAGGCCAGAGTAGCCAACTGGCAGCAGAATTCTCAAGTCAACAATGCTGTTTTGACTTTACATTTGTAATTCACTTTGGATAATTACCTTAGTGAATACGACTGATAGTCTTAACTATAAGTAAATGAATACGGCTGTAAAATAATGTCTGATATTAGTGTGTGTGTATATATAGAGGGCAGTTGGATGGCCTTTTCTATTGCTGATGTCCTCCTACCATCAGCCATCGTTTTGGCAATGATATCACAAAACTGAGCATATATGTATCAAATAATAAATATTTTATATCCATGCTTTTCACTTATGATCCGAATACAATGTTTCCTTTACATTTTCTCGCTCATATATTCCTACATCTAACTGCTTACTGTGGCTAATATAAATTGGTTTATAAATCTACAGTATACGTCATAACTCTACAGATGGGAGACAGATTACCAATTAAACAATGTACCTTTAACACTTGGAAACAGATGGTGGGCTGGATTGATAATCCAATATGTTTATAGTGTGTTGCAAATGAACACGGAGTAATCCATGTTTTAATATGTACACCAGCGCAACTAGTTTGCCGTTTGGAATTTTGGCTTCCATGGGCTTTAAACGAGGGACGAGGGACATGTTTGCTAAAAATAGCCGAGTTGGAGGGTTTTTAAAGTTAGACTTTTATAACCTAGAATTGTCGTTTTCTATAATTCACAGTTTGGACAATACTGGATTTTGCTTTGTAATTTATAAGCGTACTGAAATTAATATTTACTTTGTGAAATGCATTACAGGTTACAGAATTACAATAGAGCCTAAATACAAATCTGTAGGTTTGTGTATCGATCACATTGAATGATCAGCTGTTAACCTGTCATTTAAATATTGGCCAGGTTTAAATAATGGGTGACATTGATGATTGATGGTGAGTAATTTACTACTGATTTGCCTTATTAAGGACAGTTTCTAGGCACCGTCTGTGATGTTCCTGGTCTGTATGTCTATTGCATGATATATTTCTTAATAATAGTGTTTTTTTTTTTGTTCTCATTTGAATGTTAAAACATGCATTTCCTAAATGCCGATCTGGTTCAATGTAAGCAACATAGTTGTACATTCACAGATTATAGAATCTTCAAATTATTCCAAACTGAGCCAGTTCATGAAGCTCCAAGTGGCTGAATGCTTCCCAGGGGCAAATAACGGTGATATCTGGAAGGAAAGATAGAGGCTTGTAAGACAGTGCAGTCTGTACCAAACCCTAAAATAATATCTCAATTCATAGGAAATCAAAGCTGGGTTCTGAGATGCTGCCTGGTACTTACAGAAGACATGATTAATACAGTATTCAACTTATGAAATGCCAACATCTACGTTTTATATCCTACTATGATGATACTTGCATAATAAGTTAAATATGCTGATAACAAATAAATTGACTGTGAATGCAAAACAAGAACTGCCACGCACTTGACCGGACATTTGTCCTTTGTATTGTTATAGACATCAGATGGTGCGATTGCTCAGATTAAACATTCTGGACAGACAGGGAGAAGTTAATATGCTTTTAATTTTATTAGTCGTGTAAATCGGGATTATATTTCCCTTGACATCATGTTCAAATGTCCCTAATCCTTATTTCCCTGTCCATAGTGAGGTATATAGGAAAGTTAAGAAGCTTATTTTTTTTGAAAAAAAAAATCCTCTTAAGTGCTGTGCATTTTCTCAGCCACGAGTGAAACAATTAGAAAGGCTTTTTTGGATGTCCAACACACTACGTATTTTATTGCATTTGTATTGATTAATTTTGCTGATTTTTAAAGTAAATCTGTCACCTTTGATTTGTTTACTATTGCCAGCACAGATTGGCAATATAATATTATTTTAAAAAAATAGATTAGATGTGTGTTATTGTATTGCCGCCTTGTGCCTGTTTTTTTCCTGCAAATCCAGCATTAAAACCAAAAATCTTTCATTTCCGAAGTATACTCTTGTTTTATCCAAAGCAGGGTCCATCAGACCAATGTAGAGGTTGGAAAAAATGAATAAAGAAATCAGTGATACTAGTATTTTGGAAGGTGGCATATTTGCCTTAAACAGATTCCAGTAGTTATGCCTGAATAATTATTTTATATATTAAAAAGAGGTCACATACCTGTGCCAAGTCCATCCATTCCAGGGATATCATCTCCAAAACTATTTTAGACCGAGAAAACAAATCAGATAAATATTAACTGTGTATATATGTTTGTAATTTTTCCATGATACTTAGCCAGACTTTAGACTTTATGTTGGATGAACATCATCAGAAATACAATTTACAGAATCAAAATCAGTCATTATTGCTAATATGAGCAGAATTCTAAACAAATATATTGGTAGCATTTGGGCAAAACGGAAGAGTTTACCTTTGTACTATTTACTCATATATGCCTTGAATAGTAGTTCTGTCTGCAGAAAATATATTTAGAAGAGTAATAGGATGGAAAATCTCTCTTGCAGGTTCATTAACTGCTACCTAACTGATACTACTCTACATCTGGTAGATTATGGGGGGCAAACTGGGATCCCATTGCGTTACCTTTGTAGAAGAAAGCTTTGTGGAACCAGATATAATTTTATATATTTTGAGAAAATAACATTTTAGCTAGAATTCTGTATACATACCCTATTACTCCTCTCTTGGGTGGTTTGCTTTTGAATTGTTTTGATTGCCTTTGCTTGAATTTTGGAGCTCTCCGTGGAGTCAAACCATGTTTGACAGATATGTCTTCCTGCGGTGCCAACTCCTGTTTTGTCTCTATTACATCATCTTGTTGTGTGTCTTCCTCTACCTCGTTATCCTCCTTGTTTTCCTTAAGCTCTACCTCTACCGGTGTAGCCTCTTCTACTGGCGCAGCCTCTTTCATCGGTGCGGCCTCTTCCACCTTTGCTGCCTCTTCCACCTCCACCTTCTTCGTTTGGTGTTCCTCTGCATCTGTATCTGTCACTGTTATAGCTGTTGGGACTACTGGTGGGGCAGGTTCTGGTTTTTCTTCAGGTGTGAATGTTTTAATCCTGTAAAGGGAAAAAAAACTCTATAAGCATTGGGAGAAGTGCGTTTCTAAAATAAATTAATAAAATCCTGATACATGGCTCCAATGCCCCTTTGAATATAAAGTTGTGTGGTATGCACATATCAATGTCTGCTATATCTGGGCATCTTTAATACTGGGTAGCATCAACTGAGATCCTTATAATGTTGACCGAAGCCTAGCTGGCTTGCTGCGCTAACATAGTGACCTCAAAGAAATGATGTCACACTGAAGGATCATGATTTGTGCTGAATTCTGAACCTAAATAGAACTCATTTCAGTTTGCAGTTGGGCCTCCCTTTCTGTCTTTATGCTTTCAGGTATTTACGAGAAGTTAATTATTAAAAAGAGAGAGTGGCTGAAATAAAATTGGAATGGAAGAGGATTCCTTATTAAGTGTGGAGTAATGGAATGAATGGGATCTTATTGAGGTTATGGACTGTTTGAGTGAAGAGGAAAATAATTAAGTGTAATGGGTTGGAAAAAAGGGGGGTATTATTAATTGGGAATGTGGTGCAAATAGAGGTTATGGATGTGCATAACATGGGGCAATTGAAAGGGTAAGGCTGTAATTACATGGGGGAGGAGGTAAGTTTGAAGCCTCTTTGCTTGGCTACTAACATCATGAAAAAAGTTAAGCCACAAACGACTGCATATGGTATTTTCTTCCAAAATATCACATGGTACCATCAGTAATGAGAATTAATTTGATGTCACTATGGTTTTTCTAAATGGAGGCTATTATGGAAAGAGATGGTGCAGAGTAAACTATCTACTGCCATGGGAGGGTACACTTTCTTCACTCCGGTATTAGACAGGCGTTTTCGGCTCAGACATAGGCTCTGGCCTATCAGGAGTCCCAGTGAAACCTCAGATATCTGCTAATACGAAAAGGTGTTAAAGGACAATCCTATATTCATGAATTGCGGCACGTAGAAGTGATCTCAGATCACATCCTCCCAGCACTTGTGAATAGGAATCCACACTGGCAGCTATCGCAGCTCCTGCCCGTGACATGTACATGGCCAGCCTGGTCCCCACCGGAACCCAAGGAAGCCACCTCACTGCTAGATATACGTAGAAATGCAGAATAACCCTCCCCTCATACAAACAATACGAACAGCCCACACACAAACACAATCCGCACAAACTCAACACCACTGACAATTCACATACATGCACACAACCCCACATACACTGCCAAACACACAATGTGACATATCCATCCACACACACACAATTTCACCCCCATTCATAGGTATAATACACGATACCACAAACTACTAATGAACATATACAATATAATAGCTCATATACGCACAAATACAACGATACAGTATAAATAACACAAGCACAATACGGCAACATGTACACCTCAATTTAAAAAAAAAAAATAGGACCAGAACGCTACGGGAAATCATAATCTTATTCCGTCACACTGCTGCTAAAAGGTTGCCTACTCCTGCTTTGCAAGGTTATTTACTAACGTGAGAATTTTTTTGAAAGTGAATTTCAAATTAAAATAATCAGTAGCTCGGCTACTCTGGACAAAAATGTAAAATTCACTTTGAATTCTCACGTTGGTAAATAACCCTGTTGGTTTAAACAGTTAAACACTAGATAATGCAGAAGTAAGAGTCAGTAGACACTTATCGATGTTTCCTCTTGAATGGTTCGTGCTTCCTGATTGGTTTTCCATCTGGTTTTGTCCTGGGACCTCCATCTAAATCATCGTTCATCTGCAATGCAAAGGAAATGATGATGGCGGTTAGTAACTGGTAGATAGAGAAAAGGAAATTCCAACAGAGCATTTAATTTGTGCCTAAAAATGGAGACTAAAAAAACATTTCTAAAGAAAAAAACAAATCTTTAAACACAGGATAAAGTGTTATACATGTGACCAGTCGATTAGGAGGCCACTGGTATTATGTAACATTGCCCCAAATTCTCTTTTCTGAAATGGAATGGTTTCACGAAAGTCACACTGTTTATATGAAACAAAAGCAGCAAAGCTAGCACTCTAGTTGTTGTAGAGCCTTTTCTTCAGAGGTAATCATTCAAAAATGTTCTTAGTTGTTACATTTCACAATCCACAACAGAGGGTTTTAACATTATTTTTGACGGGGATCCAAACTCTGCTGATGGGTTTAGCTTTAATACTAATTAATCAATCATCAAATTCTCTGTCACCCATTCTTCAATTGTAATACAATGTAACACAGTTAATTATGGGAAATGTCTTCCGTAGTATCTACCCAGTGTTAGAGGGGTCTCTATTGCACCGGGGAAGGCAGTATTGTTACGGTATCCAAGTTATAGTGGCCAGTTCCACAGGGGTCTGTGTGAACATAAAGTGTATTTTCCAAATATTTGGGATTCAATACAATTTCCTTTTACCTGCTGCTCTTTCTCACTTTCGCTTTAACCATTGTAGTCTTACGTTATCCTTGGTCGTCTTTTCTAACTCCCTTATAATCATGCTACTCAATTCATTTTGCATACAACCTTTTGTCAACACCATTCCCTCAATGAACACGACTCTCTCTCTGAATTTCTATTGTCTTGTTTCTTCTCTAATTTCTATAAATGTCCTCTGAAACGATGTTCACACATGTCCGTTCTACCCATTGAGCTGGCTAAGATTTGAAGATATCCCTAGCAGTAACCAGGTATCTCAAATGAAGAGAACCTAAAGACTTCACCTGCTCTAAAGCAGGGACTGTTTGCAATTCTAACTTAAAGAAAGACTTGATGGACTCCTCTGATGAATCCTCTGATTTTCTTTACATATTTGAATTTACATTCAACCCCCCCCCCCCCCCCCCCACAGAGTCAGAGAGTAATATAGCAAGACCAGATTTAGATGTATGTGATGTTATATACCACTGTAAAAAATAACATGTGTAAAAGTATACTTTTTGGGTCAAAATCTTTTTTGATGAATGAATAATTCATCTTATTTTCCATTGGTAAAAAGCAGTTTTAATATAAACGACTGGGAGTAAGGATTACTGAAGCTGGAAAAGATGGGATATTTTTTGCACCTATTGACTATTGGCTGCCTGTTTTTTAGAGCACTGGCATATACCTAGAGGATCTTCCACTTTCATTGAACTTGCTCATGCCTCCAGGAGAAGTATTTAGTTTCCATGTCTCTTAATGGCAACTGACAACCTCAATAATTATGCGACTTATCAACATCTCTGGTGTAACTGTCCTTAACTGGGCATGAAGATAAAATACTGAAAAATCACAGGAGCTTAACCCCTTAAGGACCAAACTTCTGGAATAAAAGGGAATCATGACATGTCACACATGTCATGTGTCCTTAAGGGGTTAAAGGGTCTGGGACATTTCAGCACATCCATTTCTGAGTTGTTTGAAAATGGCAGGAGTTGTCAAGTAAGTTCCTGAAAGATTAACTATAAACTTAAAGTATAACCTCTTTCTCCAATGCCAAACTCCGAGAGCCAATGATTGACCTTTACATTTTATCTCCAAATCCTAACCCTAACTCCCAGAGCCAATGATTGACCTTTCCCATTCATCTCCAATTCCTAATGTTAGTTCCTGATCCTAGCGACTAACATTTACCCTCTATCTCCAATTCCTAACCCTAACTCCTATCCCCAATGACTGACGTTTACGCTCTGTCTCCAGGAACTTATATCTGTTTCTGAGCCCTACAGAGTTTGTTAAAAAAAAATAAAAATAAAACCATACAAAATAAGCATTAAATTAGAAACAGGTTCTACGTACAATAGGTGGATGATAGTGTGAATTGTAAACAAATAGTGTAGTCTGAAGGGGCCAGAGGGATCTGAGTGAGGTTTATGCCTCTGCTGCTTCATATTCAGGAGATCTTTGGAAATGGCTCTTTAGCTTGATAAAGACCACACTGGTCGAAACGTTGTTTTATACATTCTGGTGACAATAAATTGCCCGAAATTTAACCTTTGGAGTGCCCTTATCCTTTCTTTTGAAGTATTACATTTGGGATTTGGTGATGAACCTGGATCTTGTTGCACCCTGGATCTAAGGTTGGAAGATTGAGTGTAGTTCCTGTGTTACATTGAGGATACCAAGGTCGATGTCACTGCCTTCTGCAAAAGAACCCATGTCCAAGTATAAGTGATCTTTAGCAAAATAGCTTTCAAATGCTGTCAAGTCATAAATCTCTACAAACACATACGCTCTCTCTCAAAGGTTTCAAAAAAAATTAGAGAATTGTAATGGATGGTCTTACTGAATCCTATTGATAAATACTCATCAGGAGGCCACTTTGGTTTGAGTTTTTGTTGAAGACATCTCAAACGATAAGTGATGTGCTTGTGTGTTTGTAAAACGTAAATTCTAACTGGTGGTACCTGTCATTGGAGATGGGCATGAGTTGACTGTGACAATGTTGACAGAAATGCCAGAAATATCTACTAGCTGTTGATACTGATTTTTTTGCTTCTTTTTACAGGCAAGCATGACTGGTTATGATGCCTATTTCAGGGTTTGTAGTGGACCTTGTGCAAGTAGCTCTCCCAAAAGCATTTTAATTTCCAAGATCTCAGAAGAAGCCTTTGAAATACTGCTAGTGAGCTCAACACATGATGTGCCATAATATTATTCTGCTAAAATGTTGCAGTGAACAAAGATCCCAGCACTTTATTGGTCCAGAAACCAGCAGTAGACATGTAGAGGAAGGAGAAATTTAACAGGAATAGTCTGGATGCAGATAATATTAAAGAAGGAAGGACAGAAGTAAATCCGGAATACTGAGATATGGAGGAATCATACGGAGTGTTGAAATGGGTGTTGGGGTTTAATGGAGGTTAGCAACATAACTGGTGTAGGTCTGTGCAAAGTATCTGATATTTAGGGTATAAAAAGAGTAAATATTGATACAAAACTGGTAAGAACCTGAAAAAGAGAAAGGGTAGATGATGTGGGGATGGAATAGGTAAGATAATTAAGAACTTTTGAGTGGCCACACTGTTAAGAGGGTCTCTACAGGTGGTCTCTTTTAAATCTTTCACACATAGATGAAGGGCATGGGAAGGGAAATTGTGAAATTATTCCAACAGAGTGGGTGAGGACATTTATATGGAGGGGACAAGATGTAGATGGAAGGATTGAAATTCAAGAATGGAGGAGGCAGAACTAAGGAAAAGGAAGAGTTTCAACGAGGGTTTAGGATAAATTAAAGAAATGGAAAGGAAATAAAGTCTGGTCACTTTCAGAGCTGCTACTGAATCGTTGCTAGATATTGAGCAGTTAGGTTAAAACGTCCTGCGTTATTTCTTTAGTGTTGGCTCCATAATCCCAAACTCAAGGAAATGTTATTGCAGTGTTTACTGGGGTGACCAGTGCAGACTTGGCAAGTATAATAAACACTTCCACAGCGTTTCTGGATCGTGAAACCAACATCTTTCCATTATGTGCCGGTAAGCCTCTGCACGCCTCAAAATATGCTTCCCATGATGCACTGGTGAGCCTCTGCACGCCTCAAAATATGCTTCCCATGATGCACTGGTGAACCTCTGCACGCCTCAAAATCTGCTTCCCATGATGCACTGGTGAGCCTCTGCACGCCTCAAAATCTGCTTCCCATGATGCACTGGTGAGCCTCTGCACGCCTCAAAATCTGCTTCCCATTATGCACTGGTGAGCCTCTGCACGCCTCAAAATCTGCTTCCCATGATGCACTGGTGAGCCTCTGCACGCCTCAAAATCTGCTTCCCATGATGCACTGGTGAGCCTCTGCACGCCTCAAAATCTGCTTCCCATGATGCACTGGTGAGCCTCTGCACGCCTCAAAATCTGCTTCCCATTATGCACTGGTGAACCTCTGCACGCCTCAAAATCTGCTTCCCATGATGCACTGGTGAGCCTCTGCACGCCTCAAAATCTGCTTCCCATGATGCACTGGTGAGCCTCTATACGCCTCAAAGTCTGCTTCTCATGATGTACTGGTGAGCCTCTGCATGCCTCAAAGTCTGCTTGGAAAGTGCTTTGCATTTCTTATTTAATATTGGATGAGTCCACTGCATCATAAGGGTCAAGTTCATTTGCATCACATGCCCTGTCTGTGCCTTTTAAAATTGCACAATCCAAACTTAAAGTGACAGTATAGTCACCAATAAAACGTTAGCTTAATGAAGCAGTTTTGGTGTATAGACCATGCCCCGGTAGTCTTACTGCTCAATTTTCTGATGTTTAGGAGTTTAATTACTTTGTTTTACGAATCGCTAATCACTCCTCCCTGCATGTAACTTAGACAGCCTTCCTAAATAGAACCTTGAAAGAGAGATCTAATGTTTACACGTTATTTATTGCACAGAATAGGGATCCAGCTGGTATCACTGAAACAAATAAATAAAATACATCATAGTGTGATACTGTTATAGCCTCTCAATCGCCAGACACTTAATGGTATCACTCACAGATTAGTTGTTTAAAGCAAGCCCTCAGAGTGCCCCCCCTACTGTTATGGGGGGTATATCCCACTGCCAACATTAAGTGTCTGGCGATTGAGAGGCTATAGCAGTATCACACTATGTTCTATTTTATTTATTTGTTTCAGTGATACCAGCTGGATCTCTCTTCTGTTTGTATTTCATACTATCTAGCATGTAGTTACCATTTTGGTAGGTAACTTGCTTTGCTGATAGCTTGCTAGACCCTGCAGAGGCCTCCCATGCATTACATTTCAATTTACGGAGCAGGAGATAACAACTTTTCAAGTAAGTTACATCTGTTTAAAAATGCTACCATTGTTTTTTCATGCAGGCTCCTGCTCTGTAAATGAAATTTTACTCACACACAGGGTGTAGTCTAGCCAACTATTAACAGAGCAGGATATAAGAAATACTAAATTAAAGAAATTTGCAATAAAGGAAGTGTAAACATTAGATGACTATTTACAGGAAGTGTTTAGGAAGGCTGTGTAAGTCATATGCAGGGAGGTGTGACTTGGGCTGCATAAACAAAGTGATTTAACGCCAAAATTTTAGAGAATTAAGCAGTGAGACTGCCGGGGCATGATATATACACCAAAACTGCGTCATTAAGCTAAAGTTGTTTTGGTGACTATACTGTCCCCTTAAGCTTTAGTAAGGTGTTGGTTTGTGCATAAACCTCACTTGTGATGGTTAACCTTTAAATAGACAGTTCAGCAGAGGGCGGACTCAGTCTGCAATGGATCCATGGACATGTAGTGGGCAGTGTAATGGAGCTTTCTGTACCCTGGCTTGGTACCTACGCCAGCCAGCCACCGCTTCCTCTCTCTATTGACTCGATTCAAAGACTTCCACCAGGATCCAAAGTTATAGACTTCATTGCAGTGTTTCACCTTTATACCCAGACATGTGCCCGTAGCTTGATGCGGGGTAATGCAGTGCCACTCAATAGTCAAACGAGATGTGGTAGAAAAAAGGGTGAAAGTAGGACTGACTACACACATATTTATACCCATAAATCTCACTTAACAAACAATGGTGAGACAAACAATACATTATTTACATTGCCTGGTATCTAGAATAGCTAAACTATATATATATCAGCTAACCGAGTTAAGAGGCTAATTAGTTAGATCACAATGACAGTAGAGCACACAATACAAACAATAGCTGAACATTTATTGAATTGCTAAAATAACGTTCCCTGCCACCCCACCAAAACTAAGTCTAAAACAAACAGACTTTTAAATGTAAATAAAGGCCAGGTGTAAAACACCCTTGCACAACACAGGAGACCCCACAATATAGATACACGAGACAGGGTCCATAATCTGTGGGGTGGGGGGGAGGGGAGGCTGACCTCCAACGCTCTCCACATGCCCCGTTACAGGCCGCATTAGAACACCATCTATGATTTTATTATATAACCCAAGAATGTCCGGAAAATATCAGGTGACAGGATTCCAGAATTATCATCAAAACCCGATAGATGAGGAATAAATAGCTAATAACAATAGTTTTTCGTGTAACATTAATTTGATAAAATGTCAAAGCTATATCTTGTATATTAATGATAAACGGTTTATCATCTAACTTCGCAGATCTTTTGAACGGGACTAGCTTCACTACAAGTCCCATGATGCTCTAGGAGCCATAGTCCTATATGCCTCATTTACAATGTCTTGCCAAGTGTGGTGGGAGTTATTGTACCATAACAACTAGAAGGTTAATGGCTTGTCAGCTCTGTCCTAGGGTACGGCTTTAAGCTTTGTATTATAGATTTTTTTTTTCAAAACATTAAAATTGCAGAATTATACCATATATAAAACATATACCAATGTATCACAAAAATATTAAAACATATAAAAGGTTTTTCCAAAAAATAGTAAATCCTTTGAAAAGCCTATCCAGAAACATTAAATTGAGGCTTAAAATTGGAAATATAACAATCATCAAAAGGTGCAAATACTGTAATTGGGAAAAACTTCTGATTGTAACTAGTCATTGCTCCCCATCCTCCTATTCTCATTCCACCATCCCTCTCTTCACATTCCTTCCCCATCCCTCTCTTCACATTGCTTCCCCACCCCTCTCTTCACATTGCTTCCCCATCCCTCTCTTCACATTCCTTCCCCATCCCTCTCTTCACATTCCTTCCCCATCCCTCTCTTCACATCCCCCCATCCCTCTCTTCACATTCCTTCCCCATCCCTCTCTTCACATTCCCCCATCCCTCTCTTCACATTGCTTCCCCATCCCCCTCTTCACATTGCTTCCCCATCCCTCTCTTCACATTCCTTCCCCATCCTTCTCTTCACATTGCTTCCCCATCCCTCTCTTCACATTCCTTCCCCATCCCTCTCTTCACATTGCTTCCCCATCCCTCTCTTCACATTCCTTCCCCATCCCTCTCTTCACATTCCTTCCCCATCCCTCTCTTCACATTCCTTCCCCATCCCTCTCTTCACATTCCTTCCCCATCCCTCTCTTCACATTGCTTCCCCATCCCTCTCTTCACATTCCTTCCCCATCCCTCTCTTCACATTCCTTCCCCATCCCTCTCTTCACACTGCTTCCCCATCCCTCTCTTCACATTCCTTCCCCATCCCTCTCTTCACATTGCTTCCCCATCCCTCTCTTCACATTTCCCCATCCCTCTCTTCACATTTCCCCATCCCTCTCTTCACATTGCTTCCCCATCCCTCTCTTCACATTTCCCCATCCCTCTCTTCACATTCCTTCCCCATCCCTCTCTTCACATTCCTTCCCCATCCCTCTCTTCACATTCCTCCCCCATCCCTCTCTTCACATTGCTTCCCCATCCCTCTCTTCACATTGCTTCCCCATCCCTCTCTTCACATTCCCCCATCCCTCTCTTCACATTGCTTCCCCATCCCTCTCTTCACATTCCCCCATCCCTCTCTTCACATTCCTTCCCCATCCCTCTCTTCACATTGCTTCCCCATCCCTCTCTTCACATTCCTTCCCCATCCCTCTCTTCACATTCCTTCCCCATCCCTCTCTTCACATTGCTTCCCCATCCCTCTCTTCACATTCCTTCCCCATCCCTCTCTTCACATTCCTTCCCCATCCCTCTCTTCACATTCCCCATCTCTCTCTTCACATTCCCCCACCCCTCTCTACCCATTCCTTCCCCATCCCTCTCTTCACATTCCCCCACCCCTCTCTACCCATTCCTTACCCATCCCTCTCTCCTCATTCCACAATCCCTCTCTTCTTATTTCTTTTCACACTTCTCCCTTCTCATTCCTCCTATCACTGTTTTTACATTCATCATTTACCTGTCTGTCACCTCCATCATGTACGTTCCCCAATTATCTTTTTCCCATTTTGCACGTATCCCCCAAGATCATTAATC
Source organism: Pelobates fuscus (assembly GCF_036172605.1). Taxonomy (NCBI): domain Eukaryota; kingdom Metazoa; phylum Chordata; class Amphibia; order Anura; family Pelobatidae; genus Pelobates; species Pelobates fuscus. The sequence goes on along the minus strand of NC_086324.1, from coordinate 165,876,363 downwards.
CAGTTTGTGCTCCTCTTGCAATTACAGTTGCAAGGGGAGGCCTGTCTGAAAAATTATTTGAATAATTCTTGTCCTCTATTAGATCAATACATGCCCGTGTAGTCTCTCAGTGGCCCAAGTACCAACAAAAACCATGCCTGATCCTACCTTTAAAGAAATGTATAAATATCACTTACTGTTGTGAAATGTATAGCCTGACGGAGATTCCTCTGCTGTGTTTGTTAAAATATCCAGCACTTATTAAGCTGTGTACTGGATGCACGAGCATATTAATAGCTACTTAGACTGACTGACATCATTAAGTACTGATCTGACCCAGCTCACATGCACTGCAGATTAGCAACGTCTGATTAGGTGAGCCATTGATACTGGACAACAGACGCAACAATGGCTGATCTCCCCCATTTATCATCCTCTACAGAATACTGTCAGTCTCATAGAAGGACACACAGCTTCATGTTACAGTGTGGCTAACACAGTCGTAGATTAATAGGCTGTTCAGGGTCACGATCCACTCTATCGGCTATGAGTGTACGACTGATTGATGGATAACAATTAATATTCTAAATACAAGTCTCCATGTGCTAGATCCCTCCCCTCCCTCCTCCATAGATAGCATTTCCATCGATTTCTCCTTGTAAAGCATTAGTCTGAGACTCTAATCTCTTCAGAGCCTGGTACTGCTTCCTACCGCACACCCAAGGGGTACTCTACAATCTCTCCTCTTGGGTAGACATATATCGTCACCTTTCCGCTGGCAGAGCCTTAAACTGATACATGCCCCACCCCTGAGGAGTCTTCTTCTATCTCAAGAGTCTTCTACTACACTGCTACATGCCCCACCTCTGAGGAGTCTTCTTCTATCTCAAGAGTCTTCTACTACACTGCTACATGCCCAACCACCAAGGAGTTTTCTGTTACCACTTCCTTACCACAAATATATAAAGCCACCTTTTCTCCTGTAGATCCTTGAATTGCTATCTTCTACTAATCTAAGGAATCTTATCCTACCTCTTATCTTTCAGAAATATACTCAGCCACATGGCATTTCCACTTGCTACAACCCTAAAGAGTATTCTAATATCATTTTCATTGCAGAGATATATATAGTCACCCTTTCTCATGCAGAGACTTGTACTCCTGAGTTACATAATTGCATTGTCAAATAGGCTGAAAAAAGACTCAGTTACATTAGGTTCAGTCATTCTCATATCCTGCTGTGATATCCATGCTTGATAAAGACCACAGTGGTCGACACGTTGTTTTGCACATTCTGGTGACAATAAATTGCCTGAAATTAAACCTTTGGAGTGCTTTTTCCTTTCTTTTGAATTATAACTTTTCTGGAGATTTTTTTTTCAAAGTCTGCTATTTTAGACAATTTGGTCAATTTTGCCATTTAGATTTAATGCACTGACATTTTGAGTTTAGTAAAAACAACAACACGAGATTGGTCAGTGACCGAATGCAGAGACTGCGATAAAGTACCTCCTTTTAAAACAGGTTTACTTCTGGGATCAAAGTCTTGATTTTGTCATTAATCGTGTACATGAAAACAATATTACATAGACACATTGCAGTGTTATCTGCAAGACACAATAGAAAAACACATTTAAAAACAAGGATTTGCAATGTCCACGATATCCGTCCTTTCGTGGAAACAAGACCACTGTCTGTGTAGAAGTCATTTTTACACCATCTTAATAATAAATAAATGATAAAATTAATAAATAATGGTTAAATGGGACTCCTTAGGGGCCTGACCTCCAAGTGAGCAGGACACAGGCTAAGGGAGCTCCTCAGATTATTATATTGATCTTGAACAGCTGAAATCGACCCATGATTCAGGGAGACAGCTGTGGCAACCTCCTGGACTGACTTACTTAGCTTTGCTCAGCTTTTTCTGGGCCCCAAAGCTTACTGCGGCCTGCTATTTGTACTAGGGTGAGAGACGCGGCCAGTCTCCCGCCAATCCTCGACAAGATCAGGGCCTGGGCCACGCATCCCCCCTCCCTCTGTGCCGGCAGGGATTATCCAAGTCCCTGTTGGGGCTGGAAACACTGACCCAACAAAGCAAACCTGCAAGCTCTGCAACACCACCGACCTGAGGCCTAGCACTGAAAGATGGCCAACGCACATGGTCTGGCCGACCTGCTTACCTCTCCAATCCATAGCAACATTGGATTCTATCTTCGAGCTTTTCTGGGCGAAACTGGAGTCCTGCTCGAGAATGATGACACCAGCTGCCCGGACAGCATAGGAGGCTCAGAGGTTCCACGGAGAGGAGCTGGCGAGGCCTCTGCTGGGCAAGGTGATTTCCCACGCTGCAGCACACAAATGCGGACACCCTCTGGGGCAGAGAAACAGCAGGAGTATGGCTCTGGCACAAAGTCCCCACAGGCGAAAGGCCATAAGACACCACCATCGGAGATTGCATCCATAACACAGACGGAGGGCCCAACACTGCCACCTACAATGGAAGGAAAGCCACAGAAGCTTGCACTGGCCTAACACCTCTAGCAGAGGACTGAAAGCGGCTTTTATAAACCCACTGGCAGACTCACTGAATTAAGCATACCGCTGAAACTACTCCTCCACACTAGGCTGGCAGCTCAGGCCTCCAGGGTAGGCATCGACTGACTGATGCAAATGGCCATGGGGACTTGCATTACTCACCACTGTTACCAAGCATTGTCTGACTGCATAGCTCGTGGTTAATGCCTCCAATTTTCATTTCAATTTTTCATTGTTATAATTTTTTTTATTGTTAGAGTTTTATGTTTTATGACCATCAGGTTCCCTTAATTGTAATAGTCAGATTGGTCCACATGAGATCCTACCCTTACAGGCATTTGTCTCAGGCCACTCCAGCCTATCAAGCAGACATTATGTTTGTTGCTATTGATAAATCTTGTGATAGGCATGCTAGTTTAACTATCATATTGATATGTATTCTTCTCATAGAATCCTACACCGATAGCGCCCAGCGGTTATTAAGCTACAGAGTTAACTATAGATTAGCGTGTTACAATATTGGATTTTTGTTTCTTTGACTACTCTAAGGTCAGCCTAAATAATATGTCTCATTCAATCTTATTGCCCTCTCAATAGCTGTCGCTGATATAACTTGAATCAGCCTGTTTATTACTTTGAAGAAAAAAAAAAGTGCAGTCCTATCGCATACAACGGTTTTATACATCTTGCCATACCTGTATTTGCTGCCATGGCATAACAACTTGTATGTCAAACTTTTGCACAACAAAAATAAAGAATACAAAAAAAATTGGAATTCTTAGGTATAGTGCCTTCAAATGAGGAATACTGGATTTCTTTGTGTGGGCATGAAACTTGCTTTCTCAGTGGGACATATTATACTTTATTGTCCATAAAATAAGAACTTTATGCAGGTCACCCAACTGTCCTCTTGGCTGGACAGTCCTTATTTGAGAGGCTTGACCCACTGTCCCAATTTAGTTTTGTGGCATCCAGGCATCTGGGGCACCGTGGAACAGTCCGTGGGCATCACAGCGTGAACGGGCAGTAGGACCATGCAGAGTGTGTTTCAAGAGCTCTTTCTGCATGGTCCTTTAAGTTGGGGGCCAGCTGGGAGGATATCTGTCAAACTGGCGTGCTTGACGCTAGACTGACACACTTCTGGGCAAGCCCGCACTTGAAGGCCCGACCACCCGTTCCGACTCTATAAGTCCCATGCTTCAAAAAGATTATTTTTCCCGGTGGAAGAACGGGCTAACAGACTCCAAAGATGCTGAGCTATCTGATGCAAAAACATTCTAGAGTCCCATTGTCCTCCAACAACAGCAAACAAATTAACAATACAACTTTGTTAAACAATTAAGGAATTCACAATAGCTTAATTCTCTAAACTGTTCAAAGTGAAGTGAGTTCAAAGTGAATTTAAAATGTTAGGTCATATCGCTGTATTGGAAAAATTCTCCAGAATCCAGAATGTTGGCGCTGTTGGCGAAGGACTTTTGGCAAGTTTGCCTTTACAACAACGTCTCGGGGCAAGCGGAACACATCCCAGGTCTGGACAATTCGGGAGTGGATTGGAATTCAAGACATTTAAGAGATTCGGGAGATTGGCACTTGCACGTTTCAGTATTCCGAAGTCTGGACAGACTGTGGGGATGGTTCGAGCTGGATCTATTCGCTTCACGTCTAAACACTCAACTCCCGGAGTTTTACAGTTGGAGGCCAGATCCAGCAGCGGTGGCGACGGACGCTTTTCTCCAGGAGTGGCCACTGGGCCACCTGTATGCCTTTCCCCCATTCAACATGATTGCTCGCACAATCTCCAAGTTGATCCATCACAATTGTTGCTGGCGCTGATCACGCCTCTATGGAGATCCCGTCCGTGGTTCCCACACTTGATGGAGTTGTCGATAGACTACCCCCGACTGATTCCGAGCTTCCAGGACCTCCTTCTGGATCCGGATGGGAACTCGCACGGACTGGTGCTCATGCATCAGTTGCCTCTGATGGCGTGGCTCCTTTCAGGGGAACCTGGGTTGTCCCGAACGTTCCGCGCACGACTCTCCTGCTCCTCGATAACGCCTGGGCTCCAGGTACGAGATCAGCCTACCGTGCTTCATGGAACTCATGGTCTAGTTGGTGCATGGAATGGGCAATGGATCCAGTATCTGCCCCTCTCCATCTGATTTTGGAGTTCCTCACACTCCTGTTTGATTCGGGCAAGGCGTACCGCACTATCAACCTTTTCCGTTCAGCTATTTCAGCCGGACATAATGGTTTGGATGGTTCGCCCGTAGGCAGACACCCTTTCGTGTGTCGCTTTGTCAAGGGTATTCGCCTCGCTCGCCCGTCCAAGGCTTGTTTCTCTGCCTTCTGGGATGTTAACGTGATGCTACAGTTCCTGTCGTCCTGGTACCCTAACCAAGGACTGACTCTCAAGCAATTATCCTCCAAGTTAGTGATGTTACTTTGTTTGGTTTCATGTAAGAGGGTTTCTGACGTTAGGGCCCTTGATTGGGACGCCATCGTTTTCTCTCCTGAAGGTGTGACTTTTAACATTTCCAGAAGGACCAAGTCAGCATCCAAATCTTTCATGTACCCCAGATTCCCGGGGTGTCCAGCTCTCTGTCCGATGGAGTGTTTAAAAGCTTATCTGGAGGCTACGCAGTCTCTTCGCTCACCAGATCTACGCCCCTTGTTCATTTCTTTTAGAACGCCTCACCGACCTGTTTCGACACCGACTCTGGCACGTTGGGTGCGTTGGCTTTTATCTTCGGCTGGTATAGACACATCTATATTTACGCGAGGTGCTATGGCTTCAAAAGTATCGGCGGTCGTCTGTCGTCTGGAGGACATCATGCGAGCAGCGGATTGGTCTCGAGAGTCGACCTTCCGTAACTTCTACTTCAGACCTATTGAGCACATCGCATCTCAGGTGATAGGACAGCTTTGAACTTGCATAATATGAGCCTCCATGTCTTTAATAAAATTCCCAGATTTTACTATTAACATGACGTAAAGTCATGATTTTATTAAAGACATGGAGGCGAGTATTATTCCCTCCCACCCTCCCGGTGTGGGGTATGGGGGTGTGATGCGATGGGCATATTCAGGTATGTTGAGATTTGGTCTGCCTTGTGTGAATTACGTGTACTATTTATGTGAATTTTTTATTAATTATGTCTATTATATTTTTCAGATTTTGGTTTTCCGATGAATAATCAACAGTTTTTTGTTGGGTAAGTCCACAGTTTGAGGTTTGGTTATTATCATATTTCTCTCTCTTTTCTAGCTTGAAGTTATCGAATTGTTTCCATTTCCTGTTTTGGCCGAGTGGGATATCGTTCATCTGACCTGGTCTTCGGTTTTTGCAAGAAAGAGGGGGATTGTGGGAGACACAGGCCTTATATAGTCAATTCCTCTGTTATGTGATTGGTTGCCTGTGTACCTATACAGTTTTTTCTTTCATTTTTGATATATTTAGATTCCTCTATCTTTGCTGCTGAGGAAATAAAGAAAGAGTTCTGAAAAATTATGAATTGCAGAAGAACTAGAGAGAGTTTACAAAATGCAAATATATCATGTGCCACAAAGATGCGACTCTTAAAGGAACACTCCAAGTAGACTTTTTGTATTCATTTTTAAATGAATTGTTATTCGCCTGAATTTTGGGAGATCGGCAGCTCATCTAAACTCTCAAACTCTGAAATGTTATACGGAGAAATCCGGACACAAGCAAAACAGACAATGCTCAAAAACATTCTGTTTGAGTTGTGATTCATAATTACACCTAGGGCGCCAAATTAAAAAAGATTACTGGCTTTTTTGGAGGTAGGAGACACCTCCCCCTCTCACCCTCTGGTTCCAACTTGGAGGAACTTCCCACCATGGAGTAACATTAAATGCAGAGGGACACTCCCAGACATACCTGGATTCTGTCAATGGAATCCGCTGACTTTCAGTCCCTTCTACATTAGTAAAGTGGACATCCTGATTGTGGTGGAGTGTGGGGGAATGTTAGTAGTTACTTCACAGACCAAACAGGTGAGAAGTTAAGATGTACGAGAGATATACAGATGATTTGGAAGTGGAGGGGGGACATCTGGGAAAAAGTTATGGGAATCCACGCAAGGCTAACTAGACCCAAAGCCAACCCATAGCTTCATCGCAGCTCACATGGTAGGGCATACCTAGGATACTTTACTATGGTGGCATCATCTGACCGTATATTAAGACTGATTTAACATACAATGTTCCTAGTCATATCTTGTTTCTTTTTGTTTTCTCTTCTCTCTCCCTTCTCCAACGTGACACTCGGAATGAAAGTAGCAGAGGGGTGGCATAAGGGTATCCTTCTACCTAAGCTGCATATGTTGTAGATGGTCTGAATACCTGGTTGTTCTGGACCTGGGACCTGCGTGTCTCTGATAATACTTACTGTTTGGAGTTTTGTATATCTTGCCTTTTGCATGTCTTGTTTCTCTTTCCCTCTCTTTTCTTTTTGTTTGCTTTTTTTATTTTGAAAAGAGACTTTGTATTTCCCTTATTGGAGACCTGTGTGTCGGACTGTATTTCAAAAAATTTTAAATGTTTTTCAATAAACAGAAATTCACAGAAAAAAAAAGATGACTTATGGAAAAATAGTAATTGACGGTTAGACATCTACTAAATCTATATTTATATATTGTATATTGAATTTTATTATGAATGGCGTAAATATTCAATTGCGCCGAATTGATTCTTCAGAAAAAATCATTTGTTGGATCGAATTATGATTCGTTTGTGTTGAGTTTCTGTTTGGAATTTCATTGCAATCATTTGAGTAAATACTACTTGGCCAATCCAAAGGGGTGGGAACGTTCCAATCAGTGCACTGCAAAATATATACATAATATAAATACTGTGATATATAGAATTTGCAGTACACTGATAGGTGCATTTTCCTGCCATTTGGTTCACAGACCGAATGAGAAGACTTAACAGATAAAGGGAAAAAAGGAGTTTTATAAATTTATATAGTAATTTATTACAAATTTATTAAATGTAAAACATAAAAAAATAGATTAATTTACTGTTCCTCTCTGTGATTAAAATCAGCATTTAATGGCTGTCCCCTTACCATCAATCCTCTTTTTGGTGACACCGCGGAATCACAATCAAAAAACAAACAAAATTGTCTGTGCATTGTCTGTTTCGTTTGTTTTGTGAAACGTCCATATGGTGATTCAGAGTTTCGGACAAATCGCAATTTGTTTGAAACAGAATGCACAAATCTAATATTTAATAAATATATAATTTATAAATATAGTTTTTATTTTTACTGATCCTCCCTTTTATCTCTCTATTGGCTACTTCTTCTGATTTGATCGGTGAACCAAATGGTGTAGATAGATAGATAAACGCATAGATAAAGATAGATCGGAAGATAGACAGACAGACGGATAGACAGACAGACGGATAGACAGACAGACGTATAGACAGACAGCTAGATAGATAGACAGACAGACAGATGGATAGACAGACAGGTAGATAGATATACAGACAGACGGATAGACAGACAGGTAGATAGATAGACAGACAGACAGATAGACAGACAGCTAGATTGATAGACGGACAGACAGACGGATAGACAGACAGCTAGATGGATAGACAAACAGACAGACAGACGGATAGACAGACAGACAGAGAGATAGACAGACAGCTAGATAGATAGATAGACAGACAGATAGATAGACAGACAGACGGATAGACAGACAGCTAGATAGATAGACAGACAGACAGACAGAGGGATAGACATACAGCTAGATAGACAGACAGACAGATAGACAGACAGACAGACAGCTAGATAGATAGACAGACAGACAGATGAAATACAAACACCCACATATATATATGATGGAACATTAAGTACTCTGAAGGGGCAGTAGTACTATTAAATGGTATCACTGCAGACAGGTATTCTCTAAGAGAGCGAGTTCATTATATCATACGGTTGATCCATCAAGCAGTATTAACTAAGTAAAGGGATTAGGCGATTGTCTTTTACGCAAATTTGATGAAAGTCCTGACTAAGCACATTCCTAATCTCTTACATCACAGAACAGGTAAGCGCAGTGCATGTGACAGCAGCCAGGGGGACAGGTATCCAGTGCACTGACTGCTAACCTTGGCACTGCAGATGTCTCAGGACTACATAACCCACGATGCACGGCAAGCACTCAGGCTGCCTAAGTATCATGAGAAATGTAGTTTACGAACAGCTGCAGTGCCAAAGCTGACCAGAATAACTGCTTGTTCTTTTGGTACAGTCTGCCAGGATTCACAGGTTAATTAAATAAAACGGTGTCTTCCAATTTATACTGAAATGTCTTCATGAGAAGAATCGGATAAGGTGATCTGGGGGAGGGTACAACGCCATCCTGGAGGGGTCTGGCTATTTTTAAACCAAACAACTTTTATTTGTTTCTCATTTTCCTGCTCACTTTTAATAGGGATGCCTTTGGCCGAAAACCGAAACTGAAAATGACTTTTTTTCCCTAAATGATTTTAAAGGACCACTATAGTGCCAGGAAAACATACTCGTTTTCCTGGCACTACAGTGCCCTGAGGGTGTCCCCACCCTCAGGGCCCCCCTCCCACCGGGTTCTAGGGGGTGGAAGGGGTTAAATTTACCCCCTTTCTGCAGCGCCGGACGGGGTACTCTCCTCCTCCTCGGCTGAATGCGCATGCGCGGCATGAGCCACGCGCGCACATTCAGCCAGTCCATAGGAAAGCATTCTCAATGCTTTCCTATGGACGCTGGCGTCTTCTCACTGTGAAAATCACAGTGAGAAGCGCGGAAGCGCCTCTAACGGCTGTCAATGAGACAGCCACTAGAGGCTGGATTAACCCTAGTGTAAACATAGCAATTTCTCTGAAACTGCTATGTTTACAGAAAAAAGTGTTAAGCCTAGCTGGACCAGGCACCCAGACCACTTCATTAACTGGCTACTAAAAAAGATGTAACATACCCCATTTGCAATACCCTGGGTTGTCTTCTTTTGCAAATGGTTTGCCATGATGGGGTTAATTCACATTTCTGGGCTACCATATGCTATCAAAGGCAACATAACCAATCTGAGAAACTTCAATGTGAAAAAACAGAAAATCAAGCCTTATATTTGACCCTGTAACTTTCAAAAACACTATAAAACCTGTACATGGGGGGTATTGTTTTACCCGGGAGACTTCGCTGAACACAAATATTAGTGTTTCAAAACAGTAAAACGTATCACAACAATTATATCGTCAGTGAAAGTGCCGTTTGTGTGTGAAAAATGCAAAGAATGTCACTTTCACTGACAATATCATCGCTGTGATATGTTTTACTGTTTCGAAACACTAATATTTATGTTCAGCGAAGTCTCCCGGGTAAAACAATACCCCCCATGTGGAATAAAAAAGACATGTGATCAGAACCTTTTCCATGTCTTATTATACATCTCACAGAAAATGTTGGCATACGAAGAAGGCTCATTACAGATTACAGCAAGTCCTGGTATATACAGAACTTGCCATCACCTTAGGCAGCACTACCATTCATCATATGGGATCAATGAAACAGCTGTTAAGGGCAAAACTACATGTTTTAAACCCTTAGAGCTCATATACAGGTCTTACTGAAAAATTGTATCCAGATTGGATGAGCCATGTCCTGCTATGGACGGAGCTCACCGCAGACGTGATAAACCCTGGACATACGCAGCAAGTGCAGGAATTTGAAATGTAGGAGATGTTTGTGTATTACACCTTCCATGCTGCTTAGCCAATTTAAGGGCTGGCAAAGCATCATGGGAGTGAAAGTCATTCAATATGTCAGGATCTACCTTTAAGGCATCATTGATCTATATAATGTATTACACTTGTAGACACTTGCAGGATATGTGGCCCTTTCAAATATGAATGGGGGCAACTTTCTAAAAAGTCAAGTATTTAGGTTGGTTTACAGGGGTGATAATGTAGCTAAACGTGTACATAAATAAGTCAGTAAGTGCTAAAACGAGAGGAGCCCCTAACTCTTAAAGTGTTCTTACTTCAGTGTGCAGAACAAAACAGATTTAAAGTGTTTTTCTATAATTTCATAATCCGTTTATTCATACATTGCTTTTGGACAATACTTGAGCAGTTGGAATAATCAGTGAATTATTCCTAATTTTATGTGCAATTAATACATTTATGTAGTGTTTCCCCGCACCCTAAGCTGCCTTGCCTAAAGCAGGATTCAATGAAGCACGAAAAGAAAAGGAGGACTCGGGCCCCTCCCCCTGCGCCGTGATGTCACTACGCACACATGCGCGGCCGCTATATTTAGAGAAGCAGAAAGCAAATGCGCTTCACTCCGTGAAGGTAAACGGTGAAAGCTGCCGGAACATCCGGTAGAGTTGGGATGTCTGCGCACGCGGGGGAAGAGGGGGATGTAATTTTTGCCAGATTTGACCCTTTTTAGGTGGCCGAAATTTCGGCGCATCCCTACTTTTATATAATTAAATAACGCTGCGTTCTCTGTATCAACATTGGCCTACTCTTCCTGGCACGCTTTCTGCTTTCTCAATGTTACCCTATTACATGCCCTAATTCTCAGCGTTACCCTATTACACTCCCTAATTCTCAGCGTTACCCTATTACACCCCCTAATTCTCAGCGTTACCCTATTACACTCCCTAATTCTCAGTGCTACCATGTTACACCCCCTAATTCTCAGCGTTACCCTATTACATGCCCTTATTCTCAGCGTTACCCTATTACATCCCCTAATACTCTATTACACTCCCTAATTCTCAGCATTACCCTATTACACCCCCTAATTCTCAGCGTTACCCTATTACACCCCCTAATTCTCAGTGTTACTCTATTACACTCCCTAATTCTCAGTGCTACCCTGTTACACCCCCTAATTCTCAGTGTTTCGCTCTGGTGCGATATTCTTTTAATGGGATTTTTGTAACTTTGCAACAAGACAAAGACTATATACCACAAACGTTAAATAGATATATCAATTTTATTATAATTTAAGATATTCCCCATTTATTATTATTACAGAAGACAAACATTAAAGGTTAGACAGTTCTTTGTGCTTTTTTGAGACATGCTTTCACATCTGGACTCTGTGCAACCAAATACCAGAACAATTACCCCAAATAAATTGACATGCATGGCCACAGCTATCAGTAAACACATTGTGCAAGAATCAGAGCCAAGTTAAGACTCTTAAAGGCCCTTGACAGGTGCCTATTATCTATTTGTCAACTAGTCCATTGGTTAGAACAGTCCTGACCAATGTTCCATCTGAGAACCTTTTTGTGAGAGGCCAATTGGTGAAAGTGAAAAATGGACCTCTGGGGCAGGGCCTTAGGCCATACTGGAAGACGGCTTAGCACTATTGCTCCTGCAATGGTTTTGTCCTTTTGGCTCGTTACGAATCATTAAACCACTAGAATAGAATTACCAGGCTGGGATATTATTCAGCAAGCTGTCCTGGTGCCAAAATTTAGGCTTTTTACAAAGGCAGCCACTCCCTTGATTAACAGCAAACCAGCATACTTGGGTTCCCGCATCACAGCCCTGCTCCCTCCTTTTGGACTACAGGGTTAACTCGGTCCACCCTGGAGCAACCCTATACTCACCCTCATGCGGATATCATCTCAGCAAAGATGGCCTGCACATCAGCAAACCGCTAATATAGCCACCAACTCCCTGTTTCTGCACCCACGTTAGGGAGAAGAGGAGTGCTCTCTGGCAACAGCCTTTGAGGACATATGCGAAAAGTTCCAGGCAAAACTGAGCAGCAGGTTCGGAGGGAGAGCAGCAACCACAACCAGGAATATCAAGTTTCCGTGCCTGATGCGCTCCCTACTACCATGACTTACCTGGACCATAAGCCAGATAGAGGAGGTCTGTTGGCCTAACCGGAGCCTTCGTAAGCTACATCGAGGACGATGCCGTTATCTAACAGTGGGACATTTAGATCCCACTGGGCCCTGAGGGAGAGACCCCTTCAGTTTCCCTCATCAGTGGTGTTGGATTACAGGAGTCCTGTGCAGGCCTGGAGATGCATTTTAAGCATTAGGAGTTGGCTGGCTAGCACTTAGATTTTCAGAACCAAAGCAGTGGAAACTCTCAGTGTCTTCTTATAGGCATAATTGATCCTCTATAGTTTACATATTATGTTAACTCACTAAGTTGATCTTTTTGCTGCTACAGTGGCTGTTTATTCGTTTGTTAAAGCTACTTTAGTATCCTTTTATTTTACTTTAAAAAAAACTAGATGTTATTGTGCCAGCTGGGCTTCTTACATTTATTCTGTACAAGCCGTACTGTTACTGAGCTGTGTGATGGAAATTTAAAGGACCACTATAGGCACCCAGACCACTTCCTCTAGGATAAACCCTGCCTGCTGTAAACATAGCAGTTTCAGAGGAACTGCTATGTTTACTTTAGAGTTAATCCAGCCTCTAGTGGCAGTCTCAGCTCGAGGAGCTTCCGCGCTTCTCACTGTGATTTTCCCATTGAGAAGATGCCAGCGTCCATAGGAAAGCATTGAGAAAGACTGGCTGAGTGCACGCGTGGCTCTTGCTGCGCATGCGCATTCAGCCGATGACATCAGAAGAGGGAGGAGAGTTCCCAGCGCCGAGGGAGCCCGGCGCTGGAGAAAGGTAAGTGTTTAACCCCTTCCTCCAACTTCAGCCCGGCAGGAGTGGGACCCTGAGGGTGGGGGCACCCTCAGGGCACTATAGTGCCAGGAAAACAAATTTGTTTTCCTGGCACTATAGTGGTCCTTTAACATCTGTATTGTGCTATCATCTTAATAAACAATACATTACAAAAAATGTTATCTTAACATCAACCACACCTTGACTTTGCTCAGCACCATAAAAGTACACAAAGCAAACCGTGTTGGCCACGTGTTGTAAATAATTTAATTTGAACTGATCCAACGCTGGACCTTTCCAGAAAAAGTGCGGAGATGGAACACTTTGAGGATTACAGGACTATCCGCCTCCGGCTCTCCTGATCTAAGCCTATAGTAACTTGTTTGTATTTTTACCACAGTTTTGTGGATCCATTTGTCAGTGGAGCTTTCTAGGTGAACGATGACAACCTGACTAGAAGTGAAGAAGACTTGGCTGCTGAAACACCTCTGTCACTCGATCTCCATTGAACATTTTGGAATCTCAATGGGAAATTCATCTGATACCATAACTCTGCAGCTCACAGAACACTTAAAGGGGAACCAAATCTCCTCTAAAATTTACACAATTCATTAAAACATTGGAAATCACTTGGAACTTTTTTTCAGGTGATGCTCAGCTTTCTTTTAAATCTATATTGAAATTTTAGCAAATTACATCACAATCCCGCTGAGTCCTGGCACAGCCAGGGCACAGAATGCATTGGGGGACGATATAGAGAAACATTGTTTCATTTCTCCTCTCTCCATACTGACTGACAGGTGCAGAGCCTGTAACAATTACTGACATACAGCCAAGATGGCGGCGTGCAGTCCCAGGGTAGAGCAGTGTGAATTTCTACATTTTATTTAATTTTGTACACCTCGCAAAAAGATAAGTGCTAAATACAGTAGATAGGTAAACTTCATTGAACAAATCCTTGGAAGTGACAACCCCCCTTTAACACTCAAATCTGATTATGCATTCCAGGCACTGCAAGAGTAATTGTTCAATTTATTCTGAATCATACCCTTCATTTCCTTCTAATCAATCCTCGCAAACACTCAATCACAATTTCTAATTCTTCACACGTTCTTGTTATCTATGGAAAGCTGCAGAGTTCTCAACAATTCCGGTACCTTCTGAACAAATTCTATATGATCAAACCAGACAGAACGATTTTTAAGTCAATGTAAACAGCAACCAATATTGACTTCAGCCGACGTAGTTCCTCCCAGTGCACTGTGATACTTTGAGTCCATACCATCCACGGTTTTCAAAATAAAGGCACCATTGTGGTAGTTACTAAAGTTGAAGGATATGACGGATATTGAGGCAGTTCATTGGTATTTATATCAAAGGGCAGTGGAAGCCTCTTCGTTTTGTGTGTTTCGTTCCAGGGATTTTTTCCGACTGCTCTCCAGTGGAGGAATAATTGGATCCGCAACATACACCTGACATCCATGAGGTAAGTCATTCCTGTGTCAATACAAAGAAAAGTAGAGAGTTAGGAAATGCACTGCAGTGTCCCTGATTCTTTAAGCAGACCTATCGTGGATTTGATTGTAGCATAAATAAAATATTTTTAGGAAAACTTGCCTACATATTGGTTTTGTTACCATAAAATGTGTCCTGTGACTGTCCAAGTCTATGGAATCATGGGCTTCACTTCCTTGTTACACAATCACCGTCTTAATTAGCTCTCACTGTTCTGTAACGTTTCATTTTCGAGGTAAGGAAACAGTCAGGTTATAGAGTTGTGAGAAGATGGAGGATTGTTTTATACTCATGAAATAAAGGAGATAAATTATAGGCCGAAGCCGAACCATTGATTTTTTTTTTGATTTTTTTTTTTAAAGAAAAACATTGCCAAGTATGCATATTGAATAAGTCACGGCATATTACAGATATAACAAATGCATCCAATTTTTTAATTCTTGTCAAGAGTGAGAAACCGATTTACGCAAGTAGCCTGAATATCATTGAAATTGAAAAGAGCAATAATATAAAAAGATAAAATATAATCTAACTAATAGGCTCTCTGCATTTTATACACTTACCAAAGGGAATGTGGGGGCAGGGGAGGTGGCTGAGAGGAGGGAGATGTGAGAATGATTCACTAATTATGGTGAACTGAGCCAATACCATCTAGGCACCTCAGTGCGTTAACCTTAAACCCGGCTCATGGTGATATATATTGTTGATCGGGAGCACTTAAGAAGAGATACAGGTGATAATTAAAAGAAAAATGGTAAAAACAGGAAACTAAAGTGAAACGGAACATGTGGACATATAATGCTTGTTTCTATAGCATCCACAACCCTAGTCAGGTTCCCGATTGTGTTTATCTAGACATAAAAGGGACTACATTGCTCAGGTCCCATGTGTGAGGGTCAGGTTGTCTTTAAGAGTCCATAGCAGGTACAGACAGTCCCTAAGCACTAAAGAGTGCAGGTGCCTGTGTGTTTGAAGACATCTTGTGCACAGTCCCGTTATGAGTCACCACTAGGGATCTTGGTGCCCTCCACCGATATTCCACTTCAGCTTACCACAAGTTGAGAGACCTTCGCCACTTAAGAGTGGGCCTTGTTAGGTCTTGATAAAAAGTGAGGTTGGGGCCATCGAAAGAATAAAGTGTTTTGCTTCTCTTGTCTTGTGAGGATGAACAGCAGATGATAATGTCTCACACTGCAGAGGGTGGTGCCTTGGGTGACTTAGGCAAACAGCATATCCCATCGATAGTAAACTTCTTTGCCAAGCTTGGAAGTGATATTGATGCCACGTTATGCATTATGTAATGTGATTGTTCCTCTAGAGTGATGTTGTCTGGAATGCCTCTGATTTCTAAGATCTGGCATCTAGAGCAGCTATCTGAATAGATAGCATATGTTGTGTAGCCTAAATATTCTGAACAGAATTCCTCACAAAAGACATACAATGCTGTAGATCAAAAATGTCCTCCTCTGAGGCGTGCACCCTGTCTATAACTGCTTGCACGTCAGTGTTAATCACCACCATGTCAGCCACCGTCTGTATATCCAGTAAGAGATTCTGGCTGTCTTGTTTGGTGACTTGGGATGTCCCATCCATGGCTCCCAAGAATGTTTGCTCATTCCCTTGAGACGGACTGAGGGAGTTTGTAACCATTCCCCTGGCTCTGTGATGTATTTGAGGCCTTCTATAGCAGTCATATTGGGCTGTGCTTGTCCCAGGAGCAGGGCCCCAATGTCTTTTGTCTTGGTAAGTAAATCAGCTGGTGATTTCTGGGACCGTCGCCCCGTATCTGAGATTATTTCAGCTGCCTATATGAGGATATAGGGTCTGGTTCTTGTGCTCTAGTTGACAATGAGAAGCCGAGCAGCTCTTCCAGCCCAGAGGTCAGAAGAAGATGATAGGCACTAGGCCTACATTTCTGAATTTCTGTCTTGGAGGTGAGAAAGAACGGCATGAATTAACTCAGGTGAAAAGTCCAGAGGTGAGTACAAGCTCAATCTTGGCTGGATGTATAGATTGATCCTTGATATTTAGAGACTTGGCAGATTTCACCTTGACCTGATGAAGGTCAAGCTCCACTCCCCCAGAACCATTATCTTT
Source organism: Pelobates fuscus (assembly GCF_036172605.1). NCBI lineage: Eukaryota > Metazoa > Chordata > Amphibia > Anura > Pelobatidae > Pelobates > Pelobates fuscus. The sequence goes on along the minus strand of NC_086324.1, from coordinate 165,859,570 downwards.
TAATATGTTCTATAGGTAATGCATTATACAGATAAATGCTTTCTATTAGGGGAGCATGTTATCTACATATGTTTCATGGAAATACGAGGCATAAGCAATGATTGCCAATGATTCTTTTCTCTCTGATCTGGCAGACAAAAGGCTAAATGAAGCTGGATTTACCAGCTGCAGAAAAACCAATTCCATCAGGTTCTGTTGTATCTATAAGTACCACTTGGTGGTGCTAGCATTAAAAAAAACACTAATTGCTTTCCAGTTTATGGATGTCCTTTTAACTCATTGAGAATCAGAGCGATGTGACACCCGTTTCAGAACAGCCCAAGTTGATAATACAGGACATTTAAAAAATGTCTCCAGTTCGGCTAGATTATTATTTATAGAGCGCTACCATTTTAGATTGTAAGCTCACTTATCCAGGGCCCTCACTGCCTCTTGTTCCTGTAATTTAAACTTGCCTTGTTAAATACATTTGTTTGTCTCATCCACATAATCTACAAAATAATTTGGCACCATATACGATATCTATAAATAGAATTATTATATATCAAAGACCATGCTTCTAACACATCTTACTGGTGCAAGCGGATGTACATACTTTTAAAGCCTTAATACCATGCTCAGATTTAAATCAGAGAGATTTAATGTGTTAGGTTTTATATTTAACTGGTTGAATTCTGGTACAGTGCTGAAAGCATTGCCTGGCAATATGCTGGGCACACCCATGCCATCCAGGGATTTAAAGATAATAGACTGACTTTTTCCAAAGGGATCTCTAGAGACGTTATAACGTGACAATCCTAAATTAATTATTTTCCAAAGGGATCTCCCTAGAAAAATTAGAATGTGACAATCCTAAAATAATTATTTTCATCCAGATCTGATTAAATATCTAGAAGAGAGGGCTGTCTATTTGACAATCAGGTCCAATTCAAAATTTCTGAAGCATTTCTTTAATTCATATGTATTCGGGCTGAAATATATATTCAAATATAATTTATAAACAAATAGATTTCCTTTGTATGTTGCGTTAGATCGAATAGAATGATAGTTATTCCTTATTGCCGTCATGTAAATTTGTCTGAAATACAAATATGACAGTTCCAGTTAATCAAAGTGCGCTGTATCAGTACTGGCAAACGTGGTCTCCCACAATCCCATGTGCTAGTTACTTTGGGTTTCTCTGCTCAGGAAGTGTACCAAGTCCATATGTCAGATCCAGAGCCACATTTTGAGCGTGCAGAACATCTAATGACTTTATTTGCTAGCAGTTCTGCGGCTGATAGATTCTCTTTAAACGTGATCAGTTCTGGAGAAATGTTCTGACTCTGGAGCGCTCAGCAGAGATCCTTCTGTTTATCTACATGGCTCGAAATGTACCACTGCGCATCCAATACAGCTCCTTTAAAAATGTCTTTAAAAAAAATTTTTTTTTTAGATGAAGGGAAAAAAAGTTTTTAAAAAAATATTTCTTTATAGGGAAAAGAAAAAGCATAGCCCCCAAGCCATTAAATAATGCATACATATGACAGATAGGAAGTGAAGGCTCTCCAAACCGTGCAGTGCCGCATGGATAATATACGTTATGTAATTTTTAAGAAGGATCACAGATGGTTTTTAAATAATCTGAAGATTCCCTCTAGCAGATGACTTTTTAGAAAATGTTTTATTATAAAGCGATGAGTATACAGTGCAGTGTGGCTCACAGACCCTTCAAGCCATCATTTTAACAAAATGGAATAATAAGTTAACCCTTCAGGGTCATTATGTATGGCTCAGCCATGTCATACTTCCCAAGTGTCCCTTCTGTAGGAGAGTCAGTCCCTATTTCAGAGTCTCTTGATGTTTTGGCATGAGGTCAGGTTTTTAGAGATTTAAAATTTGGGTCGGCTGAGGGTCGGATTCACGTGGGGCTTAGAGTCCAATGGTAGACAAAGTCTGGGTCAAAACCCATGCCAGGATCACCGAGTTCTTTTTTTCTAACCTATTCCTTTATATTTTTAATGATGACACCATCTGAGAATGTTTTCCCGATCTCCCAGTGAATCAAGTGCCTCAATTCAGGATATATTCAGGGGAGACTTAAGGGATTTAGACGTCATATGTAAAAATATTTATAGTGACTTATCTCTAATAAGAGTTTAATCACAAATATGGCAAAATATGTAACATTATGATCAATAGGTTTCCAAGCCATCCATTCTATGATCATGAACCTTAGATAAACGGGTGAGATTGGGCCTAGACTGCTGATTTACTTATTAGACCCATTTTAGCCTACTCTCCTCTCTCTGTAGCTCAGTTTACCTATTCATATGTGCTTCTTTTCATTTGTATTTGACATTGTCCTCTTTTCGTCTACATGCCAGCTCCACCCATGTCATCTCACCTCTCCATATCAACATCCTTTCTCTATTTAAACTCACATCACTTTGTTTTCATTTCTTATAAAATTATTTGCTGCCCCCACTAACTCTAAATCCCAGTTCCATACTACCCCGCCCAAATCTCCTACACTTTTCCCATTTTCTACAAGGTCTGTTTCACTATCTCAATACCAGTTCTACCAGTAAACCCTCCATATTGGTCTACATGTCCTGCCCTTCCATTTTCTCCATCTACTTACTAGCCATTTGTCCATCAGTCTGTACTGCCCACTGTCTCTGTGGCGAAATTAACCTTGCCACTGGTTCTTGGAGGGACCTGCTGGCCAGCCTCTTGCCTCAGGACTATGGCCCCTGGTTCAGGACTGTTAAAAGGCTCTGTTCGAGCCTTTTAAATCACCAGGTTTGGTACATGAGAGGCATGTGTGGGAGTGTCCTGGACCTGAGAGCCAATGTAATTACAGTGTGTACTTTGTCACAGTCCCCTCTCAGGTCCAGTGGGGAATGCCCCTGGAATATGTTATGGAAAACCCCTTGCATGGGGACTTATAAGGACAGTTATGGTTGCCATTAAACAGTTCCTCTTCACCCTTAACAGCTGTATCTGCTCTGGGGATTGCTATATCACTATACTCCCCTGGGTTATAATCACTTGCCCTTGTAAGAGCACCCTGCTCTACTCTCTGGCTTAGAAGAGGTCTACCCACTGGAAGCTGGATCCTGGTTTTGGGTCCAGGATGGGTGGAGGACAGCGAGACCCCAACCAAGCTGTAACGCTGGAAGTAGGGACTACGGTGGTTATGGTGTCCAGTGCAGTGCTTATGGTACTCAAGTATTACTAGGAAGCAGCGATTGGCGGAGGCACCCAGTTGGGGTGCCAGGCGGTCCGCCACAGTCTCCTTGCTATTAAATCTTTACCTCATCTCACTATTTCATTTCAGCTTTGTTGGACTCTACTTGGACTCTCTTCTCTTATATCTCCTTCCCCAGTGGACTCTGCCTTCTTGTCTACCAGCTGGTTCTATTCCACCAGTGTGTGCTAATCTCAACGCGACTTGCGACAGGTTGCCACATGATGAAGATATCATGTTATATTAAGGTACTTAATGAACATAATTTATGGTTATCTTGTAGGCAGACACCGAGTGCCACCTCTGAGGCCTCCAAGTGCCATTGATGACATCAATGCCATAAGTTCACTATCATTGAGCTACAGGTTTAGTTTATTAAACACTTAAGAACTAGAATTGAATACAATCCTTTTATATCCTGTTATGCCAAACTTGTCAGTGGTCATTAAATGGTTGATTAAAATATAAGTGTTTAATAAACAGGAAAAGCCATGCTATGTATCACAAATCAGGTGTCACAAGTAAAAATGCATTGAAAAAAAATAAAAATAATTCAAGGACATAAAAAAGAAACCTCTGAGAGCCATTCGTGCTGGGATGCGTGAGGGCGGAGTTAGGAGGGGCTTCCAGGCAAATGGAGGAGGGGCCAGGCAAGGAGCAGAAGTGACGCTCTTCAGGGCAAACGGGTAATGAATTTTCAGGCAACAGAGCCAAGGGGCTGTTTGAGAAGCAAAACTGTACAAATGAAACACACAGAAGGACAGATCATGACAAAACCGGAACACAATATTTCTTTCACTTATAATTTAACTCAATATTTTTTTTACCCATAACTTACATATCTATTGTTTTAATAAGTCATCAACCATACTTTTACCATTCTTTTCAAGAATGTTACTGCAAGCTTCGCCATATAATGCTTCACAGATTATACAGTATCCATTATCTCGCAATATTTCAGCCAGCATCTGAAATATTAGCAAGAAGCCTGTGTGACAAAACATATGTCCGTGTATTGGTAAGGATGGCAGACTCATGTCAGAATCTACAAAATGTCTATATGTAGGCATTATACCCACAGCAGGTCGGGCTGGCTGGCCATGTATTTACATAGAGCATTGCAGGATACTATTGCAACCTGCAAATATATCCTATAATTCCCTCCCTTCCGGCAAAGCAAACAAAGCCGCCCTGTAAAACACAGAGATAGCAGGAATGGGGTTTGTTACATTTTAAAATAATAATGTATCCTTGGTTAATTTAGCATTTTCTTTATTCAATGGAAGATAAAAAACATGTGCTTTTATATATTTCCTTAGTTAATTTAGGTTGTTTAAAAATCCAAACAAAAAAGGCAAACAACTGTTATACTACCATAACTAATTACAAGATATTTCAACAGTTAAAAGAATTACTGTTATTATAGTACAAACACCGTTATCTCTAAAAAAACAGCAACAACACACATCAAACCAAAAGTTATTTTCTGTAACCCAAAGACAGAGGATTTTCCTTTAATATCGTTTCGTTTTAGTGGGTGGCATATTAATTAATAATTATAATCTGGTATTTATAAAATTGACATTTTTGTTTCCCAACAAACATGAGAAACAGCTGATGCAATGGGGACACGGCCTGCAGCCAATTTATGCATTTTGCCAGCATTTTCAGAATCTTTTTTATTTATTTTAAATTTGCAAAGATGCTTTTTGCTGGAATAATGGATATTGTATTTCTGCCAAAACTAGTCCCGGGAGAATAAACGAGGACAAAACAAAAAGATAAATAAAAATTGCAATAGTGAAGCGCTGGGATTAGCTTCCTTTTGAGAGACAGACATGATACGATTAATGAACAAAAATGATTTGAACAAAAATGAACAAAAATGCATAATTTTTTAGTGATCAAAAATACTTTTTTAATTTTAACCTGTGGTTTGAGACAAGCTCTCAAGATTTCATTATTTTTATTAAAAAAAAATTCTAAACTGGAAAGGGATTTAAACAATGTCTGCAATATATAATTCCTCCCTTTGCCCATATAGAGGTATTTTATTCTGTCTCATCATTTTCTGGTCTGGTAGGGGTTTAGAATTTTGGAGCTGTCAGGATGTGGTGTGGTGTATTCCTTTACCGCCACTGTAACAGTAACAGAATTTTCATGACAGGCGCAAATGCCTGAAGCTTAGAGATTCCCTTTTATACAATATACAAAAGTAAAGAAGAAGCAGAGTTTCTTAAAGTGCCCGGGACACTGTAATAAATCACCCTTAATGTGACATCGTTTTTCACGGCACCTGGGATGTGGCGGCGGGGGACATGGCTCTTCCCTCTATCTCTGTCCTTGTGTCTTCTCCCTGCGGTAACATAAATGCCGGGCTGGGACTTGAATGACGCTGCCTTCTCATAAACGGGAAAACGCTGCAGGTGACAATGTGAACAAGATTGTGCGATAGAAAAATATTCAGTAACAACCTGAAAAGCATTAGCAACAAAAATATGTATTTTGACTGTCTATTGTTTTTACACAAACCACTGCTCCCTAGAGCATGACAAGAAAACGTTATTCTAACAGCAACAAAAAAAAAGAACCGATGTTCTAACAGTCAACGGTATGGAAGATTCTTATTGGCTGTGAGGCACCATGATGTAATTCCAGCTAAATGCAATCTAAAGCTATTTAACCAAACGGTAATCTAATTGTATTCCTATTGGCTGTGAGGCTCTATGATATCACTCGAGCTACTGGACATTTTCCGACTGGCTCTCGAGCACCTATATGTAATGCTACCCAATGGGAATCTGACTCAATTGACCATTCGGCAACATGAAGACCCTCTAGCCAATAGCAAGCTAAGACTACCAAACAAACAATAATCTAGTTTTCTGTTGCCCACGGGACACCAATAAGCCGCCTTAACCAAAACACCGTTAAAGACTATCCAGCTAAAGGCAAACTAGTTTTCTAATATATGGAGTGAAAAATTTATAGAACTAAATAAGTCTTTCAAAATCTAAACTCAAATAAAATGTCAAAGCACGAATTTCCACAATTTCCACAAACAGGGTTATTCACTAACGCCGAGAATTCAAACTGAATTTAAAATTTTCAACTAAAATTGGTGAACTGGAAGCTTTGCTGAATTTTTCCATTTCAGCTTTTTTGGACTTTAAATTGGTGAAAATCACTTTGAAATCACTTGAAATTCCTGGTAATTCTCATTTAGCAAATAAGCCCCTGGAAAAGTCCTGCTTTGCTTTTTATCATTATTTTATATATTTATTCAATTAGTGTAACCCTTTTAAATGTTTATTTATGTTTCTGCTTCTGTAGCTATCATCTTTGGACTTAGTTCTTATTCATCTCCTTCATCTTATGCATTAACCTTCACAAGAAGATGATTTACAGTTATTTAACCCCATTGTTTTTTAGTTTCTTGGTTTAGCCCAGGGGTAAGATGCCATATTATATTCAGTCATTTTATGGCTGGTCAATCATAACGCCTTAACCATGTTTGATTGGTTGAGCAATCGTTCGATTACTTGATCTCATGTTGGTTCTTTGTCTATTTTGACCTTGACATAAATTTTTTCGGACCGTGTTTCCCCGGAAATACACCCTACCCTGAAAATAAGCCCTAGCTGAATTTTTGGGGTGGGCTGCAATATAAGCCCTACCCCAAAAATAAGACCTAGGCATTGCACCTTTGCGGCCCGGCGGGACTTCCTTCTTCTATGAGGAGGAGGGGGAGGAGCGTTGCGGGCCGCGGCATTGCGCAACGTGATGACGACGCGCGCAGCGCCGTCAGTCTGCCTTCACGGATCTTCAGCGGAAGGATCCATTTCCAGGCGGTGAGGCACCCAGTGGTCGGACTCGGCGGGCAAGGAAGGCATCTTTGAAATGTGAGTAGATATTTTATGTCTGGGACTGAATTAATTAAAGGGGGCGGTGAATTAATTAAAGGAGGGGCGAATTAATTAAAGGGGCGGTGAATTAATTAAAGGGGGGGCGAATTAATTAAAGGGGGCGGTGAATTAATTAAAGGGGTCCTGGATTAATTAGAGGGGGTGGATTTATTAAAGGGGGGTGGATTTATTAAAGGGGGGTGGATTAATTAAAGGTGGGGTGGATTAATTAGAGGGGGTGGATTTATTAAAGGGGGGTGGATTAATTAGAGGGGGTGGATTAATTAGAGGGGGTTGATTAATTAGAGGGGGTGGATTTATTAAAGGGGGTAGATTAATTAGAGGGGGTGGATTAATTTAAGGGGGGTAGATTAATTAGAGGGGGGTGGATTAATTAAAGGGGGGTGGATTAATTAGAGGGGGTGGATTAATTAGAGGGGGGTGGATTAATTAGAGGGGGTGGATTTATTAAAGGGGGGCAGATTAATTAGAGGGGGGGTGGATTAATTAGAGGGGGGATGGATTAATTAGAGGGGGTGGATTAATTAGAGGGGGTGGATTTATTAAAGGGGGTGGATTAATTAGAGGGGTGGATTTATTAAAGGGGGGTGGATTAATTAAAGGGGGGTGGATTAATTAAAGGTGGGGTTCAATGTACATACCGGTATCGTAAATAAATAAGCCCTACCCTGAAAATAAGCCCTAGTGTGTTTTTTGTGACTAAAATCACTAGAATTACAAATATTAAGTCATGATAGCTATACTGTAAAAATGATCTGAGCTATTTTTCCCGATCGCTGTTTTGGTGTATAATTTGCAATTACCTTCTGCACAATTTCTGATTTAGTAAAGAGATTCATTAGTATTTCATCAAAAATAATAATTTGTTGCAAATAACCCTATGCGAATTATCACAAGGCAAATGTATAATTTTAAATAAGATTTATCTCAGCAGGCCAAGGCATGTGTCCTTGATCAAGGACATACGAGTCATCATATGCGACTTTAAAAACACAAAAACATGAACTCACATTAATTCGATATTCATTTTAAATAGGCCGTGTTCTACTGACAGATAATATTTAAGATGGAATTTTACAAACCCTTTCTTGGTCTCCGGAGGAATAAATGCTTGACCCAGAAGACTCTTGTACATATCGGATTTTAGGTATCTCGGGTACGAATCCTGGAACAGAAAATAGGAAGATCTTGTTACATTTATTGTCAGCAATAATTTGGTAGGATTTGCATTCACCTACCTGGGACTTCCAGTGGGGAAAAATGTCATAAAAAATAACAAATTGAGAAGCAATCTTTCTTTGTAGCATTCATCAGAAAGCAGAAAATAGAAAACAAACCCAAGGCACACCAGAGTTTGCACATAAACATTATTTTTATTCATGCAATACAATAATGGATTAAACAAACGTGACAGAAGAGAAAGCGCATAGAACACTGCGAAATATGTTAAAACAATAGTCCCAAAACCACTTCTGAGTAATAATAAAGTGCTAAGAATTCCTACAAACACCCATATAAAATGGTATACTAACCAAGAGCAGGAGATGTGATAGCCCCGATGTTTCGGCCCTTAAGCCTTCCTATGGGGGACCTCTCACTGAATCTTCCAACTTCTCACTTAGATACCCCGTAGCCACCTAAAATGATGAATCTGAACTAATTAGCCCAAGTGCAGTCAGCTGAGCGAGGGGAGCATCTTTGGTAAACTATCTGATAGAGAGACACTTCCATACTCCACCGGAACATACTTCCAGGTTCTCGTGAGGTCCCGACACACATGCGTCTAATAACGTCACCACGTCTGTGTGTAATGACGTGTCTCATCATCTAGAACACTACAGGGGAAATAGTGGCCAAAATTGGTAAACGGAAAGAAAAGTAAGCTTATTTTCACATTTGCATAATGGCCACGATTTCCCCCTGTAGTGTCCTAGATGATGAGACACGTCATTACGCACGGGGTGACGTTATTAGACGTTATTAGACGCATGTGCATCATGTCGTCATGAGAACCCGGAAGTATTTTCCGGGGGAGTATGGAAGTGTCTCTCTATCAAATCGTTTACCGAAGGTGCTCCCCTCGCTCAGCTGACTGCACTTTGGCTAATTAGTTTAGATGAATTGTTTTAGGTGGCTACGGGGTATATAAATGGGAAGCTGGATGAGTCAGTGAGAGGTCCCCCCAGAGGAAGGCTTAAGGGCCGAAACGTCGGGGCTATCATATCTCCTGCTCTTGGTTAGTATACCATTTTATATGGGTGGTTGTAGGCATTCTTAGCACTCTATTATTACTCAGAAGTGGTTTGGGGACTATAGTTCTAACATATTTTGCACTTTTTTTATGCACTTTCTCTTCTATCAAGTTTGTTTAATCCATTATTGTTTTGCATGAATAAAAAATGTTATGTGCAAACTCTGGTGTGCCTTGGGTTCATTTTCTATATTCTTTATATATATATATATATATCCGGTGGGGGAACTGATTTTTCCCTTAAGAGCATCCAGTACCCTTTATACCACATTACTTATCACCAATCCCAGTTGAGCTTTTTCTGTAATCATATATTTGGAAATTAATCAGAAAGCATACTACTGAAATGTTCTAAATATATGGTCAGAGGTTAAAAAGGAGACGTCACATTTAAGCTTGATGTTTATTCCCATGATTAATAAAATATTTGACTCCTGTTTTATACAATGGTTCAGTTTTATATCTTTAAATTAATATCATTTTGCTGTGATGTCACATTTTCATTTTAAAAAGGCACATTCAGTGAATATCATGCGAATAAACATACCCCCCATGATTCCTATCTCATCCCAGCCAATTTCCTTAAGTAAATAAACATCAGAAAATGAAGTCCTTATTTTAAGTTAATGTGATCTCATCTCCCGTAGTTGGCATAACTTGCAGGAACAGGGAGAATCGTGGGAAGAATAAGCAGACTTTCACATACAACAGGAACATGTAACATGGCAGCACACATTACACAATACAGTCAGTGTATGCAAGCCGACTTTTAATATCCTTCTGTTTGACAAAACCCTTTACATTAACTCTGTACCATTGCGGGAATACATTACAAAGCATTACAAATAGAAATGTGAAAGTTGGACAGCTTTGGGGTTTTGGTACCTATGATAATACGCATTGTAATTTTTCCGCCGGTCTGTTACAATGAAAGTAATGTCTGCATCGTGAAACCCACCTTTTTCATTAACATGTAGATATGCATCTGGGCGTCATCCAACACAAACCGATGGGGGTCCTTTATGTTTACTAAGGTTTTCTCCATGGTCTTGCTGTCAATGTTTACCCAGTGTATTGCTCCCGGTGCTAAAAACGTCCTGTTTGTACAAGAACAGACAGAATCGTATCCAGAAAAGGGAACCATACAGTTTATTACATTATAGTCTTTTCAAGTAAACATTGGTCTGTATTCATATGAAAAATGGACCATATTGGCACAGATGTTCTTTGCATGTAAAAATTGGTAAGTAGTTTAATGTTCTAGATGTTTAGGAAGATGTATTGTGTTATAAAGTTCTAGATGTTTAAGAAGACGTATCTTGTTATAATGTTCTAGATCAGGTGTAGGCCACCTTCTGCACACCAGATTTTGTGGACTTTATTTCATCTGATGCTTTGCCAGCATTGCGTCTGTAAGAGCATTATGGGGTATGTAGTCTACAACAGTGCCGAAGGTTGTCTACCCCTGTTCTAGATGTTTAAGAAGAGTTAACTAATGATAAACTCTACATGTTTCGGAATAGGTAGCTAGTTATATCGTTCTGCAAATTTAATAATAGGTAGTTAATTATAACAATCAAGAGAATAGGTAGTAAACTAAAGTCTAGATATTAGGGACTCGTGTCTACATATGGCAGCAATGTCCAAGTATGGTAACCTATCACAGATATTTCCGAAGTCCATTCCCTCCAGATCCATAAACCTTTTTTTATCTCTCCCTTAAAATATCTCACCAAAACTAAAAATAAGCTGCCCACTAAACTATTTCTTGCTGCTCGTAGAGTCACATCGTCATGTTTGCTATTCCCCCTCCCATCTCTCTTGTTTAGGCAAAATTAAAGAACCCTTTGTTGATGGTCAAATTCACTGAGTTGCAGCAGAGAGGATGGACCTTAGGTGCAGAGATAGTACCCAACGGCTCATAACACATACCACCATACCCAGTAATAATAATATTTAGCTCTAAAGGTTATGGTGCTTACAGAGCCATGCATCTTCAATATTTACTGCACTTTAAATTATGCCATGATGTTAAAAAGAATCATGTTTACCTGTACAATAATAACTTACTCATACACAGATTGTACGGTCGATGCAACCTTAGAGAGTTCCCCGTAACGCAGCTCTTCACAAGCTTCCCAAAAGAGAAGATTTTCAGCTAAAAGAGAAATAAACATTAATTTACTGGATACTAGCACACTGTTCACCATCATAAAGAGGAGAGGATTGATGATTGAGTTTTCAAAGTTCCTTGACTGTTCGACTACCTTTGGACAACAATCATCATCATTCTGACTGCCAATCTAGTTAGAAAACAGCATTAGGCAAAAGTGGGACAACCCTGGTTTATGTATATCAAAATGATGAAACCTCTAAACTGAAACTTATTATCCTGGCCAGTCTTTGTGGGCTTGGTCAATTTGTCAGTAGAAAAGTGTGCCAGAAGCCACAGGAGACGAGTGGAGTTTGGGATTTATAATCTGTTGTTTGGTGTGCATGTTACTTCATTTTGTGTAGGACTCAACCAGGATACAAAAAATACTTAATGTTCTGTTCCACAATTTCTTACCACTAAATTCCTTCTCTAAGAACTGCAAGAACTCCTTCCGTCCTCGTTGGTCATTGAGCAGCTCCATAAAATTAAAAGTCCAACGATCTACTCGCAGTTTGGTGGGCATTGGTACCCTGGAGAACACAGGAAAGTATGAGATACGTGTGGAGCATTGGATGCACGTTGGCAAATACCAGAACATACTGCTCTTGGGTCAAAGAGCTGGATCTGGTACATCTGTTCTAAGATTTAATAAGAAGAGTTGTGAAGACCCTCAGATAATAAACAAGAATTTAGATTTATTGGAGTTTATTTTCAAACCTTAGAAATGGGGAGGACTAGAAAATGTAATGTAAACTTTCAGACCAAAACTGACAAATAGCTGTCTTTGTTTCCAGTTTGACTTTTTTTCTCCCAAAAATTTAGAACTCCCTTAGCAATTCTCCATGATTTACAATTGAATGATTTCTGTAGAGAAATATGTTTTTGTTTCTACACTTCTGAATCCCTGCAGAGGAACTGTACAAGACATCTCTTTCACCTCTTCATTACAGCAACTTATGTATGCCAAACATCATGTCTGCATTTTAGCAGCCAGAGAGGGGAAAGGGAGGTTGGGTACTCAGCAAAACATAATAAAGCTTATATTCAAGCTGTAGCTTGCAAAGCCCTGTATAATACAGGCTTTAATTGTACTTACTGTATGATGCATTATATCCATATACAGCAATTATTTTTATAGTTGGGTTCTGTTATTGGGAAAATGCATACCGCGATATACTGCCAGGTTCCAGAAAAATACTCGTAAGCAGAGCATTTGACCTACATGTCAAATTTACTGTCCCCTTACTTCAAGCCTTGTCTAAAATATGCGATATAAGAACAGTGAGTCCCACTGCAGAAAAAGTAAACATGTATTCATTTAGATATTACACATTTTGTATTTATCCCTAAGCAGACATCTCTTAGCAAAATTGCAGTTAATATATCAATCCTAACAGGATGTGACTGGCCTCATTCTTTTGATTTGTAGACATTACAGAGAGAGAGGTCAGAGAGATAGCAGACTAAAAATACTGAGTACATGTGTAGATAAATCGAAATACCAGTAATGACGCACTGTATAAACATAGATATAGGAACAGAACAGATACTTGTTAGATGGACATAGAGCAAGCCATATTATATCCCTAAATGTACCCCGGATTATGGGATTCTCAGGAGGTTTGGAGTCAGTCTGGTGTTCAATGAATGTCTCTAATTTGTATAGAATCTACTTGTAGCAGACACCAAATTTTCGGAAATTCTTTTCAACAGGGTTAATCCGTAAAGTGAGAATTCAAAGTGAATTACAAATTTAAGGCAAGTAGCCAAGCAGAACGAATAACTGACTTAGAGAATTCTTCCAGTTTGGCTGTTGTAATCTTACATTTTCAATTCACTTTAAATTCTCACTTTTAAAAAACACTTAGTATATGTAATTACATTAATCTTACTAGTATGCATTACATTCTTGCTAATCTTACTAATATATAATAAAGTCTAGATGAAGGAAAGGAGAGGTTCGTTCATAAACAAGGCAGGGTGCCACCAATTTTTTAAAAAAAAAGGTTTAATTTTTATTGTGAAGGCTCATTTATTTTTGGCACTCATAACATTAACACAGTTAAAATGCTGGCGTGTGGATAAAACACAACTGCTCTATAATTAAATATCTCATTTCAAACAATTCTGATGTCATGTGTAAAGAAATTCTAGTGGTAGAACTGTCTCTACAATCTACAGACTTTAAGTGCGTCCCGTTTTAACTCCTATTGGCCAATGTGCATTGTTACACTACTGTTCACATCCTACTCCAGAACCCAGCAGTTGTACAGAATTTCATGGATTCCCTGCTTTAGTACAGGTGAACTATTTTGTAGCCATTATATTGAACCTATGTCTGGAGTCCTATGGCGCTGCCCTTCCATTATGTATTAAACTATTTTTAAAGCTAAACAAAACTCCCCATTAGCCCATCTCCTCTGTGCTGCTTTGGTTAATGAACAAGGAATTATTAACCTGAGAAGCAATGGGTGGTTGTGATTGGCTGAGAGTGTCAGCTGACTGCTTTCAACTTATCACAGTGCCCATTGCTGGTATGGCTAGAAGGAAGTGTGTAATCTCTGCATTAGCTACACTTTCACTGGGGGCGGGGCTACGGGAAACCAGGGACCCTTATTCAGTGTTTATACTGCTCGAAAAAGGTTTAACACTGAATGGAGGGACAATACCACGGGACTCCAGGCACTATAATCACAGAGATGAAATGATTATAGTGCCAACAGTGTCCCTTTAAACATTAGTTTTCCTAGTTAATACTTACATAAGAGAATTCATTGTCCAGTACATGACATCATCTGTAATCCACGGGTTACTGGGGAGACAGCCTGACATAACGGGGTCATGAGCTAGATACTGCTCGCTAAATTTCAGAAACCTGAAAAACAGAAAGATACGGATATATTTACTAAGGCATTCTTATCTAAAAAGAGGGGTGGAGCTATTAATAGACAGCAATCACCATGGATCCAATGGAATCAGCAAGAGACTTCTACTTGTTGCCATGGTGACTGCTCCACTTTTAGAACTTTGCCCCAGTTTTTATTTACCGGCAATTTTTTAAATCTCCCCATAGACTGGTGAGTCTATTCAGTATGAACTAATTATCCAACTAGTCTGATAATCGTGAAATATATTTTACTTAATTGTTCTACAAGATCAGCCTAATGCACAATGCAAGCTTTAAATAATGCCCTTCTTTACAGAATATCTTTTTTTTTTTAAATGGATTCCTTGTAAACAAAGGATCTGAAGATCTCTCCAAGTTCTCTTCTGTATCAGCTCTGGAGAATCCGGGTATTATTTATGAAAGTAACAGGGAAAACAGTTAAAAACAGCTCAAAATTCGGCCTAATTACAGTTTTGATCCAACATTGACTTCTGCATGAGAGAACTATTACTGTTACTGGGAAATATATACCCCCATTTAGTAGATTACAGGCCTCCCAACAGTCCAGATATCGGGGTCCTGCGCCGCATCCGGGGACACCAGTGAACTGTCCTGGGGAAGCCAAGCTCGAGTGCATCATTAGATATACTTGTGCTGGGTATGACCACTAGACGCCTGCAGAGAGCGCTTCAGCAGAATGCCCTGCATTGTCCTAAGGGCTAGTCCAGCCCATTTCTCTGGGTGAACCTGTTCATTATGGGCGCTGCCAGTGGAGCAAGCTGCATTACCAGTGATGTAGCCTCTGAGGCCCGCACGCCTATCCCGCTTTGCACACTTCCACTATTGGAAGGTATGCATTAACTGTGGAGAAATTACTAGAGGATTGACCATTTTAGGCTGAAAAAGGCAAACTAGACAAATTCTCTAACTCAGTTTTTTTTTTTTTAACAGTTTAGCTATTTTTGCCTTAATATTGCCCTATCATATCCGATTTAGTCTGTACAGTAAAAAAAAAAAACTTAGGGGATTGTCGCTAATTAGCGATTTACAGTCACAAAACTTCAAAATGTAGGCAAAGAGGAAAACTATATCTGTAGTATATGATCTACAAAGCATGAACGTATGGCTCATTTCTGCGGCAGTAGTCATATCTCCTCGCTCTAAATACTGAAATCTGAAAGTTTGCCAACATTAACAAATGCACGTTTAAAAATAGAGAGCACTGCGGACAGGCGACGACAGAATTTGCAGATCCACAGCCACGGATCCCTAAATGGCAAAATGTGACAAGTCAGCAGATGATTTGGAAAATTTAGGTCAAAACAAGCAAGTCTAGTTAAGTCTTAGAATTATACTAATCAGCAGTGACAGCTGCCTGTTTGAGACAGTGACGGACGGTTTTGGCTTTGCAGAGAATTGTACAACATTCCTTATAAGGAAAGTTGCCCTATCTGCCATGTTTTCCTGGACACACATACCTTCTTCATGTTGATTGGCAGCACATGGCAATGCTGCCCTGAATATTGCCCATCAGTGTGTATCGATGATATGCGTCCTGGATATGGTATCCGTACTCAGCATCATGGGTAATGTAGTTCAGAAACAGTTGGGCTGCCAAGGCGGACCAGAACTAATTTAAGGAATCAGCCAGTCATGAGCATGCACTTTATGTATGTAACCAGGGGTGTTTTAAGGGACTGAGAGGGGCTGGAGCACCAAGTGTGGTCATGGAAAGCCCTGGATCTGATTTAGGCATCTTTTAATTGTCAGCCCTGAGTTCCTTGTAATATTACGGGGTGCAGAGCATAAATGCAGTGGTTACAGCTTTAATGCTGAAAGTTTGGGGTTAATGCTGTGGATGTAAGATTAATACAGCAGGTGTGGGGGTAATACAGGAGGTGTGGGGTTATTGATCATTCCATGCCTGGCTTTCTCATGTTCTTATTAATGACGTTCCATCCTTCATCCTTGGTGACATCGTCTCCCCGTTGGTGACATCGTCTCCCCATTTAAGCCATCTAGCGGCTCAGTGGCCTCAAGTTTTCTCTTAACCACTTCCTTCTCACTCAGAGGACTAACTCTCCTAAATAAAGAGTTTGTTATACCCCTGACCCCATCTTCTACAACTTGAGCTCTTTCACGTGACTCTCAAGCACCACTTTCCTAACTCTCATCACCATCTCCTAAGGTGTTCTCAAGGTTCCCCTCAACCAACATCTTCTATCTAACCCACCTCAGCTAATCTGACCTGACTCTACATTATCCACTTTCACAATCTCCTGTTCTACACTAGCAACCACCTTATAATTCTCTTACTTTTTAACGTTCAATTGGAACCAGTGAAAGGGTCTAGAGCCACACTCATACATGGGTGAGCAAGGCCCTGTACCTTCAGTGGTCCATGATGTGTTTTGTTAATGGTGGCCTTCAAAGGGGCATTAAATTGATTTAGAAATCAGTACTACATGTTCTACCGTTTCTAAAAAAAAATATATATTCATGTTTAGTGCTATTGTTTTATTATTAGGGTAAATGTCCCATTAAACCAAAGCAGACTCTTTTCCAGCAAATATAAAGGATCAGAAATCTCACCCCTCCAGGCAGATCGAGGATTTCACTCTCGTTCTCGCCATGGCTTTATTCAAATATTCCAGCTGGTTCAAAAGAAGAAATAAATACAGAAATAGCTTTACTTAACTCTGTTTATATGTAAATACAACTATCAGCCTTTATCCTAAATATTATACTACACAATTACAGGAACCCTACTCACAATAGCATTTTGAAAGCAGAAATATCTGTAATAAAAGTTATATGTGGGAAATTCAAAATGTTCAATCCACCTACACGCCTGCACCTGCAGCTCATGGTGATGGAGGGGAATGAGTCAGCTCATGGTGATGGTGGGGAATGAAGCAGCTCATGGTGATGGATGGGACAGAGGCAGCTCATGATGATGGATGGGAATGAGTCAGCTTGTGGTGATGGAGGGGAATGAGTCAGCTTGTGGTGATGGAGGGGAATGAGGCAGCTTGTGGTGATGGAGGGGAATGAGGCAGTTCATGGTGATGGAGGAGGATGAGACAGCCCATGGTGATTAAGGGGAATGAGGCAGCTCATGGTGATGGAGGGGGATGAGGCAGCTCATGGTGATGGAGGGGGATGAGGCAGCCCATGGTGATGGAGGGGGATGAGGCAGCCCATGGTGATGGAGGGGGATGAGGCAGCTCTTGGTGATGGAGGGGGATGAGGCAGCTCATGATGATGGACACGAATGAGGCAGCTCATGGTGATGGGCAAGAATGAGGCAGCTCATGGTGATGGAGGGGAATGAGGCAGCTCTTGGTGATGGAGGGGAATGAGGCAGCTTGTGGTGATGGATGGGAATGAGGCAGCCCATGGTGATGGAGGGGGATGAGGCAGCTTATGGTGATGGAGAGGGATGAGGCAGCTCATGCTGATGGACAAGAATGAGGCAGCTCATTGTGATGGGCAAGAATGAGGCAGGTGATGGAGGGGAATGAGGCAGCTCTTGGTGATTGAGGGGAATGAGGCAGCTCATGGTGATGAAGGGGAATGAGGCAGCTCATGGTGATGAAGGGGAATGAGGCAGCTCATGGTGATGAAGGGGAATTGGGAAGCTCAAGGTGATAGACAAGAATGAGGGAGCCCATGGTGATGGAGAGGAATGAGGCAGCTCATGGCGATGGAGGGGATTCAGGCAGCCCTGTCAGGATCGGGACAGGGATCCAACACGCAGAGTACAAACAGGTACAGGATACGTATACCGGACCTTAGAATGGCCGGACTAACGTACGGAGAATATAGAGAATGGTCAGAGACAAGCCGAGGTCGAGGGAACGAGAGGACAGGTAAGCGAGGAACAAGCCGGGTCAAGGATAACAGAGGTAAACAGAGTAAGTCAAACAAGCCGGGTCGGAACCAAAGGGAAAACTGAAAATACCAGAGCACTGTGTGACTAGGCAGGCTAGAACCACGACAGGGCAATGAGCAAATGAGAGAAGCACTGTTAAATACCCTGGATCAGAAGGGTAGACACGCCTCCGACGAGTCCTGATTAGTCTCCACACAATTGAGTGACAGGTCGTTCCGGGTTGGCGTCATGACGTCGACTTCCGGACGTCATGCTACAAAAGGAAGTGACTCCCTCGCGGCCGGCGTTTATGTGACCGGGTGGACCGCGAGGAACAGGGGAAACAGACCGTCCGGATGGATAGACGTCTAAGTCTCTACCTCTCCCAGAGGTAGAGACTTCAGGTACCCTGACAGTACCCCCCCTCTCAGAAACGCCCACCGGGCGGAATGAACCGGGACGAGATGGGAAGCGGAAGTGAAACGCCCTGCGGAGACGAGGAGCATGAACATCCTCTTGAGGCACCCAACTCCTCTCCTCAGGACCATATCCCTTCCAATCGACCATATATTGTACTCTCCCCCGAGAGATTCGAGAATCGATGATAGCGTTAACCTCATACTCCTCCTGACCCTCCACCTGAACAGGGCGAGGGGAGGAGACCGTGGAGGAAAATCTGTTACAGACTAGTGGTTTCAGCAATAAAACATGAAATGAGTTAGGGATGCGTAAGGCAGATGGAAGAACTAGACGATACGCAACTGGGTTAATTCGAGTCAGCACCCTGTAAGGTCCAATATAACGAGGAGCGAACTTCATGGAAGGCACTTTTAAACGAATGTTTCTTGTACTCAACCATACTCTATCACCTGGAACAAACACCGGAGCCGCCCTTCTACGTTTATCAGCGTGTTTCTTAACCAGCATAGAATTGTGCAGAAGAATTTGTCGAGTCTGATCCCACAACTTCCTCAAATTGGCAACATGAACATCAACCGACGGTAACCCTTGGGAAGGAGAAGCCGAGGGAAGAATAGATGGATGAAAGCCATAATTCATGAAGAAGGGGCTTGAATGAGTAGAATCACAAACGAGATTGTTGTGTGCAAACTCCGCCCAAGGAATCAAACCAACCCAATCGTCCTGGTGTTCAGAAACAAAACAACGTAAATATTGTTCAATCTTTTGGTTGGTGCGTTCAGCAGCTCCGTTAGACTGAGGATGATAGGCAGAAGAGAAATTCAATTTGATACCCAGTTGAGAGCAGAAGGACCTCCAAAAACGGGAAACAAATTGGGAACCTCTGTCAGACACAATTTGGGAGGGTATCCTATGTAAACGAAAAATCTCCCTTGCGAATATCTCTGCCAATTCGGGGGAAGACGGGAGTTTAGGCAGAGAAACGAAGTGAGCCATCTTGGTGAATCTGTCAACCACGGTGAGGATAACAGTCTGTTTTTTAGAGATAGGTAAATCGACAATGAAGTCCATAGCTAAACAGGACCATGGCTTCTCTGGAACCTCTAAGGGATGCAGAAATCCACATGGGAGCGTATGAGGTTGCTTAGTCTTAGTACAAACCTCACACGTACCGATGAAATCCTTAACATCCTTACGTAAAGCAGGCCACCAGAAATCTTTGGAGATTAAAGCATACGTCTTGCGAATGCCAGGATGCCCAGCTACCTTGCTGTTGTGGAAACACCGTAACACTTCCAGTTGGAGAGCAGGAGGAACGAAGTGTCTATCCCCAGGAGTCTGTTTAGGGGCTAGATGTTGTAACTTCATGATCTCAGCAAGCAACGGAGAATGAATCCTGAGATTCGTGTTAGCGATGATATTACATTTAGGAACTATCGAGGAAAGAACTGGCTCTGCTATAGTGGACGGTTCATATTGGCGAGATAAAGCATCGGCTTTAGAGTTCTTAGAACCAGGTCTATAAGTAAGCACATAATTGAAGTGAGTCAGGAATAAGGACCAACGAGCTTGCCTGGCGGATAGGCGCTTAGCCTCCCCAATATAGGACAAGTTCTTGTGGTCCGTTAGAATCGTAACAGGATGTAAGGTCCCTTCTAATAAATGTCTCCACTCCTTTAGAGCCATAATGAGCGCTAAGAGTTCCCTGTCACCGATGTCATATCTGCTTTCAGGGCCAGATAGTTTCTTAGAGAAAAAACCACAAGGGTGTAACGGTTTGTCCACCCCTAACCTTTGTGACAGAACAGCACCTACTCCCGTCTCAGAGGCATCGACCTCGAGTAGGAACGGCAGAGTCGTATCAGGATGGACTAAAATTGGGGCAGAAGCAAAAAGTTCCTTGAGAGTCTTGAAAGCAACAAGGGCCTTAGTAGACCAGGTCTTAGTATCAGCCCCTTGTTTGGTCATATTGGTAATAGGCGCAATAATAGAAGAGTAACCCTTAATAAAGCGCCTATAATAATTAGAGAAACCAATAAACCTCTGAATCGCCTTAAGTCCCTTAGGCAATGGCCAATCTAAAATAGATTGGAGTTTGTCAGGATCCATCTTAAAGCCTTCCCCAGAAATCACGTAACCAAGAAAGTCTATCTGAGACTGGTCAAAACTGCATTTCTCCAATTTACAGTATAAGCCATGTTGCAGAAGTTTGTGCAATACCTTTCTGACTTGTCTGTGGTGGGTCTCAATGTCCCTAGAGTGTATAAGTATGTCATCCAGGTATACAATAACACAATCATGTTGAAACTCCCTAAGAACTTCATTAATCAAATCCTGAAATACTGCCAGAGCATTACAAAGACCAAATGGCATAACCGTGTATTCATAGTGACCATAACGGGTATTGAACGCTGTCATCCACTCGTGTCCATGCTGGATTCTCATCAAGTTATACGCCCCTCTGAGATCTAACTTGGTGAAAATTTTAGAGCCCTTTAAACGATCAAACAGCTCGGTAATCAAAGGAATCGGATAGGCATTTCTTTTTTTTTTTTTTTAATTCTTTATTTTTGCATGTGCATATAAGTTACAGGCAAGCGTGCAGGGCCACAACAGCTACTGCAGGCATAATCATGGCATTTCAATAAGTGGCATTTGATACAGCACACATTTTTTTTTTAAACATGGAACAGCAGGTTTGGTACATTCTAGATATTCGTATAATTAAGTTAAGAGATCTAGGCTTAACGAGCGGTAAAACGATAAGGTATGTCAGCAGGTCGTCTATAGCGAGGATGGAAGATCATAATGTAAGCTGACAGTAAGCGTAGATTAACTGTGAAAATACTGGCCTTCTAGTGAGGCATTGGCATGAAAACAGTGCACATTAGCATTTTAAAAAATTGTAGACAGGCGTAAACTTTCCTACATGCCACCTAGGTAAGAAAGTAGGTGCTTCTCGATCTAACACAAAGTGTAGACCAGCTTAGTAGTTATGGTGAACATGGCTGAGTGGTAGGTAATTCTGGTCACTGGAGGGCCTAAGCATATAATATAACAAGCTTTTATATTGAACAGGCTTATTTGGATCCCGCCCGTAGTTGCTTTAACCAGGGTTGAAAAGCATAGTATGTACCTACTGAATGAGTTATAGCAGGGTAGTGTACAATAGGCTATGTGCGTAACTCAAGACGTGGGACTATAGTCTTAGGATAACTACTAGGTAGTATATTTATATGTTTGGTTTGTAGCAAGCCTTTTTCAATAAGCGGTAGGTTGCAACATAAAGTTAAGGTAAAACATTGAGGCCTAACGAGAGGTAAAACTATAGGTATGTCAGCCGGTCGTCTATAGCGGGGATGGAAGATCATAATGTAAGCTGACAGTAAGTGTAGGTCAACAGCGAGTATACTGACGTTCTAATGGGGCGTTGGCATGAAAACAGTGCACTTTAGCATTCCAAAAAATATAAACATGCTTAAACTTTCTGATATGCCACCTAGGTAAGTAAGTAATTGCTTCTCAATCTAAAGCAGAGTGTGGGCCAGCTTAGTAGTCATAGTAGACTTGGCTGAGCGATAGGATATGCTGGTCACAGGAGGGCCTATGCATACAATATAACAAGATTTTATATTAAACAAGCTTAATGTGGTCCCGCCCGTGGTTGCCTTAACCAGGGTAGAACAGCATAGTATATACAGACTGATTGAGCTATAGCAGGGTAGTTTAAAGTGGACTATGAGCGTAACTCCAGACGTGGAGCTATAATCTTAGAATAACTATTTTGTAGCATTGGTATACGTTTGGTTCGCAAGCAGCCTTTTCAATAGGTGGTAGATTGCAACAGTAAAATCGATCACATAAACAAAACTTATAAACTGCAAAAATAACTGTGGAGTCTTGCGAAATTAACTCTGGCTTGGTTTGGTTCAGTAGCCCCGGTCACAAAGTTGACATAAGTGTCTCTGCCCTTGGTAGCTTTCACGGTGGATCGGCAACAGGGAAGCCGTGTCTGGGTCGTCGTGGGACGAAAGTTTTTACAGTGTCCGGGTCCCATCTGTTCTGCGGTTTGGCGGCTCCGGGGTGAGCTGTAGGGCGCATAGCATCTGGTGGTAGTCCCAGTGTAGATAGCAATTCCTCCGCTCCTCGTAGATCAGAGACCTTGTGTGTGTTCCCGCCATGTGTGATCAGCAGGGAGCGGTCGAGGCGCCATTTATATGTCTTGCCTCGTTGTTGCAACAGTGAGGTAAATGGCTTAACTGACCTCTTCCAGGCCAGGGTGCTGCCAGATAAGTCCGCAAAAAAGGTGAGAGACAGGGATTCAAAGGGGTACTGGGCTTTGTTTTTTGTTGCCGCCATAATTGCTGTTCTGTCTTCTCTTCGGTGGAAGCGGAGTATAGTGTCTCTGGAGGCCGTTATCGGGGCTTTGGCCGGTTTGGGAACCCGAAAGACTCCATCTAGGCTTATAGCTTTCGCTTGTTTTTGCGGCAGCAGTGCTGCTAGAAGTCTGCGCGCAAAGTGTGGCAATTCTTCCGCTGGCATATCATCGGGAATTCCACGCACTTTTAGGTTTGCCGCTCTGCGTTCATCCTCCATTGCTGCGAACCGCCGTTCATAGCTCTCTGTGGTGTTCTGCAGGTTCCGTATTTCTTCTTGCATGGAGCTGATGTGCCCCGCTGTGTCTGTGGAGGTAGTTTCCAGAGCGCCCAGTCTCCCAGTGATACCCTGGAGGTCCGTGCGGAGGCCCGCCATTTCTGATTGTAGCGTGGATTGGAGACCTGCCAGGAGCGCCTTGAGAACCGCCGTTGTTACAGGCTTGTTGTCTGGGTCTAGATGCTTGGCAGTGGTTACCGGCGGACCTGGTGAGGTATGTTCATCCTCCCCCTGGGAGAAGTCATCCGACAGGTCGGAGTAAGTTGTCGGGAAGGCAGCCATCTTGGGCCCTGTCGCTCCGTGGGCCTGTCTCCACATAGCTCCGATGTCGAGCCCCAATCTCGGTTGTTCGGGCTTTTGCTTCTTAGTTTTGCGGCCCATGCTAGTTCCGACTCTGTGATCCAGAGTTTTCAACCGGTTTGATCGGTTTTTGCAGTCCGATTAGGGTACTTTTTAGCATTAGTCTTCGGAGCTGCAGTGCCATGCGTCCGCTCCGCTCTGTGGCTTGGCTCCGCCCCCCGGATAGGCATTTCTGATGGTTATCTTATTCAAACCTCGGTAATCAATACAAGGTCTCAGAGTACCATCTTTCTTTTTTTTTTTTTTTTTTTTGTTATACATCGATTTTACTGTAGCATCATTTTTAAATAAGAGACACTTAAATTACACAAGCTCCGACAAACAACTTAAAGGTACCATTTGCCTTGTATTAATTATTCATTATTTCTTGGTGAAGAGTCCATAGTAAAGTAGTTTTCACAGTAAGGGAAGAATCTATTTTTTTTTTTTTAATTCTTTATTTTTATCATGCAAGAGTGTACAGACAAGCTTCATACGCCACAACAGCATTATCAAGCATAGTGTGATAAACATAGATTATCAGTAACATGGCATTAGTAGGGATTGCACTTTTTTTTTTTTGTATGATAAACGAATAGCAATAGTAGAGTGATATTTGTCAGTAATTTAGGGATTCACTGAGGCTTAGTTCTTTGGTTATCGTAACTGACTATGTGCCCTAGGCACTGAGTGAGTGATCAAACATATATGGTCTAGCTTAAAGTGTATTAGCAAGTTATGGGAATGCCTCAAGTTCAACATTATATACATCTTTACTTCAAGGTTAAGTTTGGTGACGCTTTTTATTCGTTAGAGTGGGTGTCAGAGCCCTAAGTTTTTTAGTGTGGCATTCTAGATTGTGTTCCTCGCTTGGTATAATGCGTGAATCATGCTGTGTAAGCTGGAGGCAGTGTGTCTGGCTGAGCACAGTTGGATTTTATGCTAGGGCAGGTAAGAATGAGCTTAGATCATTGTCTCTGGGTTTCAGCTTAGTTACTTTAGTCTGCCAGGTTGAGCAGGATTTGTGTAGTCGACCGTGTCTGCGTCGGCTCCATCGGCTCCATGGTTGGTCAGCAGGTGGTTCTCCTGCGGCTCTCACCGCTGTGCGTTCGCTTGGTAGGTGCCGCTTGTGCCCTGGAGCTGCAGTTTAGTCGTCCTGCGCTATGCGTTGGCGTATGGCGGTGGTTATGGTGTCGTAGGTCCGATCTGGCAGGGTGGGCCCTTTCTAACTGGATGCAGGGTGGGTGGCTTGTTGTTCAGTCCCTCTGGCCTGTTTTGTCGGGGTTGGCAGTTGTATGGTCTGGTGACCCCTGAGGGTCTGCTGTATGAGGGCAGTTCAGTAGAGTCCCGTTTTGTGTGTGTCTCTTTTCCCCTTATTGTTTGCCCACAGCCTGTACCTTGATCTTGCCAGCATAGCCTGCCAGTATAAGCCTGGGGTAGGCTGACATGGTGGTCTGATGGTGCTTGGCGATTTCCCCTTCAGTCAGCTTGTTCATTTCGGCTGTTCGCGCACATGGCTGGCGCACGGCGGCCATTTTGCGGATTATCGCCCGCTGGAGATTCCTTGCCAGGGCGGGTGTTGAGGCCCAGGCTGCCACTCTGCTTGATGCCCTTATAGACCGGGATGACCCCCCCGGTCCAGAGGGGGGGGGAGAAAGCAAACCTCCGGCCGGAGACCCGGGAGAGCGGCCGTCTCATCCCGGCTCAAGCACCATCCAGCTCCGGACCCCGGGCGGGTTACTGTCGGCGCCGGACAAGGTTTAGGCGGTATTCACGCTCGCCCCTGTTACTGGGGGTCTGTGTGGTCCCAGTGTGGGTTCTTTGTCCCGGGTGGCCTCCAATTTGCGCCGCCCGTCAGGCCCTGGAGCGGGAGCTCAGACACAAAACGTCTGATCCCGTCGGCGGACAGGCCCCGCCCCCCACCATCTTTCTTTTTAACAAAAAAAAAAAACAGCCCCGGCGGGAGAAGAGGATCTCCTAATGAATCCTTTTTCTAGATTCTCACGAATATATTCCTCTAGAACTGAGTTCTCTTGAGTGGATAGAGGATATACATTGCCCCTCGGAGGCATAGTACCAGGTAGAAGCTTAATTTTACAATCAAATGACCTGTGTGGAGGTAAGGTATCAGCATTCTTCTTGTCGAATACTGCTTTTAAGTCCTGGTAGAGAGACGGTATCTGTCTCTCTGTAGACTGAGTGGAAGTACCTGGTGTGTTTATTACAGCCAATGGAGAAACCCTGCGTAAACACCTCTCCTGGCAGCCCTGACCCCATGAGAGTATCTCCCCTAACTCCCAATCGATAATAGGGTTATGTCTTTTTAACCAAGGGTACCCCAGGACTATGGGGACAGAAGGGGACGAAATGAGCATAAGTGATAACTTTTCCTCGTGTAAGATACCAACAGTTAAGTTAACGGGTATGGTCTCACGGAAGATAACAGGCTCAAGTAAAGGTCTACCATCTATGGCCTCAACGGCCAAGGGTGTATCCCTTAACTGGGATGGGATAGTGTGTTTAGTAGCAAAGGCTTGGTCGATAAAATTCTCAGCAGCTCCGGAATCTATCAAAGCCATAGTCTTTAGTACTCCCTTCTCCCAAGTTAAAGAAACTGGTAGCAGAAGCCTGTGATCTTTATAATTATGAATAGAGGACAAAATAGAAACACCCAAGGCCTGTCCTCTAGAGAAACTTAGGTGCGAGCGTTTCCCGAGCGATTAGGACAATTCAGGCGTAAGTGACCTCTGACTCCACAATACATGCATAATCCCTCTCTTCTCCTGTACTGTCTCTCTTCTTCTGAGAGGCGAGTATTGCCTATCTGCATAGGTTCAGGAAACAGTGAGGTAGTGGAATCAGGGCTTTGAAATGCGGGAGCTAATTTAAAGGAAGGTCTAAGGTTCCTCTCTCGAGTGTTTTGTCTCTCTCTTAAACGCTCATCAATACGAGAAATGAACGAAATTAAATCCTCCAAATTTTCAGGGAGTTCTCTAGTAGCAACCTCATCAAGGATTACGTCTGATAGCCCGTTCAAAAATACATCTATATAAGCCTGCTCATTCCACTTAACTTCTGACGCCAGAGACCTGAACTCTAGTGCATAATCCACAAGTGTTCGGTTCTCCTGTCTCAGGCGCAACAGTAATCTGGCTGCATTGACCTTTCTACCAGGGGGGTCAAAAGTTCTTCTAAAGGCAGCTACAAAGGCATTATAATTATATACTAACGGGTTATCGTTCTCCCATAGTGGGTTGGCCCATCTCAGAGCTTTCTCAATGAGTAAGGTGATAATAAATCCAACCTTTGCCCTATCTGTAGGATAGGAACGAGGTTGCAACTCCAAGTGGATACTAATCTGGTTTAAAAAACCACGACACTTCTCAGGTGAACCACCATAACGTACTGGTGGGGTAATGCGGGAGGAGGCACCTACAGTGGCTACCTCTAGGCCAGAACTTACAGGAGAGATAGAAGTAGTACGTGTCTCCTCTGGTGGATTATTGGCACGAGATAATAACGCCTGTAGCGCTAGGGTCATTTGATCCACTCTGTGTTCCATGGCTTCGAACCTAGGATCAGAGGGGCCAAGCAGACTGTTTGTACTTGCAGGATCCATTGGCCCTGTCGTAATGTCAGGATCGGGACAGGGATCCAACACGCAGAGTACAAACAGGTACAGGATACGTATACCGGACCTTAGAATGGCCGGACTAACGTACGGAGAATATAGAGAATGGTCAGAGACAAGCCGAGGTCGAGGGAACAAGAGGACAGGTAAGCGAGGAACAAGCCGGGTCAAGGATAACAGAGGTAAACAGAGTAAGTCAAACAAGCCGGGTCGGAACCAAAGGGAAAACTGAAAATACCAGAGCACTGTGTGACTAGGCAGGCTAGAACCACGACAGGGCAATGAGCAAATGAGAGAAGCACTGTTAAATACCCTGGCTCAGAAGGGTAGACACGTCTCTGACGAGTCCTGATTAGTCTCCACACAATTGAGTGACAGGTCGTTCCGGGTTGGCGTCATGACGTCGACTTCCGGACGTCATGCTACAAAAGGAAGTGACTCCCTCGCGGCCGGCGTTTATGTGACCGGGTGGACCGCGAGGAACAGGGGAAACAGACCGTCCGGATGGATAGACGTCTAAGTCTCTACCTCTCCCAGAGGTAGAGACTTCAGGTACCCTGACAAGCCCATGGTGATGGAGGGGACTGAAGCAGGTCTTAGTGATGGAGGGGACTGAAGCAGGTCTTAGTGATGGAGGGGAATGGGGCAGCCCATGGTGATGGAGGGGAATAAGGCAGCTCATGGTGATGGAGGGGAATGAGACAGCTCTTGGTGATGGAGGAGAATGAGACAGCTCTTGGTGATGGAGGGGAATGAGACAGCTCTTGGTGATGGAGGGGAATGAGGCAGCTCATAGTGATAGACAAAAATGAGGCAGCTCATGATGATGGAGGCGCTTGAGGCATCTCATGTTGATGGGCTGGAATGAGGCAGCTCATGGTGAAGGAGGGGAATGAGGCAGCTAATGGTGCTGCAGGGGAATGAGGCAGCTCCTGGTCTGAGAAAAGGGTGGCACTAGTAGACTGTATTTACCGAGGGAGAATTTGCATTTTTATGGGGCTGTGAACTTGGGATCTAACCAGCATCGTAACCCAGTTCTTACATATCTCTTATTCAAAGCTAGTTACAATTTTACAAATGGATCAATGGACTTACATATCAAAAAAACATAAATTACGTACCTCCCTTTTATAATAATCTGCGTTCTTGCCCTAAATAAAACAGGTTTGAAAAGAATGAGAATGACAAGACAATTTCCTTTTACGTTCTGTCCCATGGCACAGAACAATGACAAAACTATTCAACATGTGGCATCCTGATAAGTAGCACGTGAAAAGGGGAACTGCCTTTATTATTTCCTCTTGGAGCGTAGGAACGCTATATACTTTTCATGTGATGCCCAAAAACAGGAAAGCATTATATGAACCCTAGAAGACTTGGTGAAGCCGGCAAATGTATTCCTCGGCTACTATTTAAATCAAAGAGAGGAACCCTGATGGTTTTGTAATAATTCATGGTCATTCACTAAGCTGGGATTTGTGGATAATTGCCAAGTGAAATGCTGGAAAATCTTTCTGATATTTGACCCATAACAGTCAACTCCCTGGTCAGATCTCCACAACTCTCATTTTACTAAATAAAACAGCATGGATCTGGGGAAAGGCAGGGGGGTCAGACCATGAAAAAACACTGTGAGGGGGTCTTGTTTGATTTGGCAATACTTGAATGAACGTGACTGTAGTAAATATATACAGCTGTATACTGCTTCCTGAGGTCCACCGCACTGCTGGTCACTGATTATAGATACTTTCGGACTGGGAACCAATATGATTTGGGAAAATATTACATCACAGCAGTGAATTCACAATTTATTAAAGACACCACACTGCCCAGAACCAATAAATAAATACAAATCACTGTTTGTTAGATAAAGCGTAAAGGAGGGTTTAATGTTGGAGAGCGGTTACCATTTTCATAGTTACACAGCTGAAAAGAGACTTGTGTCCAGCAAGTTCAGCCTTTCTCACATATGTTTTTGCTGTTGATCCAAAATAAGGCAAAAAACTCAGTCTGAAGCGCTTCCAATTTTTCAACAAACTAGGGCAAAAATCCTCCTTGACCCCAGAATGGCAGTCAGGTGTCTCCTTGGATCAAGCAGCTATAACCCCACTAATTAGAAATTATATCCCTGTATGTTATGTTTTTGCAAGTATTTATCCAATTGCTGTTTAAACATCAGTATGGACTCTGATAAAACCACCTCTTCAGGCAGAGAATTCCATATCCTTATTGCTCTTACTGTAAAATACCCTTTCCTTTGCCTTAGACTAAATCTCCTTTCTTTCAGTCTAAATGCGTGACCTCGTGTCCTATGTATAGTCCTGTTTATGAATAGATTTGCAGATAATGGTTTGTACTGGCCCCGAATATGTTTGTATAATGTTATCATATCCCCTCTCGAGATGCCATTTTTCTAAACTAAAGAGATTTAAATTTGTTAACCTTTCTCCATAACTAAAATGTTCCATTCCTTTTATAAATGTCGTAGCCCGCCTCTGCACTCTTTCTAGTGCCATAATATCCTTCTTTAGATCAGGTGCCAAAAAAAAAAATCACAGCATATTTAAGGTGTGGTCTTACCAGTGATTAATAAAGAGGCAAAATTATATTTCTTCCTGAGACTTAATGCATGACAAAACCTTTTAGGGTAATAGCTTCTTGATCCAAGGAGATATCTGACTGACATTCTGGGGGTCGATAGGGAATTATTTTCCTAGTTTGCTGCAAACGGTCCACTGCCCCTTATACCTCCTAGTTCACAGGCATTCTCTGCCTCTTCACCACAGTGCAGCAGTTTTGCAACCACATTGATGTGCTGTTTAACTACTTGAGCACAAGAGGCATTTCTTCCATATCCTGCAGCAGACTCTTTCCTGCAGGAAGAGTCTAGACGAGGATAGTAGCACTGTACACTCCACTCTATCATTTCAGCCACATTGTTTATAGCAAATGTTATATTTTTATATAACTAAGTATCTAATTTCTTCTTGCCGATACTTTTCTTGCTATTTTTCCTATTGGAGGGTGCAGTGCCTTAGCCAGATTATAGGACAGAAATTTAGCCTTGTGCTTTTTCTTTTTATCTTTTACTATTTTCATTTTACTATATCTATTAAAAGTTACTTTTTAACGTTAATTTCCACTGTGACAATATCTATCATGATGTTGAGACACTTAATGGTAGTTCTTTTTTTTTTCTTTTTTATTCATACAAGTTAACAATTTAGGGGTTATCCCCCATTTTTTCCTACCACTATTGTGTCTCATATCTTTATTTAGGCTCTGTTTTTTTGGGGGGGGTTTTGAGTTACCGTATATACTCGAGTATAAGCCTACCCGAATATAAGCCGAGGCCCCTAATTTTACCCCAAAAAACTGGGAAAACGTATTGACTCGAGTATAAGACTAGGGTGGGAAATGCAGCAGCTACTGGTAAATTTCTAAATAAAATTAGATCCTAAAAATTATATTTATTGAATATTTATTTACAGTGTGTATATAATGAATGCAGTGTGTGTATATAATGAATGCAGTGTGTGTATATGAGTGCAGTGTGTGTTTATAATGAATGCAGTGTGTGTGTATGAGTGCAGTGTGTGTGTATATGAATGCAGTGTGTGTGTATGAGTACAGTGTGTGTATGAGTGCAGTGTGTGTATGAGTGCAGTGTGTGTATGAGTGCAGTGGGTGTTTATAATGAATGCAGTGTGTGTTTATAATGAATGCAGTGTGTGTGTATGAGTGCAGTGTGTGTATGAGTGCAGTGTGTGTTTATAATGAATGCAGTGTGTGTGTATGAGTGCAGTGTGTGTGTATATGAATGCAGTGTGTGTATATGAATGCAGTGTGTGTGTATGAGTGCAGTGTGTGTGTATGAGTGCAGTGTGTGTATGAGTGCAGTGTGTGTTTATAATGAGTGCAGTGTGTGTGTATGAGTGCAGTGTGTGTGTATATGAATGCAGTGTGTGTATATGAGTGCAGTGTGTGTATGAGTGCAGTGTGTGTATGAGTGCAGTGTGTGTATGAGTGCAGTGTGTGTATGAATGCAGTGTGTGTATATGAGTGCAGTGTGTGTATATGAGTGCAGTGTGTGTATGAGTGCAGTGTGTGTGTATGAGTGCAGTGTGTGTATATGAGTGCTGTGTGTGTATGAGTGCAGTGTGTGTATATAAATGCAGTGTGAGTGTGTGTGATTCAGGGTGTGTTTGTGTATGAGTTGCAGAGCCTTGGTGGGGGGTGGGCATTTTTATTGTTATTTTTTTATTATTATTATTTTAATAATTTTTTTTGTTATATTATTATTTTTTAAATATTATTATTTTATTTTATTATTATTTATATTTATTTTCGTCCCCCCTCCCTGCTTGATACATGGCAGGGAGGGGGGCTCTCACTCCCTGGTGGTCCAGTGGCATTGGCAGTTCAGTGGAGGGGGACTGGCAGAGAGCGTTTACTTACCTCTCCTGCAGCTCCTGTCAGCTCCCTTCTCCTCCGCGCCGGTCCGGTCAGCTCCCCTGTCAGCTCCCAGTGGAAGTCTCGCAGCCTCGCTATGACCCCGCAGCTCTCGCGAGACTTACACTGGGAGCTGACAGGGGAGCTGACCGGACCTGCACGGAGGAGAAGGGAGCTGACAGGAGCTGCAGGAGGGGTAAGTAAACGCTCTCTGCCAGCCCCCTCCTACACAGCCCCTTGTCTGTATTATGGCAATGTAAATTGCCATAATACAGACATTGACTTGAGTATAAGTCGAGTTGGGGTTTTTCAGCACAAAAAATGTGCCGAAAAACTCGACTAATACGGTACTTATGCAAAATTAGAAGTGCTTCAAACTTTTTTATTTGCCTTCTTTTGGATCAACAGCAATAAACAAATGTGAGGAAGGCTGAATTTCATGGACACATGTCTCTTTTCAGCCTATGAAACTATGTAACCTTACTGGCCATAGCAACTGCTGATTGACATTGCACATTGTTGCCTAGTTTGTTGTCTATAACAATTCCCAAATCCTTCTCGTGTGGTTTATTATCCATATTCCACTGCCATTTAGGATTTAAGTTTGCATTTTTCTACATTAAATTCCATCTGCCATTTGAGTCCCCCAGTCTAAATCCCTCTGCAGCAAAGTCATATCTTGCTCACATTGTATTACTTTACAGAGTTTTATGTCATCTGCAAACACTGAAACATGACTTTCAATGCCAATTTCAAGATCATTTATCTTAAACATCTTAAATTGAAGCTACATTACATAGGGTGTTCATTGTTAATACGATTAACAGCTTGACTGAGGTTAGTATTTGTGATATAAGAGCTGTTGAGGATTATTGAGTTTATAATTGGGTTAAATCGAGTATTGGGGTACATGAGGTGTTTCGTTTTTAAAGAGGATTTAAACATAAATTTAAGGCAAAGGATTTATTTGTAGTTTTAGACTTTGAATGCTACAATTTTAAGGATTATTTTCAAAGTATTCCCCCCTCCTGCAGATTATGCCGTTTGCATCACTCAGTGCTGCCTTATGTTATACAGTGTGCATCATGTATATATATACAGTGTGCATCATGCTCCTCCTGCAATTAATTTCCTGTGTTAGAGGCTGCTAGTGGGCAGATGGGAAGTGATCCCTTCCACTTCCTGTCCAGCCTCACAAACAGACACTGGAGGCTGGGACAGCATTGAGTTTTACTCCCTCTGTAATTGTTTCTGCAGCTCTGCTATAAGGGCTAATTGGACTACAGAGAACACTGACCAAGGCTCCTGGTACTTCACTCTCCCTGCCAGCCTACTTAAACTCAAAAAGAACATTTTAAGTGCTGAAAATAGATGCCCCCCCCAGTAGTCAGGTGCCTGTAGGTAGGTGCCTACTCTGCCTAATGGGAGGTCCGGCCCTAGGTCTGGAGTGTTCCTTTAAGTCTTATCTGCATATACGTCCTAGTGTTGCCCACTGTTTTAGAAACCTTACTCAACAATCACAATATCAAGGCTTATTAACCAGAGATAAAAAGTGACTTACAAGAGGAATCTGACCCGTATAGCAATTCCCACGCTCTGGCCCACGTTCCATCACATTTAAACAACCTGGCTGCAAAGAGAGAAAGTAAATAAATAAAACACATCGGATTTAGTTTATTGTTTTTTTAAGTAGCATGCTCAATCAAATATTAATTTTTTAAAAGGTTTAACAAATCAGAGCTTTTCTTTTCTGTCAGGTGCCAAAGACCCTCATGCCCTCTTGAGGAGTAATGGGAGGCAACCATCATGGCTTGTAATATGTTCTTGAACTAAGACATTGTGCAGCCGTACAGGTCATATTTATATAAATGTGGTAAACTTTGCAACTATTAAGTCTAGTTACGATGCTATAGCCTAAAACGATGTAAACACCACAAATCAGAGCTGGCAGGGTTGTGAGATTTGCCAAACAGATTTAGGTGTGCAAAAAAGAAAAACATGCAATGAGCCTCTTGTGCAAAACAATCAAAAATCTGTTCAAATTTTAAACCCAAAATGGCCCAAATAGAACTTCTTAAATCGACTAAGAGATGTCTGGGTAGCTCCGTATTCGTGTTGCCTAGGCAATGCCCAATTAATGTATAGATACAAAAATAGATTGCATTCTCTCCTCCAAAAAAAAAACTATACTAGACCATTTGGTGATGTGTTCCCTAAACCGTTATCAGTGTTGAAATGAAAACACTAAAATGGTCATGTGTGGGGAAAAAAAAGCTAAAATCTGCACATTTTTCTAAATCAGCTATTTTGGGCTACATATTGCAAGTTGGTTGTCAAACCATAGTAACTCATAGCTTAATAAAAAAAACATTAATCATCTGGCAGCTTCAAAGGCTGTCTATCCCTCATTAAAAACACATTTAATTCTGGTGTACAGCAATATCTTGTCACACCGTGCTACTTATTACAAATTCTTTATCATTAATTTGACTGTTAAATTCAATTATTCTTGGGAGTTTTCCCCGAAATGTGAACTATTTTTTTCCCCAAGAATATAAATAAAGCTTGTTTTAAGAATTTGTTTTAAGACCCACAAAACCAAAATCAAATCCTTCCAATTATACATTTCTTGCAGTAGTGTGTGAACGGTTTCGATAAATTGCACAAACTTTTGATGGTGCAAGATAACTTGAACGATAAGACGTGAACGAGAATATATAAAGTCATCTAAAAGCTGTGACTGAGTTCAAAAATGCTACGATGGTTTCCCTTTCCCAGATCTATAATACAAATCCCACAGCTGCTAAAGCCAGGCCGAGATGAAAGTCAAGCGTGGGATAAAATGTATCTGAGAGCTCCCCGAGGAGGGCCACGTGCATGATGCAATAGTGACTCAGAGACTTTCTAACCAAAACTTGAAAAGGATACAGTCATTAAAAAAAAAAGAGGAATCAAAAAATGTTGTAACGATTCTATTAAAGAGGAGCATTCATCATTCCTGTTTTAGATGTTCAGAGTATAATAATCTCAGTGAACACTATTGATGTACAACATTTTTATTATAAAATCATCTTACATCTGCTGATTGGACCAGATAATGGGAGCTGCCAGTTTGAATATTCAAATGTTTTTGTTCTTTATGCAAATATGCTTTATTTTCTTCGAGAATTTATTTGAGCCAGTTTCTACAAGTGTTGTGTACTTGGGAAGATAAGTTTACTTATACTTCAAAAGGCCTCGTTTTAGAGGTTTGTTTCAGGAGTTTTCCTGAGATGCATGGACACCACCATAGGGTAAAGCAGAAACTATTGGGTAGCGACAATATTTTGGTGGCTGGGACCACGGCTATCACACCATGTCTAGTTCCCACTTTCAGAGGTCAGGACAAAAGCACGCACTGCACAACTCAAGACAAGATGCCATGACATGATATACTGATATCAGTACAGGTTTAAAGTCTGCTGTCAACACAGCTTCCTGCTTCCAAGATATGAACTCAAGAAAGATTTAAGAGGGATACAAAGGAGATACATTAATGGGAAAACTAGAGGAATGGGACCAAAATAAAAAAGACTCTGCATGTAGCCCAAAACTAATGTGGAAGAAGAAAAAGAAAACACAACAAAAAAGAAACAAAAAACTAAAATAGTAGTTAATGAGAAAGAGACGAAACATTAAAACACATAAAAGGATAGAAGGACAGAATAGAAATTTACAAGGAAAGTCCTCAACAGGAAAATAAAGAAATGGCCAAGGAGGTTTGCCAATAGAGAGAAAAATGACCGGAATGTGGAAAAGGGATCGATAGACAGCTAGATAGATAGACACTTAAAGAACTGTAAGGGCAGAAATCAGTCAAAAGGCAATACAATATATATACACATAGACAAAGAACTGACAGAAAGGGACAACACATATAGACAAATTGACAAGGGCAAATAGGACAGATATAGGTAACATGGATTGTCAATAGCCAGAGACATGACAGAAATGGACAAGGTGGATCATCAATAGCCAGAGACATGACAGAAATGGACATAGTGGATCGTCAATAGACAAAGAAACCCCCAAAAAAGGACAAAAGTGCATCGTCAATATAGAGGGAAATCAGAGAAATGGACAGGGTGGATCGTCAATAGACAGAAAAATCACAGAAATGAACAGGGTGGATCGTCAACAGACAGAGAAACCACAGAAATGGACAAGGTGGATCGTCAATAGACGGAGAAACCACAGAAATGGACAGGGTGGATCATCAACAGACAGAGAAACCACAGAAATGGACAAGGTGGATCGTCAATAGACGGAGAAACCACAGAAATGAACAGGGTGGATCGTCAATAGACGGAGAAACCACAGAAATGGACAGGGTGGATCGTCAATAGACGGAGAAACCACAGAAAAAGGACAAAGTGGATTGTCAATATAGAGGGAAATCACAGAAATTGACATGGCGGATTGTCAATACACAGAAACTTCAGAAATGACAAGAGAAACGAGAAGTTGCATAAAATAGATACAAGAGAGAGCAGAATGGATAGGGATGAATAACAGAAAGAGGTGCACAAAATGACAATGGAGAAACACGCAATAAAAAATGTTGAGGGGGATATTTTTATTTTACTTTATTTTTTTATTATTTTTTTGTTGCGCAGAGGATTACAGCACTGCTTGTATAGCCACAACAGCTTTCACAAGCGTGGTTGTCACAAACATTTTATTATAACACTATTATGGCGTGTATAGAACTTGCACATATTTTGATAATTTGTGAACCGCATGACCAGTGTCCAATCGTGTCCAGTGTGGAGCAGCGGAACTATGCTATTCCCATTCTCAGGCTCTGCACGAGTCTTGCTAGGCTATCAGTGGGGGTATCAGAGTGGTGGGAGTGCGGGGGGCATCCCTCCAGCACCAGGTCCTTGTTGAAGCCTGCATCTTCTTGCCGCGGAAGCTTAGAAAGTCCTTGACCTTCTCCCATCTGGGGGAACAGGAGGCAGTGTTGTTCCCGTGCCGCCAGCGGCGGGTTGCCCTCTGTCTGTGCGGTCGATGCATGGGGACTTGTGGCTTTCGGCCCTGGTGGGCTTACATCGCTGGTGGCGTGAGTAGCTTGAGAGGCTGTACCCGAAGGAGGCTCACTCTCTCACCGGTGCTCACCCCTCCCATCTCTCTCTGGAGGTTGTCTCGCGGCTTCCTCCATGCGGGTTTCAAGTGCTGCCCAGAACCGTGTGAAGGCTTCATCCAGCCACCGCATGAATCGTTCCACTGAACACAGGAGGCTTG
The DNA here is from genome assembly GCF_036172605.1 of Pelobates fuscus. Taxonomy (NCBI): domain Eukaryota; kingdom Metazoa; phylum Chordata; class Amphibia; order Anura; family Pelobatidae; genus Pelobates; species Pelobates fuscus. Next base: position 165,822,467 of record NC_086324.1, on the reverse strand, counting down.
AATAGGACAGGGCAACAGAGAGGTCCTTAAAGGGAATGAGGGCACCAAAGAATTAAATAATTTTACTCAGTGGGTGAGAAGGGTAGAGGAACTTGAGTTTGATTAGGGGCAAAATGTGTTTTGAGGGCATAACAGATGTTATGAGAAATATAGAAAATATAATCTCAGAATTTTACTCAGAACTTCCCCAGTGACAGTGGATATATTTTTTTTGTACAAAATAATGCAGTAAGACGTATCCTCACTAAGGGGGAACCCTATCTTCTTAGTAAAGGCTGTTCTGCAGATTTTGTGGGTTCCTACACCAATTGATAAAGTGTTTCTCAATACAAGCACAGCTGGCTTTATAAGCCGATAACTAGATAATTAGTGGATTTCCAAAGCAGTATATATTCTACTCTTCTCACACCTAAATACAATAATAATGTGGAAACCCACGTGTGCCGAAGGGGTGAGTAACATATTATATAACAGAGACAGTAAGGTTATCAGTGATTTAATAGATTTCAGACAGACTTTTTAATCAAATATTATTTCTTAAGGCAAACCTGCCAAGTGAGCCTCGGTGATCTATATTCATTTTAATTGGCAGAACTAAATCAATTTAAGATCTTGCACCAGAAATACAGTAATATACATTTAAATATGTGCCCCTACAGATGCATTGTTTTGTGTTATGAAAACATCATTTTTTGCAAGTGTTTCCCTGGCAACACAGAATCCTCTTCCTGGGAGTATAACAGAAAATTAAAATGTGTGAGGACCATAGCGTTTTAATATGTTTCAATATTCTATGGGTGATTATAAATACTTTTAGAGATTGTGTAATCTCTTGCTTCGTAATCGACGGTTTTTGATTTATTGGAAATTGGAAGTCACGCAAGTTTATTTCCTGCTGTGAATTGTCGTAAAAAAAAAAAAAGCACAATTATTCACTATAAACTAGATTGTAGTAAAATATTTTTTTTTGTACTTTAGTACTATTGGGAGTTTACACGTTTTTTCACTGAAGTGAGAATTTAAAGTCAAATTTGCAATTTAAGGCCAAAATAGTTGAAATGGAAAAATAGCTGAATTGGAGACTGCTTTCAGCTCTGCTATTTTGGCCTTAAATTTTAAATTCTATGAGTTCTCACTTTAGTGAAAAATTCTGTGAGTGAAAAACAGTGAATTTCAACTTTATATAATAAAATAGCCAAATTTAAAACATAGCTGTCATGAAGATTTTCCCAGTTCATTTGTTTTAGCTTAATGGGTAACTCTAACCACCATGACTACTTCTGGTTCTAGACGTGGTTATGGTGGTAGGAGTCTGTAAGTGCAAGGCTTCAGTTTAAAACATTGCAAATTCAGAGACATTTGAACTTTTTTTCTATGGGTTAGCCGCACCCGGTACCCAACATGCCTAACATCATTTCTGAGCAAAATCTAAGACTGTCAGGAGGTTCTCTGCAAGGATCTCCCCTCCATCCTTTATTGAAGCCCTCCCCACCTCCCTATGCCCTCCATGTGTTTTTGGTTTATATTCCCTAAGTCCATCCCCAATCTCTCTCCCTTTACTGGCTTAGAACGTGCACGTGTTCTGATCCAGTTAAATGGTCCAATCAAATACATAGAAAATGCTATGAGAAGCATTTGATTGGACCTTGCGATGGCTGCTGTGACGTCAGATGGGGAGTGGAACGCAGCGATGGATTTTAGGTAAATTATAGCTTAGTTTTTTTTATTTAAGTTCATGGAGGGGCTAAGAGGGGATGGGACCACTGGGATCAGTCCTATACAATGTCCCCCAGGACCCTAGCTTTAACTTGGCTGGATGTAGCCTCTTCTGAAGCCTCTTCTGTCTGGGGAGATGCATAGCTTCACCATCATTGCCAGGCCAGCTTGAGGGGTGCAGCCCCTCCAACTCTGCACACGATAACTGTTGGGAAAGCCGCCAAGCTATTCTCTCTGAGGGATGATCATATGATCGTGCAGCCATCATCAGAGGTCGGCGAAGACGGTGTGCAATTTAGTGAGGGTATCAGATGCGGTCTAGAAAGCACATGGGACCTAACATTACAATGGCCCATAGGCTTCCGAGAAATCCAACCTCAGTCCGGCAGATAGAGTTGACAATAGGACCTCCAAGATGTGGACCGGGATGACCCCCACCGGCCTAGAAGGGGATAGGAACAGGGAAGCTGAATGATTGTGTGTGAGTCCAGACCTACATGCCCAACGTTTTCACTAGGCCTCACTATATCCCTTTTCTACTTTGGTCAGCGGATTAGAGTGCTAGTAGTCGATAAACTCAGTTAATTTGAGAGCTAATTGAGTTCTCTCAAGATGGGTCTGTCCACCATGAACCTCAAGCCCCACCCAACGCATATCTGTATTTTAATAACAAACACAGACCCACATCATTACTTTCTCATTGGTTATACACAGTTTGATGATCCATAGTGTCCGTAACAGCAGAAAAAAACCAAAAAAGTTATAGAAGTAGTAAAATATAAAACTGTAGCCACTGTGAATTGGAAGCAATAACTGGTTAGAATTCGGAACACTGGGCCACAGATACAGACTGTGATTATACTCAGTCCCTTCATATATATGGACAATCCGGGGACATACAGTTTGTTGCTAATGTATTATATTAAACCAACTCACTGATGGTTTGCTGACGAGCCAATAAGCCTGCTCCTGACATTCAATCACAATGCGGTCACCTTTTCTTCTCTGTTTTGCTGCCCTGTTGGAGACAAGTCAATATCAGACTAAATAAATCCATATTTTTAGGAATGTGGACAAGGCAATATTTCAAATATTTCATTCATAAATATAATCCCCGGCAGTAATTTGAAACCAGGCAATATCCGTCCATAAAGTGTGAATTATCCACTGCTCTATACAGGAGCCTATGAGTCTAAAAAGTAAAATTCTCAATTGTAGCTGACAGGCCAGGTGAGAAAATAAGACATTAAGCACACTGCAGGGGCGTCTGTGCTGACCTCAATAGCAGCTTACAGTGTCTTATATAGTACTGGTGCCTGGTTTTAGCCAGGCATCTGTATTTACTGAACAAAAAAAGAAAAACTATCTTCCAATATTTCTGTAAAAACATGTGTTTATTGTTTTATTATTAGGTATCCCTAAGCAACATTGTATACACAAATGTTTATTTCTCTGGAAATTACATCACTGTGTAAAACATTGAAAATCACCTATAACTTGTGTTAAATATTCCTGTGATTCTGGCAAAAATAATAATCACAATTCAGTTTAGAAGTGGCACAGCCAAGGCACACGATGTAAATGAACAGGGGAGATGGTAACATTGTAACATTAAGGATTATGCATATAATGTGTCACTCTGAGGTTTAGGCTAGTTATCTAGCAATGTGTGCTAAAACATTCCCAACAGCATCTGTTTTGTTTATTTTACTATTTAATTTTTTTTTTTTTTTTTTTTCAGTTCAGCCAGTATATAAAAAAGATGTGCAAGAATGAGTTGTTTATTTCCACCAATTTTTTTTTCCAGAAACTCTTAAGGAGTTCTCATGGTCTTCCTTTTTTAATTAATGTTTTTATATCCTTCTAATTACGTCCTTTAAAGTCATATTTAGTTTTATTTTGTGATTGTATTCAATAGGACAATGGTCAGGAGAAAAATAAGGAGCAAAAAACACTAAAACGGAATAAAAAGTGTCAAAAAGACTGATTATTTCATCTCATTGCAAAAATAAGTAGAACATAGAAACTACTGTATGAAGGATGGAGGGACGGTTTTATACACGGGCAAATGGTGCACCCGCGCAAAACTGAGGCAAATGTGAAAGTGAATGCGACAACTTATATACATTTCACGTCTCATCTTCTCTGTCAGTTATTCACTAAACACAAAATTTTGCCCGAATGGACAAAATCCAGTGGAAATGACCGAATTCCGACCACATTGGTAATTGGCATATTTACTGAAGCCAAATGCGATCAAAATTCGGAAGGTCCGACCGATTCTGTAACATTCGTTTTGAAGCGATTGGAAAATAAGTAATATCCGCATCTTTACCAATTTACAGCAAGCGAATCAAACATTTATCATCGACCGAATGGCAGCTGAAGATAAACCGAAATATCACGAAATATCATTCACTTGCTTTCATCAAGTATTTGACTGCTGGCAGCACTGATATATATTTAGCAGACATGCCCTACGGATTTTTATTTATTTAAAAAAAAAATTGTAAACATTCTGTCCAGCTAAAATCCAGACCAAATTCATGTCCATTCGGGGCCTGATTTACAGAATTGAGGCATGAATGAATTCCAACAACAATGTTTGGATTTTGATATCCAAATGGCTCAGTACAGCAGCGAATGCCTTTGCTCCATTCGGTATAGGGCCCATTGGACTTTAGTGAATAATACTGTGCATGTTTTCTCTATGCTGACTTCCAGGTGCAAAGGACAGAGCTTATAACATGGACTTACAGGGAGCCAAGATGGAGGCCTCAATTGCAGGATAAAGGGAGTGGATTTCAGCATTTAATTTGAGTTTTCGGTATTCAAAAGCAATTTAGAAAATGTTAAAATTAAGATTAATGACAAAAATAATTTTCCCCTCATATAATGATGAAACATTACAAGCAGTGCCCATTTTTACTAATTATATACAATCTAGCATTGCGTGTGTTCCTGTAAAATCCATGGGGAAATTGCATATTATCTTTGAATATTTTATGACGCATTCGCATCAATATTTAATGTGAGCTTTCCATAATAAGCATAGTGAATGACAAGTTTATTTATTTATGGAAGCTTAAAACATCATGAAAATAAGGTACAGACTAAAAGCTTCTAATAAAAATCTGCTCGTTCTTACACAGTGGCATTTTACACAAACAGAAAACGGGTTCAGCATTGAGAAAAGGAAAACACTGCGCGACTCTACAGTTACTAAATAAATCAAGTTTTAGCGGTTCAAAGAAAAAGACACATTGATTTAAATGGGAGAACTATATCCAACTCTAAGACTTGATCAAACAGTTTGAAAATCAGAACTCAAATCTCCACAATTTCCTGTTTAGTGAACAGACTCCGATAATGGGAAAATATTCTGTTATAGAGCATAAACCGTATTTTTTATTTTCCCGTCCCTACTGCTTTTTGGGCTACGTTTCCAAACAGTTGATTATAAGAAAATAAAGATTATAGGATATTTGTCATTTTTCAGATTCCCCAATATGAGGAACATTTTATTTGATTTATTTATTTTAACTTTGACTGTGGTTTAAATTGATGTTAATTAATGCTGATCTTAGATTTGATTCGCTTATAATTTATGAATGTGTATTATATGTCTATAGATTAGATCATAAATGACTATATTCTTGCAAAGAAATGCTGATTCTAATAAGCAAAATTTCACTATTCACTAATCTCCAAACTGTAGAGATATAGAGAATAAAACTAGCTGAATAGCAAACAAAATCTTCAGCTCAGCGATAGTCACGGGTCGGCTTGGTCTATAAAAGGATTGTATTTCTAAGGTGAGGAGATCATTCTGTGCCCTGAAAAGTTTTTATAAACAAAACGTATTCACCCTTCTTCTCTCAACGCGCTGGTCTCCCTGTGGTCACTGCTCCAGTCCCGACTGAGATCATCATTAGTGATAATCTCAGCCAATCCAATGTTTCTACATACGATTTTTCATTTAACGTAGAAAAATGCAAAGTTATGCACTTCGGGGTTAAGAATGCACAAGCAATTTACACCCTAAATGGTAGTGAACTAGGGATAACCACACACGAGAAGGATTTGGGAATTGTTATAGACAACAAAGTAGGTAGCAATATGCAATGTCAATCTGCCGTTGCTAAGGCCAGTAAGGTTTTATCATGTATAAATAGGGGCATAAATTCTCGAGATGAAAATATAATTTTGCCTCTTTATAAATCGCTGGTAAGACCACACCTTGAATATGCTGTGCAATTTTGGGCACCTGTTCTAAAGAAGGATATCATTGTACTAGAAAAAGTGCAGAGACGAGCTACAAAATTGATAAAAGGAATGGAACATTTTAGTTATGAAGAAAGGTTAAAAAATTTAAATCTCTTCAGTTTGGAAAAACGGCGCCTTAGAGGGGATATGATAACATTATACAAATATATTCGGGGCCAGTACAAACCATTATCTGGAAATCTATTCATAAACAGGGCTATACATAGGACACGAGGTCACACATTTAGGCTAGAAGAAAGGAGATTTCATCTAAGGCAAAGAAAAGTTTTTTTTACAGTAAGAGCAATAAGGATATGGAATTCTCTGCCTGAAGAGGTGGTTTTGTCAGAGTCTGTACAGATGTTTAAATTGCAATTGGATAAATACTTGCAAAAACATAACATACAGGGATACAATTTCTAATTAGTGGGGTAATAGCTGCTTGATCCAAGGAGACATCTGACTGCTATTTTGGGGTCAAGGAGGATTTTTTCCCTAGTTTGTTGCAAAATTGGAAGCGCTTCAGACTGGGTTTTTTGCCTTCTTTTGGATCAACAGCAAAAAACATATGTGAGGAAGGCTGAACTTGATGGACGCAAGTCTCTTTTCAGCTATCTCACTATGTAACTATGTAACTATGAGTGCGTTGGGGGGGGGGGGGGGGGGGCTACTGCACATGCACAGCATTTGCCATGCTGTGCCAACCAGCATCTCCTCACAGAGATGCAGTAAATTAATGCATACCCATATGGAGTGTAAACTCATATGGAGTGTGAAACACCAAACGTTGGCTCTGTAAAGATTGCAGGTTCACACCAGGAAGGGCCTCTAGAGGCTGTCTGAGTGATTGATTGTCCCAGTGACAGCCACTAGAAGTGTCCTTGGGAAGCAATGTCAACCCTGCCTTTTCTCAGAATATCCAGTGTTTGCAATGTTCAGCCTGCTAGGACAGCAATTTCACACCATAACCACTACGTTAAGCTGTAGTGCAAAAGTACTAGGCAACCTTCGAAACTTCAGGTGTTGTGAACCACATCTCCCATAATGCTCTAACAGTTATAATGTTGGCAAAGCATCATGGGAGATGTCTTCCTCAACATCTGAAGTGCCAAAGGTTGCCTACCCTTGCGTATTGTTTCTGGTGCTAAGAATGTCCCTTTAAACGGTGACTTTGGGCTTTCAAATTAACCACAGCTTGGAGTCTGCTGAGTACAGGAGTCTCCTGCATGCTGCATTAAAACTCTGCGGCCATCATACCGGGCTTAGAAACGAGCACGCAGACAGACATAGGTAATGCAATTTGTTACCAGGCAAGGAGAACACACACAGGGTTATTCATCAAAGTGTGAGTAGTCTGGAATTCAAAGTACATTTAAACTTTCAGACTGGAGAGAATAACTAAACCCACAGCTGCTTTGGAGAATTTTTGTTAATTTGGCTATTTATGTAAAATGTGAGATCCGGTTAGAATTTACTCTAAATTCCCTACAGTTGACACTTTTAATAACCCTCTAAGCTCCTGCACTCTATACTGAACTCTTTTTTTTAAAGTACAGATGGTTGTCTTAAAAAAGCCCAGAATGAGTCATTACCTGCCTGTAACATATATAATATTTGTGTACGGGATTATGGAAGGGGCGCACATTAACCTGTGTGTAGTTTTAATATAAAAGAGTCGGTTGAGGTGTGCCGAAACCGACGTGAGGTTAGGCCTGCAAAAAGAGGGCCCACCCAGGTATAATGATATGAAAAGAGGGTGTGGTGGGAGGGAATTTCCAAAATCGTCGAAGACAGGTGAGTAAGGGGTTTGCTGGGTTTAAATAGGGTTAAAATCCCTCCCACAACTTCAGGCATACGCCTTCTATATATATATATATATACACATATATATGCCCAAGCATATATGGGAAATAAGGGAAATATCTCCAACTGAGCTAAATTGGAGATTGGATCCAACATGGGCTAATTTAACCTAAAGTGTGCAAGGCCAAATCGCTCCAGTCAACGAAAGCTCACCGTTTAATGAATATCTCAAATGATTTAATATGTATTTCTGTTATACTTGCCCCAAGTTTTGACTTCTTCACTCCAGTAAAACCCGAGTATCTAATAAGAGAAATCAAATTTATTTAATGGGCCTCAGCATCCATTTTAATCATTTATTCTTATTTTAAGGCATGTGCCGAAGTGACATTTTTTCAATTTGTGCTGAATTTTCAAATTCTCTTAGAAAGACTCAGCAACATCCAGAATTCTTTATAAGTTAAAAAGCCTTCTGAATCTGCGGGGAGTGGGTACACGTGGGGCTCAGCTGCCAGTCTCGAGAGGGTGAGGGGGGGGAGAAGTACTGCTTGGCAGATGCCATGTTTGGAGACTGATTTCAAAGCTTGCCTCCGGCTCTGCGCTATTTGGCAAAACAGATTCAATAAAACAGAAATGCATCAGGGTCCGTTTGAATGAAATGCTGAAATAAAATGAGACTGTAATGCTAATTAACTACTACGTATTCAAACAGAGCTATTTGTTACATTTTATCTTTATTTGCTAGGTTTGAGAAGATTGTGTTTTTAAAGGTTGCAAGAGATCAATATTATGTTATTGTGTGTCTATATGGCACCAACATAGACCATAGTGCAGATTAGATATGTAGAATTAAAAAGCAGTCAGCACATGGCTAAATGGTGATGATAATTAATTTGAGCACATATTCAAGTGAAAGAAAAGAATCTGTAATCGAAAGACAGTATTTGCAATAAAATAAAACAAAATGTTCTGTTATCATATTTTGCTTCTGTAAATTGAGGCACAGGGAACAGGTAGGGGCAAACAGGTAGTGCCAAAGGTTGCCTACCCCTGAGGTAGGGTAAGGATAAATTTAGTAGAAGAAAACAAATGGAGAGATAAGGAATAAAAATTAAAAAAAGAAAGAAACATTGTTAACATTGTTTCAAACATTGATAAGTCGAAAGGAAAAGCGGTCTCCTGCTCAATTTTTAAGGCACGTTTCTGCTGTTTTTAAAGCTATTTTTAACAATAGATTTTAATCTACCTACCACTGTTATGTTAAGCTCTAATCTAAACCTCCAATTTTGTGTTCTCTACATCAGGAAAAAAAATAGCTACAAAGACTTAAAGGGACACTCCAGGCACCAGAACAAATTTTGTGCGTTTTACAACTTTTGTCATAAATAATTAGCTGTGATTCTGAATGTTCAGTGTTTATGTAGTTTTTTTCAAAAAACAAGCAAATAAATACTTTGCATAAACCCAGACAGACTGGGATCACAGCAATTTGTTATATAGTTATTCTCGGTGTTGGTGACTTCCTGCATGCCCAACAGACACAATGAGATTGCATAGAATTCTCCAGGCATTTACGCCAATTCTTCTGGTGGACTCGCCCCCTTCCTAGGTGGTTTCACCCCTTTGGGAGGCACCAGTGACGCAATTCACATCACGGACTGCCCCCCTTCCCATAGTCTCAGCATCTTTAGACTGCACCAAACCTTTACTGTAGAGGCGTAAATATAAATATATGAATTGATTCTTTTAAAATTAACCTGTCATGTACGTGACATGCAACAATGATACAAAAAATAATGTATGCGTAAAAGTAGAAAACAAGAAAATACAAGAAATCTCTGATCACTTAGCTCCCAAATTTCAAATAAAAAAACCAAAGGAAAATGAATTTATTAAAAAAACACATGAAAACCTATTTAGTTTCGAAAAACGTCGCCCGAGAGGGGATATGATAACATTATACAAATATATTCGGGGCCAATACAAACCATTGTGTGGAAATCTATTCTCAAACCGGACTTTACATAGGACACGAGGCCATGCGTTTAGACTAGAAGAAATAAGATTTCGTCTAAGGCAAAGGAAAGGTTTTTTTTACTGTAAGAACAATCAGGATGTGGAATTATCTGCCTGAAGAAGTGGTTTTATCAACATACAGATGTTCAAACAGCTACTAGATGCATACTTGCAAAAACAGAATATTCAAGGATATAATCTTTCAATGTAGGGTAATAACTGCTTGATCCAAGGATAAATCTTACTGTCATTCTGGGGTCAAGAAGAATTTTTTTCCTAGCTTGTTGCAAACTTGGAAGTGCTTCAAACTGGGTTTTTTTGCCTTCTTTTGGATCAACAGCAAAAAACATATGTGAGGAAGGCTGAACTTGATGGACGCAAGTCTCTTTTCAGCTATGCAACTATGTAACCAACAGGCGAGATTAATGTATAAAGAGAACCTACCTTAGCTGCTCCCTGGCTTGCATGACTACAAAATCCCAAGTGTGGTTAATTCGTTTATGCAGCTGATTATAATTATCCTGTAACAATACAAAGAGAGACAATTAATATATTTCTGCACATTACGTTGTGGCCTTGGTTAAATCATGAAATCCATCAATATGCGATCTAACATTCTGTATAGTTTGAATAAGATTGACCTGACGTGGCACGCGTCCTATAGTGCAGTGTAGGGACGCATGCTGTATTGAGCTAATTGAAGTCTTATTATTGCAAAATTAGTATTGGGGTCTCACCAATGTGAAACGGATTACTGGATCTCCTCAGTTTGAGGATAGTAGCCGTGTCTCGTCTGTATAAGAATAGGTACTACTTCTCATCAGTGTGAAGATAGTAACTGGGTGTCAGTGAGAGGATAGTAACTGGGTCTCAGTGTGAGGATAGTAACTGGGTGCCAGTGTGAGGATAGTAACTGGGTGTCAGTATGAGGATAGTAACTGTGTCTCAGTGTGAGGATAGTAACTGGGTGCCAGTGTGAGGATAGTAACTGGGTGTCAGTATGAGGATAGTAACTGTGTCTCAGTGTGAGGATAGTAACTGTGTCTCAGTGTGAGGATAGTAACTGGGTGCCAGTGTGAGGATAGTAACTGGGTGTCAGTATGAGGATAGTAACTGTGTCTCAGTGTGAGGATAGTAACTGGGTGCCAGTGTGAGGATAGTAACTGGGTGTCAGTATGAGGATAGTAACTGGGTCTCAGTGTGAGGATAGTAACTGGGTGTCAGTATGAGGATAGTAACTGTGTCTCAGTGTGAGGATAGTAACTGGGTGCCAGTGTGAGGATAGTAGCTGGGTGCCAGTATGAGGATAGTAACTGGGTCTCAGTGTGAGGATAGTAACTGAGTGTCAGTATGAGGATAGTAACTGTGTCTCAGTGTGAGGATAGTAACTGGGTCTTAGTGTGAGGATAGTAACTGGGTGCCAGTGTGAGCATAGTAACTGTGTCTCAGTGTGAGTATAGTAATTGGGTGCCAGTGTGAGGATAGTAACTGGGTGTCAGTATGAGGATAGTAACTGTGTCTCAGTGTGAGGATAGTAACTGGGTGCCAGTGTGAGGATAGTAACTGCGTGCCAGTATGAGGATAGTAACTGGGTCTCAGTGTGAGGAGAGAAACTGGGTCTCAGTGTGAGGATAGTAACTGTGTGTCAGTATGAGGATAGTAACTGTGTCTCAGTGTGAGGATAGTAACTGGGTGCCAGTGTGAGGATAGTAACTGGGTCTCAGTGTGAGGATAGTGACTGGGTGTCAGTATGAGGATAGTAACTGCGTGCCAGTATGAGGATAGTAACTGGGTCTCAGTGTGAGGATAGTAACTGTGTGCCAGTATGAGGATAGTAACTGGGTCTCAGTGTGAGGATAGTAACTGGGTCTCAGTGTGAGGATAGTAACTGGGTGTCAGTATGAGGATAGTAACTGTGTCTCAGTGTGAGGATAGTAGCTGGGTGCCAGTATGAGGATAGTAAATGTGTCTCAGTGTGAGGATAGTAACTGAGTGCCAGTGTGAGGATAGTAACTGAGTGCCAGTATGAGGATAGTAACTGGGTCTCAGTGTGAGGATAGTAACTGGGTCTCAGTGTGAGGATAGTAACTGGGTGTCAGTATGAGGATAGTAACTGTGTCTCAGTGTGAGGATAGTAACTGGGTGCCAGTGTGAGGATAGTAACTGCGTGCCAGTATGAGGATAGTAACTGGGTCTCAGTGTGAGGATAGTGACTGGGTGTCAGTATGAGGATAGTAACTGCGTGCCAGTATGAGGATAGTAACTGGGTCTCAGTGTGAGGATAGTAACTGTGTGCCAGTATGAGGATAGTAACTGGGTCTCAGTGTGAGGATAGTAACTGGGTGTCAGTATGAGGATAGTAACTGTGTCTCAGTGTGAGGATAGTAACTGGGTGCCAGTATCAGGATAGTAACTGTGTCTCAGTGTGAGGATAGTAACTGAGTGCCAGAGTGAGGATAGTAACTGTGTCTCAGTGTGAGGATAGTAACTGGGTCTCAGTGTGAGGATAGTAACTGGGTGTCAGTATGAGGATAGTAACTGTGTCTCAGTGTGAGGATAGTAACTGAGTGCCAGTGTGAGGATAGTAACTGTGTCTCAGTGTGAGGATAGTAACTGGGTCTTAGTGTGAGGATAGTAACTGGGTGCCAGTGTGAGCATAGTAACTGTGTCTCAGTGTGAGTATAGTAATTGGGTGCCAGTGTGAGGATAGTAACTGGGTGTCAGTATGAGGATAGTAACTGTGTCTCAGTGTGAGGATAGTAACTGGGTGCCAGTGTGAGGATAGTAACTGCGTGCCAGTATGAGGATAGTAACTGGGTCTCAGTGTGAGGAGAGAAACTGGGTCTCAGTGTGAGGATAGTAACTGTGTGTCAGTATGAGGATAGTAACTGTGTCTCAGTGTGAGGATAGTAACTGGGTGCCAGTGTGAGGATAGTAACTGGGTCTCAGTGTGAGGATAGTGACTGGGTGTCAGTATGAGGATAGTAACTGCGTGCCAGTATGAGGATAGTAACTGGGTCTCAGTGTGAGGATAGTAACTGTGTGCCAGTATGAGGATAGTAACTGGGTCTCAGTGTGAGGATAGTAACTGGGTCTCAGTGTGAGGATAGTAACTGGGTGTCAGTATGAGGATAGTAACTGTGTCTCAGTGTGAGGATAGTAGCTGGGTGCCAGTATGAGGATAGTAAATGTGTCTCAGTGTGAGGATAGTAACTGAGTGCCAGTGTGAGGATAGTAACTGAGTGCCAGTATGAGGATAGTAACTGGGTCTCAGTGTGAGGATAGTAACTGGGTCTCAGTGTGAGGATAGTAACTGGGTGTCAGTATGAGGATAGTAACTGTGTCTCAGTGTGAGGATAGTAACTGGGTGCCAGTGTGAGGATAGTAACTGCGTGCCAGTATGAGGATAGTAACTGGGTCTCAGTGTGAGGATAGTGACTGGGTGTCAGTATGAGGATAGTAACTGCGTGCCAGTATGAGGATAGTAACTGGGTCTCAGTGTGAGGATAGTAACTGTGTGCCAGTATGAGGATAGTAACTGGGTCTCAGTGTGAGGATAGTAACTGGGTGTCAGTATGAGGATAGTAACTGTGTCTCAGTGTGAGGATAGTAACTGGGTGCCAGTATCAGGATAGTAACTGTGTCTCAGTGTGAGGATAGTAACTGAGTGCCAGAGTGAGGATAGTAACTGTGTCTCAGTGTGAGGATAGTAACTGGGTCTCAGTGTGAGGATAGTAACTGGGTGTCAGTATGAGGATAGTAACTGTGTCTCAGTGTGAGGATAGTAACTGAGTGCCAGTATGAGGATAGTAACTGTGTCTCAGTGTGAGGATAGTAATTGGGTCTCAGTGTGAGGATAGTAACTGGGTGTCAGTATGAGGATAGTAACTGTGTCTCAGTGTGATGATAGTAACTGGGTGCCAGTATGAGGATAGTAACTGTGTCTCAGTGTGAGGATAGTAACTGAGTGCCAGTGTGAGGGTAGTAACTGATTGCCAGTGTGAGGATAGTAACTGTGTCTCGGTGTGAGGATAGTAACTGGGTCTCAGTGTGAGGATAGTAACTGGGTGTCAGTATGAGGATAGTAACTGTGTCTCAGTGTGAGGATAGTAACTGGGTGCCAGTATGAGGATAGTAACTGGGTGTCAGTGAGAGGATAGTAACTGGGTGTCAGTGAGAGGATAGTAACTGGGTGTCAGTGAGAGGATAGTAACTGGGTGTCAGCGTGAGGATAGTAACTGGGTGTCAGTGTGAGGATAGTAACTGTGTCTCAGTGTGAGGATAGAAACTGGGTGTCAGTGAGAGGATAGTAACTGGTTCTCAGTGTGAGGTTAGTAACTGGCTGTCAGTATGAGGATAGTAACTGTGTCTCAGTGTGAGGATAGTAACTGGGTGCCAGTGTGAGGATAGTAACTGCGTGCCAGTATGAGGCTAGTAACTGGGTCTCAGTGTGAGGATAGTAACTGTGTCTCAGTGTGAGGATAGTAACTGTGTCTCAGTGTGAGGATAGTAACTGGGTGCCAGTATGAGGATAGTAACTGTGTCTCAGTGTGAGGATAGTAACTGAGTGCCAGTGTGAGGATAGTAACTGGGTGCCAGTATGAGGATAGTAACTGGGTGTCAGTGAGAGGATGGTAACTGGGTGTCAGTGAGAGGATAGTAACTGGGTGTCAGCGAGAGGATAGTAACTGGGTGTCAGTGTGAGCATAGTAACTGTATCTCAGTGTGAGGATAGAAACTGGGTGTCAGTGAGAGGATAGTAACTGGTTCTCAGTGTGAGGATAGTAACTGAGTGCCAGTGTGAGGATAGTAACTGTGTCTCGGTGTGAGGATAGTAACTGTGTCTCAGTGTGAGGATAGTAACTGGGTGCCAGTATGAGGATAGTAACTGTGTCTCAGTGTGAGGATAGTAACTGGTTCTCAGTGTGAGGATAGTAACTGAGTGCCAGTGTGAGGATAGTAACTGAGTGCCAGTGTGAGGATAGTAACTGTGTCTCGGTGTGAGGATAGTAACTGGGTCTCAGTGTGAGGATAGTAACTGGGTGTCAGTATGAGGATAGTAACTGTGTCTCAGTGTGAGGATAGTAACTGGGTGCCAGTATGAGGATAGTAACTGTGTCTCAGTGTGAGGATAGTAACTGAGTGCCAGTGTGAGGATAGTAACTGGGTGCCAGAATGAGGATAGTAACTGGGTGTCAGTGAGAGGATAGTAACTGGGTGTCAGTGAGAGGATAGTAACTGGGTGTCAGCGTGAGGATAGTAACTGGGTGTCAGTGTGAGGATAGTAACTGTGTCTCAGTGTGAGGATAGAAACTGGGTGTCAGAGAGAGGATAGTAACTGGGTCTCAGTGTGAGGATAGTAACTGGGTCTCAGTGCGAGAATAGTAACTGGGTCTCAGTGTGAGGATAGTAACTGGGTGTCAGTATGAGGACAGTAGCTGGGTGTCAGTATGAGGATAGTAACTGGGTCTCAGTGTGAGGATAGTAACTGGGTATCAGTGTGAGGACAGTAACTGGGTCTCAGTGTGAGGATAGTAACTGGGTCTCAGTGTGAGGATAGTAACTGGGTGTCAGTGTAAGGTAGTAACTAGGTCTCAGTGTGAGGATAGTAACTGGGTGTCAGTGTGAGGATAGTAACTGGGTTTCAGTATGAGGATAGTAACGGTTTCTCATTGTGAGGATAGTAACTGGGTGTCAGTGCGAGGATAGTAACTGGGTGTCAGTGTGAGGATAGTAACTGGGTCTCAGTGTGAGGATAGTAACTGGGTGTCAGTGTAAGGTAGTAACTAGGTCTCAGTGTGAGGATAGTAACTGGGTGTCAGTGTGAGGATAGTAACTGGGTTTCAGTATGAGGATAGTAACGGTTTCTCATTGTGAGGATAGTAACTGGGTGTCAGTGCGAGGATAGTAACTGGGTGTCAGTGTGAGGATAGTAACTGGGTGTCAGTGTGAGGATAGTAACTGGGTGTCAGTGCGAGGATAGTAACTGGGTGTCAGTGTGAGGATAGTAACTGGGTGTCAGTGCGAGGATAGTAACTGGGTGTCAGTGTGAGGATAGTAACTGGGTGTCAGTGCGAGGATAGTAACTGGGTGTCAGTGTGGGGATAGTAGCTCTGCGCACTAGAGCCTTTTGTGGCTCCATAGGTCCTGCCAATAAGATGCTCGCGAACGTGCGTGTGTCGTCACATCGACGTCACATGATTGGAATCGACGTCCTTTGGGCATTTAAACTCAGTTTGAATGTTTCCCAGTGCCCTGTCATGATTTCTGTTTAGTTATCCGTTTATTGTATTGATTCTGGTGTATGTAGACCTCGGCTTGTACTTTGACTATTCTGAATTCTGTATCTCTTGATCTTTGATTTGTCTACCGTTTACGTACCTTCTGTTTCCCTGACCTCGAATTGTCCTGTAAATTTGTATTATCTATATTTAATCCAGCCATTCTAAGGTCCGGTAATAAGTTTTAGGGTTTCTGATTTGTATTATATTAGTTACGTGAAGTTCTGCGTGTTGGGTATTACTGGGAGACTAGTTGGGGACTATCCTGACAGCTAGTCACTAAGCAGTATATGTTTAAGGTCTATTGAAGGATCTCATCAGTGACATTCAAGGATGCCATGGATATGATGCTAGATGTCTAGTAATATCACAATATTTATCTCACCTATTGAGAGTATTTAGTATTACGTATGCTCAGTTTAAAGAATGTTTTTGTTCTTAGAAATCTAATTTACATGTAACTGTTGATCTGGGGAACATCTGGCTGCATTTTAGCAAAGCTATGTTTAGCGTTCGCTCGAAGCCAAATTTATGACCCGTTTAAAACAGGCAGATGTTCTTCAAAGCAAAGTTTTATTTGCTAGCGATTTATTTTCATGAAATTAACTCTTTACCAACCCTTCAACGTCCATTCCTCATTACACCAATCATTCCTGGGTATTTTATCTAAAAATTTACCACACGCAAGTGATAGATACTCTTCAGGCTCACATTGTTAATGCTGGTTCAAAATATCATTCCGGTGGGTAATTCTTCTCTCTCTACTTGTGTCAGATTGAGTTTCCCAATGTCGTTATCTAGCCACTATGATAATTTCACTAGCCACCATAGCTGGTGTGCCATAGCTGAGTCACCAATGGTCCATTTGGTAAATGCATGTAAAAATAATTAATAATCACCTTTTCATACTCCACGAGGTCTCCCTGTTTTCTTATATTCTTCTTGGCAAGATAAATTGCTAATAAAACAAAATTATATTTCATTATTGGTAACTGGGTTACTATTAGAAATAAACACATTATTTGCTCTGATAACAGATTTCTTCTTCCTTTCGTGGCTTCACTCCTTCTCCCAATGAATTTTCACGTTCATGCACGATGAGGGGCATGTGCACCCAAGAACCAGGTCACCCATGAAATGCCTGTTAAGACTAAAACCACCAATGCACATAAATGCCTAACCACTACATTACATTGAGTACCAAACCACTCAGGAATGTTGAACACCAAAAACACTTGTGCACATCAACAACAAACCACACATTGAGCACCACGCTATTTGTGCAAATCAACACCAAACCACACACTGAGCACCAAGCTATTTGTGCAAATCAACACCAAACCACACATCGTGAGAGAGAGTGTGGCGTCATCTGGAAATGTTTTTGAATAATTTTCAGAAGGCGAACAAAATAACTTCAAAATAGAAACGTACGCTGATTTCTACGAAACACTAGACATGTGCAAAGATTAGTTTTCAGCAATTTGTCAGAATAAAATTCCAACAATTATCGAAAAAAAACAATTAGGAAAATGTGGTTATCGAATCAGAATCATTCGAACCGAATCAGAATTATCCAAATTAACATCCTTATAAAAGGACCTAATTCAGGTGATTCTGATTTGATTCATTTCTGAACTAACCAAATTTTCAGAATCGATTAGTTCGACATATGCCAGGAATTTTATTTTGACAATTCACATTTTTGCATGTCTACTGAACAGAATCCTTATCTCTGCTCACAACTGCAAATAAATTAGTGAATGCACGCAACTGCCCAATATATGTCTGGGAGCATATTGGCATCAAACCTGGACTGGCTATCGGGCAAACGGCCAAATGCCCGGTGTGAGGCGATGGCCATGGGCCGAGGCTGGAAAGGGAGATCCTTTCATTTCCCCTGCCAGCCCATGTACAACTTGTCTTGCTGTGGGCCCTCTCGGGCCGGTGAGAAGATCAAAGATCTCCCTCACCGGCCCACTGTCAAGTCGTTTCAGCAGAGGAAGGGTAAGACCCGGGAGGCTCTGTGTTCATTCCACGAGAGGAGCTGCAGGCTAAAGTGCTACCGCTGGACCACCAGGGCTTGCAGTATTATGTCCCCACTACCGTATGACCAGAACTGACAGTTGTAAGCCACTACCTAGTCTGTACAGAGAAATCAAAAGCAGGTTTCAGATCGTAGATTTTTACTGCAAATTAAGAACTTTCCAAGGTGAATGTGTTTTAATTTGTTCTAATTTTTCTTTTGTTTTTTTATTACATTATTAATAGAATGCACCCAGACTGGGTTGTCTCTTTAAGATCTTAAGTCATGAGATGAAAAAAAGGTTTTAATATTATAGAACTCACGGTATATAAGAGGTAATCCCATAATCCTCGCAGATGGAATAATTTCAGTCTTTAATTAAATATAGAAACGTCTGCTTTAATGATGAAGAAAATGACTTCATATCATGTAAAATGTAACAGATCCAAGTCTTTGCTCTTACCGTAATCCAGCTCGGTGGCAGGCCACTTATTTGTAGTCCAAAAATAGGGAGTCTAGGGGAGAAAATAATATATTTAATGAGAGATAAAATACTGACATTAAAGCCGACATCACATGGAAAATGATCTCTTTTCACGTCTGCGGACATCCTGTTTGTTTCTGTTTCAAAGAGACGCTGGGAGATTTAAATATCCTACACTCGTTAACAAGACATTCTATGTGGGGTTTGCAAAACGTGAACAAATTGATCCTTTAACTTCTTTTTATGGGTTTAATACTCTATCTGGTTTCAAAAATATTATAGAAAGCGTATCTTTCATTTAAGGACAGTCACATTTTCTAAATCTTAAAATAGAAGTTATTGCGTCTTAACACATACATACTAGCGCCTATAATAAGTCCTGCTTGTTTACAAACATATGGGTGTCCAAACTTGGGAGACCGAAGTAGGGTATCGATCTACCACCCGCTGCTTCCGCCACTAACGGGACGTGGTTTCCGTATCACGAAGTCAGCTTGCAATTCAGCCGTTTGCTTACTAAACACCATTTGTTCTCTCTAAATTTTGTAATTAAGTTTCCTAATCACTAAGATTTGGTGTTCAGGGAATAAATTCTAGTGTGTAATATAAAATGATCTCCAGGTGGTGGCGCTGTCCCTGCATGGGGGGGGGGGGGTACCAGATGCTGTTAAAGCAGAGCTTGCTGGCACTGAAAGGGTTGCCATTTATTATTAAAAAGGTTCTGTTTGTACAATTAGTGGTCATGAAATAATCATTCTCTCCCTGCTCCATATTTATGTAACATCGTTCAGGGTGATTAGAGACAGGGTTATGCACTGAAGTGAGATTTGTCAGAAAATCAAAGTGAATTCAAAATGGATTCCACGTTTAAGGCAAAATTAATCAAACTGGAAAAATTCTCCAAGTCAGCTAGGCTTCCAGTTTGACTGCTTTGGCCTTAAATGTGAAATCCATTTTGGATTCCCTACCGTCGTCATTTAGTGATTAACCCTAACAATGTGTGCCTTGAAATCTACATTATGTGTCCTTACAAGATCTCCGAGTCAGTCCTCCTCCATTTTGAATTTGAAAATGTTGAGAATTGGGTGACGAAAATGCACCCCATAAATGTGTCAGCACCATAATTCCCATGATGCTTTATGGCCACTGTTGGTCTAGAGCAGGTGTAGCCGTCAGGTAGACCCCCACCTGTTTGATAACTACAAGCCCTATCACATAGCTCCCAACATTCCACACAGACAAAGAGGAACACTTTCATTTTAGGGCTGTTAGTCAGAGTTGTGACCAGTAGTGGTGCGATTCTAAAACATTTTAGGTGACTTACTAATAACAATTTATACAACTAAAATGTAATTTAGACAAGGACAATGTATCTTATTTACACAGACTGATTTCTAAATACATTTACTGTAGTTTAAAGACACATTACTGGGAGTATTATTGCTGTGGAGCTCTGTTATACACTCACACACATTGCTGGGAGTATTATTGCTGTGGAGCTCAGTTATACACTCAGATACATAACTGGGAGTATTATTGCTGTGGAGCTCTGTTATACACTCAGATACATAACTGGGAGTATTATTGCTGTGAAGCTCTGTTATACACTCAGACACATTACTGGGAGTATTATTGCTGTGGAGCTCTGTTATACACTCAGACACATTACTGGGAGTATTATTGCTGTGGAGCTCTGTTATACACTCAGACACATTACTGGGAGTATTATTGCTGTGGAGCTCTGTTATACACTCAGACACATTACTGGGAGTATTATTGCTGTGGAGCTCTGTTATACACTCAGATACATAACTGGGAGTATTATTGCTGTGAAGCTCTGTTATACACCCAGACATATTACTGGGAGTATTATGGCTGTGGAGCTCTGTTATACACTCAGACACATTGCTGGGATTATTATTGCTGTGGAGCTCTGTTATACACTCAGACACATTACTGGGAGTATTATTGCTGTGGGGCTCTGTTATACACTCAGACACATTACTGGGAGTATTATTGCTGTGGAGCTCTGTTATACACTCAGACACATTACTGGGAGTATTATTGCTGTGGAGCTCTGTTATACACTCAGACACATTACTGGGAGTATTATTGCTGTGGAGCTCTGTTATACACTCAGACACATTACTGGGAGTATTATTGCTGTGGAGCTCTGTTATACACTCAGACACATTACTGGGAGTAGTATTGCTGTGGGGCTCGGTTATACACTCAGACACATTACTGGGAGTATTATTGCTGTGGAGCTCTGTTATACACTCAGACACATTACTGGTAGTATTATTGCTGTGGAGCTCAGTTATACACAGACACATTACTGGGAGTATTATTGCTGTGGAGCTCTGTTATACACTCAGACACATTACTGGGAGTATTATTGCCGTGGAGCTCTGTTATACACTCAGACACATTACTGGGAGTATTATTGCTGTGGAGCTCTGTTATACACTCAGACACAGTACTGGGAGTATTATTGCTGTGGAGCTCTGTTATACATTCAGACACATTACTGGGAGTATTGTTGCTGTGGAGCTCTGTTATACACTCAGACACATTACTGGGAGTATTATTGCTGTGGAGCTCTGTTATACACTCAGACACATTACTGGGAGTATTATTGCTGTGGAGCTCTGTTATACACTCAGACACATTACTGGGAGTATTATTGCTGTGGAGTTCTGTTATACACTCAGGCACATTACTGGGAGTATTATTGCTGTGGAGTTCTGTTATACACTCAGACACATTACTGGGAGTATTATTGCTGTGGAGTTCTGTTATACACTCAGACACATTACTGGGAGTATTATTGCTGTGGAGCTCTGTTATACACTCAGACACATTACTGGGAGTATTATTGCTGTGGAGTTCTGTTATACACTCTGACACATTACTGGGAGTATTATTGCTGTGGAGCTCTGTTATACACTCAGACACACCAACAATATGGAGCTCCTAGAAAAGAGGGACATTAGGAAAAAAGAGGGAACAGATGAACTTGGGCCCATAATAGGGACTGTCCCTCCTAAATAGGAACACACGGAGGAATGCTCTGCAGGGTAGAGCTGGGAGTTTGTATGTTATAATTGCCCCAAAATACTAAAAGGATGTTTTGTAAAACAAGGCCCGTGTACCAGGACTACTTTATTACTTTTAGTAGAAGGCTATTCTGGGTATCTACTATTTCTAACTAGTTTTGTTTATATTTTGTTTTGGAAGAAGCAGCCTTCAATTCCTCTCTATGCTCCCGTTAACCCTGTAGGCTCTGCGCGATCCTCGGAAAATGTTAATAAACTCCATCCAAACGCCAAGGGGAGAAAAAAAAAATAACGAGAAAAAGAAAAATAATCAGGAAGGAAGCAGACAGACGCATTAGGAAACTGCTCCATCTGCAAATACATAACACAATTACCGCAGTGATAAATCGCATTTTAAGTAAATAGGTCTCGTGATGTCATTATTAGACCTCAGAATGTGCCATACTTTGTCTTCAGTATCCTCGCCGGTCCAGGCGACGTAATCTGTGACCCTCCGAAATGCTTTAGGGGAATCTGTCTCATATCAAAAAGTGAAAGGAGGAGACAGCAGGAGGGACTCTGTCTATTTAACGAGAATACTATGTGACACAAATTGGTTTGATCCTGCACTGCAACCTATTTAAATCAATCTCTTGATATGGCATGCTACCTCGCTGTTTACACTGTGCCCCCGCCAAGCACTCTACAGACTGCCAAGCTTATTGAGTCCATGACAGATTACAGTAATTAAATAAGAAAGTGATATTTATAGCTAGATTTCTATCTAGGCTTGCAAAAACAAATATGCCTGTGTCTTTTTCAGAAAAAAAGAAAAATGCTATTTATATATACTTTTTTTGATTAAATAAAATTTGATTATAATTTCTTACGCATTGTTTTTTAAATTTCTTTCCCAATAGTATTAGCTGAATTATTTAAAATGAAAAAAGAGCTGGGCTGGCTTTGCTCGTTAATCCCTGGATCAATCAATTAATTAAAGAGTTATCTCAAACATCATGACCACTTTAATGATTTGAAGTGGTCAGTGTGCTAGGAGTCTGTATGCGCAGTGTTTTGCTTTGAAACGCTTTAAGTACAGAGTTTTACCCTTTACTGGCGGTGGTGTAACTCCACCCACGGCTGCGTCATTGGAGTGTCACTAGCCTGGCCCAGAACAAGAGTCCCGGGCTGGCTAATGTAAATTCTGTGCATATTCCTATTCCAATGATTGGCCGGCGGGATCGACTTCTCTGCTTTCTGTAGCTGTGGACATAGGTAGGATTTGCAAACTGTTGCAAACTAGTTTGCACCATTACCGGGGAGTGGTGCCAGCGTACTCCTGGCATCATAACCTCTATAGCGGGTTAACCCTTTAATAAACAAATAACCCTAACGCTTGGCGTAACCGTCTTCCTTGCAGCCACAATGTTAGTAATGTCGGTCTGTCTTTCAGCCTGTCTGTCTATCTGTCTGCCTTCTCTATAATTCTTTATTTAGCGTGGGTATGCATACTAGTATTACTACATACCTACAGCTTTGGTTGGCAGTAATAAATAACCCAGGGGCACAGCTGGCAAAGGTGCAGAGCATCTGTACTGACAGGTGGCTCGCCAGGCTTGCCCGCCTTTATGCACTCAGCGGATGTACTACAAACGTTCGCACGCACATTGTATGATGTACTCATGCACGCACCTTTTGTAACTTGTGTCAGTGTGAACCCAGGGTATGGGATAAACCCGGCACATCCACAGCAACTGGGAGACTAGAAACCTATACTGTAGAATTGTAGAAAAACATTAATTTTTTATTTTTTTGGTGGGTCCTTACCAGAAAGCTACGGTCGACACTGATTCATTCATTAGAATGGTTGTCTACACCGCACATAGGTAACGAGTGATATACGCAAGCGAATAACACACAGGGCTTTCGCCCTCAACTGTACCGGTGACTGTAATCTTCCCATCATGTTTAATCCCCCTTCTCTTTTTTCTGTACCCCCCTGTTCACATCAAAATGAACGATGAAAAGCCATAAATGAAGAATTTATAAAAAAATAAAAAGAATGGTTGTCAACAACAGCATTTAAAATGTTTGGCCACAGTTGCTGAATTGGTAAAGTAACTTATAGAATGTTTCGTGTTCTTCTAGATTTTTTTTCTAGACGGTTATAAATTCACAGCAACTCACTGTTTAGTGAAGAAACCCTAAAATGTAAGACTGCGCCGGACATAAATTCCCTCAAATAAAACACTGCATAGATATCTATGATCTGGTCTCTTGTGCCTGGATAAATGTCTGTATGTGCTTGGAGGGAAATGTAAACACTGTGTAATTGACATTAGAGTCTCGTTAACTGATTGTCAAATGTAGCAGACTGCGTAAAAGGAATTTGAGCCCAACTCAGTGACTTTCAGCATTGCTGTGTAAAATCAGCGAATGCTGCAATAAATATATAAATATAACATCACAAAGTAATGCATGAACTGAACAACTGTGGGAAATAAACTGAATCTTGAAATTCACACGGATTCTTCCGTAAAGGTTTACTCCAAGTACCATGACCACCTCAGTGATTTGAAGTGGTCATGGTACCTGCAGTCTGTATGTGCAGCGTTTCTCTATAAAACGCGCGTATTCTGAGTTTAACCTGTAGGTGTAACTCTATCAGGACTGGATAATATCAATTCTGTGCATATTGGACTTCTGATGAGAGCCTGTACAGCATGCTGTTTAAAGCGTCCAATGGCAGCACAGCCCCCTGCTCTAAATGCCTCTATGTCCTCCCTTCAGCCCATTCTTCCCCAACAAACCTCCCCCAGCAGGAGGGAACTTGGCCTTGGGGTTGGATTAGACGTAATATTTTGCTTTTTTTTTGTTTTCTTAAGGGATGAAGACACCGGTATAGGATGGGTTTTCTTAAAATAAATTAGTTTTGGTTGGAGTAACCCTCTATGAGTTCACATAAAATGTTGTTATCAACGTCCTAAAGAGGATTACTGCAAACACGCTTTTGTGACTGCTACCAGGGTTGCAAATGGGTAACATGAAGGGGTGGAGCTAGATCTCTTGTTGGTTGCTATCAAATAATTAAGAGCACGTTGGATTGGCGTTCTTATAACAATATTGAGGAGAGTATAAATAACTATTGGTGTATGCACAAAATAGATATAACTAGCATCCTCTTCTCTTGAGAGGCGCCTCTTGCGTCAGAGTCCCGCACCAGTCAGAAACATCACAAAGTTTTTGAAAACACAAAGTTACCTATTTAAAAAAAAATTTTAGCATACAGCATTAACATTAAATAATAACATTGACTTTTTTTACACTCTACATATTAATATAATGTATTTTTAGATGACTTTTCCACTGTATATACCAAATATCAAGGGATGCTTAAAAACACAGCAACATGCAAGGTAGCAGTGATTTTAAAGTTAGTGTACTAACCAACCCCCGTTATAGTGCAAGGTAAAAAGCTATATTTCTCAAATTTAATGATGAATTGGTAAGACAATCCACGGCAGGGGAGAGTGTTATGATGACATAGATGATAATTGGTCCTTAAAGGGTTAAAGAAACAAGCCTGCCCCCTCCCTGTTTTTTTTTTTTTTGTTTTGTTTTAAGTAAAAATTATTGGACAATCAAAAAACTCTATTTGAAATATCTGGGTCAATGTTACAAATAACAGAAATAGGGATATTTTTACATGTATCAACAGATCTCAGCAATAAGATCCTGCGTCAGGGATCGGACAGGACTGGTCAGTGTAAATGCATTTTTTTTGGTGAATACTGTGTCCCCCATGTCCCTTTAACCCCTTAAGGACACATGACATGTGTGACATGTCCTGATTCCGTTTTATTCCAGAAGTTTGATCCTTAAGGGGTTAAGGAGAAATGGTATCGGAGAAAGACTAATGTAGGGCGGCATTAAAATCAATGCTACATTGCAAAGCCATCCATCAAAGCAGCGTACTACCTGAAATCTGTAGGGGGAATCGTCCGCTTTAAGAACGAGATTCCTCGGATCCTTCAGGGGATAGATGTACCCATATTTAACAAGTAAATTTCCAAGGTGAAGAGATTCTAAGAATGGAAACAAAATAATCTATAAATATATGTTAAGCAGCATGGGAAAGCCATCAGCATCCGGCCACAGGTCAACAAGAGCAAAGTGGGTCCCTCCTGCCGTTGGACTGCACCACTGATTACTCTCAGCCGGCTTTCAGATGACTAAGAGTGATTTCGTTGTTTTTTTACATACTGAATAACGCTAAAATCCACTTTAGTGCAAAATTGGAAACAGCGATATTTGTGACCTTGAAACAACGCCATGCCTTGTAGTTTATTGAGAATATTAAATAATTCACATGTTGTTGTAGAATTTTAGTAAGAATTTGAATGTGTTTTTAGGAACTCTTAAATTGACTGACTGCTCATTTAAAAAAAATAAAAAATAAACAACTTTAATGTTACTTTTAATTCTCAAAACACTGTAGTTAAAATGCTTGCTATTCCATGGTTGCATTTTTAACCAAATTGCTAGCAAGTGTTTAATTAAAAGGTAATTACCATTTTATGTATCTGACTCATTTAGTCTTTACTGCTAAGCCACTGGAATAATCGTAAGCAATAATAGAGTTATGGAGTGGACAGGAAGCTGTGGAAGACATTCTGCAAAGCCTAACACTGGTCACATGATAGGACACGATGAACAAGTTATTTGGGAGGAGGGCGATGACGCGTGCTTCTCTCCCGTCCAATAACATCAGTCGCGTTCTAAGAGGAGGTTTGCAGCGACGAGTACCTTTTAGACGTTTAGAAAAAAAGTTAAACAAATCAGCCTCAGAGGGATCAGTCTGACAACAGCCTACGCGTTTCGCAAAGTTAGTTTTTATCACGGCACGTAGATAGTAGGGATGCTGATCCCACTGGTACCAATGTAAACACGTCCGTTTGACTTTTTGCCTCTGTAAGCATTTAATATTTTTCATTTGACATTGTTATTTTGTTGCACACATTTTTATGTTGTTTTTAAAGGGAATAAAAGTGTGTCACTGGACTGAACAGAGAGTATGTATACGCTCAATATTTTCACTATTACAGAATGTATCACGTTTGTACTCCGGTTCCCGTTTCATTTTATTCTACCCAGTGCATCCAATGAATCTCGCCTCGATTCCCATCCTGCCTAGCACTCATTTCATGCATAATTAAAGCACGCTGATGAAGAAACCCTCCCTAATCTGCGATGAAACAGAGACTGATTGCTCTATTCGCTGACAGAAGCACTTCAGCTTCCCAAACCTAACGAGACAGATGTTGCAGAAATCTATCTTTTATTGACTCAGGAATGCATTTATTCTGTCACTTCGTTATGCATTTTGATTTTGTTATTTTTGATGTTTGAATATTTTGGAAAGAGTGGATGTTATTTGGTATGCTGTGAGCCTTTTCTGCAACCCACAGCAGTAAAATGCCCTCAGTGGGGACTCTAGGAAGACACTTATAGGAACCGTATGACGAAACAATATTATACCTTTTTCAGACGGCACTGCAAGCTATTAAAGGATCACTATAGGGTCAGGAACGCAAACATGTATTCCTGACCCTATAGTGTTAACACCACCATCTAGCCCCCCTGGGCCCCTCATGCCTCCATAAATATAGCAAAATCTTACTGTATTCAAGCCTGAAGCTGTAGCATGCTGTTTGCCTCAGAAAAACAAGCAGTCTGCTGACATCATCAGAAGTGGTAGCCTGATCCAATAAAAATGCTTCCCCATAGGATTGGCTGAGATTGACAAAGAGGCAGATCAGAGGCAGAGCCAGCATGATTCAAACACAGCCCTGGCCAATCAGCATCTCCTCATAGAGATGAATTGAATCAATGAATCTCTATGAGGAAAGTTCAGTGTCTGCATGCAGAGGGAGGAGATACTGAATGTTTGGATGCATTTTAGGCAGCCATGACCCAGGAAGGATCTCTAACAGCCATCTGAGGAGTGGCCAGTGAAGTTATCACTAGGATGTAATGTAAACACTGCATTTTCTCTGAAAAGACAGTGTTTACAGCAAAAAGCCTGAAGGTAATGATTCTACTCACCAGAACAAATTCAATAAGCTGTAGTTGTTCTGGTGACTATAGTGTCCCTTTAACCCCTTAAGGACACATTACATGTGTGACATGTCATGATTCCCTTTTATTCCAGAAGTTTGGTCCTTAAGGGGTTAAGGTGCAAGAATGTATATTCTTTTGCATTAACGTCATGCCAGATACAGGATTTTTGCATAAAATGCAAACAAGCATTTGCCTTATAACTCCACCCCCAGAGTTCCACTAACAACAGGAAGTTTAAGACAAGCTAGGAGGAAATATATACTTGTACATTACCCAGAATTCCCTATATTAATGAAAATAATTGGAGGCTTAGATTTCAACATGCATTACTGCATTTATTGCAGTCAACGAGATACGATTCAGGGCACATTTTTAAAGTGAATTTAAATGAGAAATTTGTGAGTAGCCATCATTAGAAAGCAGATTCATGGGGAAAAGAGTACCATTCGTAGTTAAGTATTTGTATGCCTATTTTAAACACATAATTTATATTGTATTGACACAACATTTTTTTTTTTTAAATCCATTAAAACAATGTGTATCTGCTTATTGCTCAGCCCTATATCCCTGGAATGTCTAAGAGCCGTGAAATCGTTATTAGATCAATACAGACACCAATTTACCTAAAAATGTTATGTCTGAGTTTATTGAATTTCTTTCAGATTGCTTGCATTCAGATCTTTCTCTTTGATGTTAACGGCAGGTGAGAAAATGTATTCATAACATATTTGGCAATATTGCCTTAAGCAATAGAATGCTGAGTCTAATGAGAATAATTTCTATAGAGAGACATTGTGTATTCCTGCCCCAAGCATTAACCTCCATGAAAAAGCTCCTTAAAGATATTCTGTTATAAAATTAGACCGAGATGTACTTTTTTGCTGAGATAATGTGGATAGAGGTTAAGTGATTAGTTAGGAGGCGCAAAGAAAGGATGAGTAATGTCCATATGTTACTTAATACAGAAACGCACACTGAAAGATTTTGCCTTTCTTACTTTGAAACAATGCTTTATTCTGTGTTTTAATGTAAATATTATATGTATAGTACATATATAGTTGTTTAAAAAGGTTCTGTTATGGCAAAACACTTAAAATCTTTATGAAATACCCATACTGACTGAGTTGGACTTTTATTGATATTTCAATGCAATTAAAGTAAAACTACAGACGTAACATTTTTTTTCTTAATTAAGCAGTTTTGGTGTACAGATCATGCCCCACTGGTCAATTCTCTGCCATTTAAGAGTTAAATCACTTTGTTTGCATAATTGTAGTTACGCCTCTCTGCATGTGACTTCCACAGCTTTCATAAACACTTCCTGTAAAAAGAAATCTAATATTTAAACTTCCTTTATTACACAGTTAGTTTAATTTAGAATTCCTTAGCTCCTGCTCTGTTAACAGCCTTCTTTCTAGACCCTACAGGAGCCTCCTGTGTGTACTTAAAGTCCAACTTACAGAGCAGGAGTTTAAAAATGTCTACATTCAGTTCAGCACAAAAAAAAGAATTTACTTGCCGTTGAAACCAGGAAAAGGAATTAAAAAAAAAGAAACTAAATTGCACACCTCCTGTAAATTAGCAAATTATAGACGTCTCTAAGGAATTAAAAATCTGGAAAAAAATGATGCCAAAGAGGAAAGACAGTGTAAAGAGGAGGTTAATCTGTGCAGGAAGGCAATGTGTCTCAGGAATTCTGGAAATAGAACAGCAGCGGACACCAGCAGTTTAATAAAACGCCTCGTGGGGATACCAATTTGCTCGCTCTGTAACCAGTACAACGTGTTACCTTATTATTTAAACACCTGAACTCCCCCACTGGGACAGAGAAACTGCAATAGCTTATATCGCCCGTCGCAGGAATTTCTAAACTTACAATTAAAAAACATTTCCTTTATGTGCATTAATGCAAGTCAAGACCTGAGCTCTTATTCCCATTGCTAATCAGCGTAGTGGAAACTGATAAATATAGCATAAATCTATAGGACAAATAGTGGAAATCTAGCAGGATACTGGAAATGTTAGAAAAATAGCCAAGCTGGGGGGCGTGGCTTGAGCGCCGAGCGGAATGGCGGCGTGAACCAGGAGCTCCCTGCAGGCTAAGATCACAAACCCGTCTCACCAGCTTCAACAACAGAAATATGGGAAGAAATCACCGGTCCCAGCACGCCACTACGACCACCGACACCCCGAGGGGGACTCAAACTGCGAACATGCGCAGATTCCTAACGGCCCAACGGAACAGGCCGATCAGGCCTCAGGGGACGCAGAAACATCAGGCACAAGCCATGCGGCCCTGCCATGCGGCGGACACCTAGAGCAGGTACTTACACCACCCGACCCACCCCCACCCCAGCTGGACTGGGCGACTATATTGAGCAACCTGCCCACGAAAACAGACCTCAAAGAGGCCAATGAGGCCCTTCACAAATCGATTGCAGGGGAACTGCAGGCCCTGAGGGAAGACTTACAGGGGATACACAGCAAAGTGGCACAGCTAGAGGCAGACTGCGACCATGTCATGTCAGCGCAGAATGCAACCGCAGACACCCTGAACAGACAAGAAACACAGCTCCGCCAAATGGCCCTCCATATGGAAGACCTAGATAATAGAGGGAGAAGACAGAACCTCAGAATCCGGGGCCTGCCCGAAGAACTAGACCAGACCACGCCGATCCGTGAAACTCTCACGGAAATATTTAATGCCCTACTGCTGAGGCCGCCCAATACACCCGTCGAGTTCGTCAGGGCACACAGGGCACTTAGGCCCAGAGGCCCACCGGAGTCCCCCCCACGGGACGTCATCTGTTGCCTACTACACTTCCAAGTTAAGGAAGATATCCTGAGAACCGCCAGAGACCAAAGGCAAATACTGCACAAAGGCGCGGAATTGCAACTTTACCCTGATTTATCACCAGCAACCCTAGCGTACCGCAGGGCCATGCGCCCCCTCACGAGAGTATTACAAGCCAACAAAATTAGATACCGTTGGAGCTTTCCTACCGGATTACAAATCACTACGAATACAGGCCCATACATGGTAAAGAGCGAAGACGACCTCAGAGACATTGTACGGGACCTTCAACTGCCACAGATACACATGCCTTGGCCGGACCCGATAGCCTTTTACACCTTCTCACCCGACATGCAGACCAGGCCGCAGCAACCACCGAGACCTCGGAGAACAAGGCAACAAACCACGCGCCCCTCAGGCGCCAACATGTAAAGGACTGTGCACTATGAACCCCCCATCCTGAAGCCCACCACCGGCACCGCTACCAAACTGAACACTCAATCCTAACACCGACCTGACAAAACAGATCCCGCTACGCGGCCACCGGCCACCCCAGAGAGAGACCCGACCCCCTACGGAGATAAAAGAAACTACAAAGACCGAGCACACATCAAGGGCTCCACGGCTCAGTGGAGTAGGGTAACCTAACGGACCCCACAGGCATTGCTGGGACTCTCATTGGGGGGGAGGGGGGCAGCGGGGGGGAAATGTAAGCAATGTGATGTCTCATAATTTCAAATGCGATGTTTACCATAAGCTGAGGGGGGGCCCTGAGCGCCGGCTGGGCCCGGCTGCTGCCACCTGCCTGACCCGTGACGAACTCCGGGGAGCGGGCGGGCGGTGGCACCGGCGGGGCCCACCCGGGGCGGGGACCCCAGCCAACAGAGATGTCAGAGGGATAATAGCCAGGAAAGAAATATTGACAGACACGATGCACCAGTTAGCTCAGCCGGGGGGACCGAAGGAGAGAGGGGTAACGGCACTCTTGATGTTCTTCCATAGTTTTAAAAAAAAAAAAAAAAAAAAAAAAAATATATATATATAATGTTTGAAATGCTAGTTAACTGTTGATACTTGTTGTACTGAATGATATAATGCTAATACTGTTGTTTGTACCACACTTAACAGTAGCGACCGGACATGCTACATACGTGAGCTGACCAACACGCACAAACCCATAGAAAGGAACACCTCGAGACGGGGAAGCCGAACACATTCCATCTAATCACCTTTTCAGAGCCGCACAGGGACACCAGGGGACATGTCACTGAGACGCCGACACTGACGCCCGGACACCCGACCTACGCCTAGTAGGAGAGACGCCGACCAAACGGTGAGCAACCCACGCGCACCACAGGTGGTGCCGCGGACTGTGACTCCCCGACGTCTATACCTAACAGTCGCTAGACCGAGACATACCCCTTATCCTACCCAACCTCCCCCCCCCGTACACCCTACTACCACCTATACTTGACTCCGGACAACCCTACCGACTACGACACACGTACTACTACTACACCTCCCATACAAAAGAGACTAGGAACTAGACGAGACGCTCACCCGATACACACATGACGAGAGAAATGGCCCTGACACCTGCACCTCTACACGTCATCACTATCAACGCAAAGGGACTAAACAAACCGGAGAAAAGATCCGGAGCGCTAAGGGACTTTCACAAACAGAGAGCCTCAATAGTTATGATACAGGAAACACATTTTAAAAAGGGAACCAGACCCAAACTTACTAACCACCAATACACACAAGGCTACTACAGTGACTATCACGGGGGTAAAGCTAGGGGAACAGCGATCCTACTACATAAAAGCGTGCCGTTCCAGGGGGGAACAAGCATGATGGACGAGGAGGGCAGATACTTGTTCCTTAAGGGGAAAATAGCTGAGCGCCAATACACATTCGCGACAGTTTATGTCCCCAACACGCGACACTACCGCTTCCTCAAGCAAACACTCCGCAAACTCATGGAGTTCAGAGAGGGGACCCTCGTACTGGGAGGGGACTTCAACATTGCACTAGACCCGACATGGGACACATCATCAGGCTCCTCCCATATTCCCACGCAACAACGGCAAAACATTAAAACCTTACTCCGCAGCCACCGCCTGGTTGACTGCTGGAGAGCCCACCACCCAGATACAAAGGATTTCACCTTCTTCTCCCACCCACACAACTCATACTCCCGGATAGACCACATATACACCACACAATATGACCTCTCCCTAGTCACCGAAGCCAAGATTGGAACGGCGACTTGGTCAGATCACGCACCTGTCACCCTCAAATTAAAATCACCACTTTTTCGCCCCACTACCCCGAAATGGAGACTAAATGAATACCTACTCACTAACACGGAGGTCGTAACCCATATAGGCGACAAAATTAGAGACTACTTATCCCTTAACACTGCCGAACACACATCCCCGACAATACGATGGGAAGCGCACAAATCCGTGATACGGGGACATTACATTCAACAAGGGGCGATCATAAAAAAGAGAACTGAAATGAGACAGGCGAGCCTCCTCGAAGAAATCCACAACACAGATGACCAAAACAAACTCGACCCAGACCACACACTCCAAACCCGACTCTTACAACTCAGAAGAGAGTTAGCTACGCTAATCCACTCTAAACACCACAGAGACGCGGCGAGACATAAAGCTTTCTTTACCCTACACGGGAATAAGAGCGGCAAGCTTCTGGCTGCTATGCTACGGAAAAAGAGGCTACACACATATATAGACAGGATCAGGGACAAAACGGGGACCCTACACCGACTCCCGTCGGACATCATGAACACAATCCGCGCATATTATACGGACCTATATACCCTCCCGCAACCACAGACCGAACCGGCGAAGGCCCGCCTTCGCCACGCGATCCAAACATACCTGACGAGGTACCCAATGCCGACTTTAGACGCAGAAATCGCCGAAACGCTAGACGAGCCCATCACTATAGAGGAGCTATCGATAGCAGTCAAGAACACCAAACCCGGTAAAAGCCCAGGGCCAGACGGCCTGCCGGTGAAATATTATAAGACATACGCAGAAGAGCTACTTCCACCAATGGTGGAGGCGTTCAATGCGGTACGAGACGGGGAACGTATCCCCAAGCAGGCCCTGACAGCCCACATAACTGTTATACCCAAAGAGGGCAAAGACAGGGAACATTGTGGGAACTATAGACCCATTTCGTTAATTAACTGCGACGTCAAACTCTTGGCGAAGGTCCTCGCCACGCTCCTCACGAAGCACATCCCATCACTGATCCACCCTGATCAGGTGGGGTTTGTGACGGGACGTGAGGCCCGAGACAACACCATCAGGGCACTCACCCTCATGCACGGCGGCGGAAAGGCCGTAGGAGGCCTCCTCCTGCTGTCCACGGACGCGGAGAAGGCCTTCGACAGAGTACGCTGGGAATACCTTTTTGAGACGCTTGCACACATGGGACTGGGCCCCCACCTAAGGAAATGGATAGAAGCCCTGTACAGCGAGCCCACTGCCCAGGTACTAGTTAATGGGGCACTGACTAACGCCTTCACCATCCATAACGGCACCAGACAGGGGTGCCCCCTGTCGCCGCTCCTGTTCGCTCTAGCACTGGAGCCGTTTCTCACACACATCAGACACAACGCAGACGTGACCGGCCTGACGACAGGCCCAGTACACCATAAGGTAGCGGCCTACGCGGACGACCTACTCTTTGTGGTGACCAACCCTACCATCACACTACCGAACATCATGAGAGAACTACAGGCATTCGGGGACCTATCAAACATGAAAATTAACTACGGAAAATCGTATATCCTAAACGTTAGCGTACCCCACACGAGAACGGAAACCCTAAGAAGTAGCTTCCCCTTTCAATGGGCCGAGGACAAGATTAAATATCTTGGTATTTGGCTATCCAAACACTCAGAAGACCTGTTTAGGGACAACTTTGCGGTCATTTTACAGACATTTCAGAGAGACATGCGGGAATGGTCATACCCCCATATCTCGTGGCTAGGGCGAGTACAGGTCATAAAAATGAACCTCCTCCCGCGCCTTTTGTACCTTTTTCAAGCCATCCCCACTGTAATCCCGAGACCCTTCTTCATCACGCTCAAAAAAGAAATGACCAGATACATATGGGGCGGGGGGAAACCTAGAGCAAAATTCTCCATACTGACCAGACCCAAAGACAAAGGGGGACTGGCCCTCCCAGATTTTCGACTTTATTATATGGCCACACACCTACAGAGGGTTGTAGAATGGTCCAAGGAAGGGGTCCACAAGCTGTGGAAAACGGCAGAAGAGATGGAGGCAGGTAGACCGATCGCGGGACTTCCATGGAGACGCGAACAGACGGACGGACACACCATGTCCGTATATACGAAAAACACCCTGGGAGTATGGCGGAAGGCCAAACGACAGGGGAACTTGTCACCATACCCCTCCCCCCTTATGCCTCTGACACATAACGAAGATTTTCCCCCAGGTCTAGACCCACGGGCTCTCAGAAACATCATCCCGAGCACATCCCCGCGCCTACACCACACTCTACAGGGTGGGGTTTGCAAACAGCTTACAGATATGCTAGAAGACACGCCCCCCACCTTCATGCACCGCTTTCGCTATGCCCAACTCTTAGCCTACATTCACACCCTGCCACAGGGGTCAGCGCTTGGCAGGGAATATACCACAATAGAGAGGATCAGCGCACAACCGGACCCACTCCCACACGGGATATCCTCTCTGTACTCCATGCTACAGTCGGAACTCCCGACCGATCCACCCCGTTTCATGGGTAAATGGGAAACAGCCCTAGGAATCACACTCACGGAAGGGGAATGGGAATCGATATGTTACCTAACACACCACTGCTCCACACATAGTAAAACGCAGGAAACGGCCTACAAACTCCTGACGTACTGGTATAAAACACCGCATCTCCTACACCGAATGAACCCAAGCCTATCCAGTCTGTGCTGGAGATGCGAAAGAGAGGAAGGCACACTGAAACATATCTGGTGGGACTGCGCACTGATCACCCCATACTGGCGGGGCATACACAAAATGCTAGGGAAGTTCACAGAACGACCACCCCCCCTGGAACCGGCCGCGATGCTCCTACACCATACACCAGTTCCCCACTCAAAATATAAAAAATCCATGACCATCAGGATACTAAATGTAGCCAAACGAGTACTCCCCCAATTCTGGAAGAAACCTGTGACACCATCACTGCTGTCCTGGTTCAACCAAATGGAGGAACTAAGGATAATAGAGGAACTCACACTGACGACGAACAATGCCCCGACGACATACACTGACATATGGACATACTGGATCCTAGAGACAGCGAAACCGAAATTCCAACGAGACCTCAGGACAACCACCGACGCTCACCTCCAGCACCCAACCTAAAAACGGGAATTAAACACCCAGGGAGACGGAGGACTGATGACTGACGACGGACCGGACCACCCCACCCCCACCTACCTACCCTTCCCCCAATCCTACAGAGAAAACACCGACAGACCCCACTTAACAGTATGCACACACCGAAGGTCAATGCTACCCGACGCAAAGACACCCCCGAGACCACCAGCAACGCCATGGACACTTAGTGACTGCACCCTTAGAGACTCAGAGAAAGGGACGGGGGACTACCCTGGACGAACCGAAGGCCCGATCTGACGGAGACAAACAGACCGTCCTAGACAGGGAAACCCAACCTCCCGTACTCAGCTACACCCCCACAAAACCAAGACACGAAACCGACCCAGGGACGTACAATAGCCCGACGACAGCACTATCACACACAACCAAGATAGGGTGCTGTATGGCACATTTAAGGATGCATATCAGTGGAGGGTATCAAACACACCACGGCTCACCATGAAGACGTAGGCCACCAACGCCACACTAACATGGCGAGGTGGAACACGGACACCAACCGCTAAGACAAGGCTGAAAACACATTAAACACACGATAGAGATAATGGACAGAGACACCCTCCACACTTACAAATAGAGACACACGGGTCAGTCACTGAAGTGGACTAACGAGCTTGGACTAAGGGTATGACATAAAGTGGAACTCACCCGGCTAACCCAGCTGAGACATGACCTACTAAATACAACTATCTACTGTTAAGGAAGAAGGGGATAGAACCTTAGAATGCTAGGATGTTAAAGATCACGACAGAAAGCTAAGGATATCCATCCACGACACTAACCAAGTGCCCCAGGGCTCTTGTACATTATACATACCTGAAGCTGTAATTGTCACCAACTGGATCTGCGCATCCACGAACGTCTAGTACAGTGAGAGACCTGCGAGTCTCACCATCGAGACAACTAATGAAAAACGACTCTAAACATGTCGATCAAAAAAGTAAGAGACCTGTGAGTCTCTATAGTATTATTGGGGACTGCGAGCCCACCAGCGATTATTATTTGTTACTGTTTCCAGGGACCTGCGAGTCCTGTTCCCTCTTGCATACCTCGTATTGTAAAATCATTGAAAATACGTTAATAAAAATTATATTTACCAAAAAAAAAAGAAAAATAGCCAAGCTGTAAAGCAGAGTTGGAGATTTTTGTCCAAATTATTTATTTTACAATTTCATGCTTTTTTTCTGACAATTACTGGCGAACGGAAAAATCATTCGGGGTGTAAATGTCACTTGCATGCACAATTCAAGCCGGTTCAGAAACAGGAGTGCTTCAGGGTAAATGACATACGAGGTTTGTGACCGTCTAAATTCACCCCGCACAACTGTATCACGTATTCTGATGCTTATATGTTTACTACAAGACATACGACTGGACCCTGGGCAACACAAAATAATAATAAATTGGGAGTTCTAAAAAAACAATTACAAATTTTACAAATTAGGCTAACTTAGTGAACAAAACAGCAAATTTAAAAAAATCTCTAAATATTTTACTATCTGAGCTACTTCAGACTAAAATTTGCAATTACCATGTTGATTCCCCACAATTCCCTCATAAATGTGTTCTTTGTTGGGTAAAGAAGGAATAGATAGGGGTTACATAATGGGTTAAACTGTGTTAGCACGGGGTGTGAAGCAAAGGCTTACCTTCATCACTGATGGACAGTTTCTGAATCAGCCATTCCACCACATCGTTCCCTAATTAAAAGAAAAAAAAGAATAATAAAGTACTTATTAGACATTTAGAGGAATACTACAAAAACCTAAAGCAATTTAGCTTGCTGAATTGCTCTATGTGTGAAGAGTATGTCCTCAATAGAAATTGGCACTTTTATCAATGAGCCATGTTGACCCGCTTTGGCTGTCAATCAGAGAACCGGTCCTGTAACTTCCTGCAGGTTTAGCTCAGTGAAGCTAAACTCAAGAGGCAGCAATTGCCCAGAAAACCTGCATTCAGCTGCATTGGGAATCCTGTGATTGGACAGCCAAGGAAAGTCTGGGCGGGGTTAGAAGGGGAGGGTTTGCAAAGGCAGCAGACAAGAGATCAGCAGCTTTTGTAAGCTATTTTTAGATATATCTCCAATGACAAAATGCATAATAAAATGCATGCGTGGGGGTATATCTACTAAACAATTATTTAATTTTTTTATTGTGTTTGGGCAGTAGAATGTGTCTTTAATTACTAGAGATCAAGGCACTGATTGGTTTATTAATTAAACACCAAATCCATATGACATGAAAACTAAATTGCTAAATTTAAGTCACAATAGCCAAGCAATGAGTGCAGCTGAACTGAATAATTTATCCAAATCAGCACTTTTTGCCTACATTTAGCAATTTCATTTCCAGTTTTCTTTAGTTTGTTGTTTAGTCTGTTGACTAGGTTGGGATTGTGGAGAATGTACCTGTTAATTACAAAAGATTGGCCAAAACAAACCTAAATTAAAAATTCGCTCACGGTTTTATAGTCTAAACGTTGCAAGTCCTTCAGCATAACTCCACATTTTCCAGTTTATTAAATAAACAATATCAATACTAAATACTGTAACGGCCCAAACTAAGCAGAGTGTGTTTATTAAAATAACTATGTGATACATTGAACTCTGACAAGATGGAAACACACAGGTAGAGGATACATGGAGAGACTAAGAGGGAGGTATATGTAATCTCCATCACTGGAGAGGCCATAGTACTAATCGGCATCATTTAGCTGGCCGAGTCAGGTGGGAGTCATGTCCAGACCAGCCGAGGTGGCAATGGAAGAAGACAGGGCAGATTGGCCTCAGTAAGCCATGGCGGTGGGCATGTGCGGAACGCCTGTCTGTCTCATTAGCATTTACTGGTTAAATTGATTATTTATTACATCCCAGGAGTATGGGAGAGGAGACAAGGCCAGCACGCGTGGCATGTGATTCACTTAACGCTACACAAGACGCACAGAGGAGAAAATGTATTCGAAATGAAGAGCAAACAGTGATGACTAGAAGGGACTCCTGAGGATGGATACTTTGCTATAGTTTGTCTTTTTATAAGTGACCGGTCCTGTAAAGAAATCACTATACTAAAAGGGTGATTCAATAAATTAAGGACTGCTGGGAATCCAAAATGAATTCCAAATTTAAGACCAAAATAATCAAACTAGTAAGATTCTCTAACTAATCTTTGTTTCCAATTCGGCTATTTTGGTCTTAAATTTTTTAATTACCGACAATTCTTACTTTAGTAAATAACTCCGTAAGTCCCTCACCCAAAAAGCAGCATTCAGTGCATGGGTAGCAAAGAGCTCCTGCAAATAGTGAGTTCCGTAGCTGATTTTATTATAATTATCATCACTTATAACGCATCCTGCAGAGCTGTACAGTGGGTGGTCACGATGTTCAGGAAATGTCAAGCATAACGCACAAAAACAAAAAGAAGCAACGACCCTTGCTTACAGTGTTAAAGTTTTAATTTTTTGCTACAACTCGTATGATACTCAGCATTTCTTAGAATGCTGTCTGAGACTTGTAGGAATTGTAGTTCAGCAATACCTGTTGACTATCCCATTTCCATTTGATCCACTCTCCCACCGTAGATCTCTAATAATACGGCTCAGTAAGAACTACAATAATGTCATTCATTAAAGCCATCCCTACCAAGGTTTTAATGCTATCGTTTGTCATTTGTGCACACACATACATTTTATAATTTAAATTTGAAAAAAACAGAGAAAATCTGTTTCTTATCAGGAAGAGGGATGGTATTCTTATCAACCCAGTGGAGCTGTCTTTAAGCCACTCCCCCTGCGCTTACTTTGTAAACAGATATGAGATAGGAGATGGGTGACACACGAAAAGTGTGGACTGATTTGTGTTAATGGAGATTAATTGTATATTTTACCTTGACTAAGAGGAAAGTGCCTATGACTATTCAGGAATATATGGAACTGAAATTACAGAGTCCCGTGAGGTCTTGTAAGGCCCAGGAGAGCAATTATCCTAATTAGGAAGCTTTCTTTAGACACAGTGGTTAAAAATAAGAAAAAAACCTTTGCACAGGAAAACATGACTGGAAGCGGCTAAAATTCATCATTGAACTGGAGGCTATATATTAAAATCAGTTAATCCCAGCGGGCAGTCATGGATACAGCGTAATTTAAAGGGGAACAGGCACTTCTCTCAAATTTACACCAATTAATAAAACATTGAAAATCACCTATAACTTTTGTTAACCTTTTTCGTGCTATGCTCCATTTTCTTCTGAATTTAGATTACAAATTTAGCAAATGACAACATATTCCAATTCTGACAAGGCAAACATTGTTCCGTTTCTCCTCTTCTCTCTATGCTCTCTCTATGCTGACTGCCAGGTGTAAAGGACGGAGCTTATAACAATGACTGACAGGGAGCTAAGATGGAGGCACCCAGTTGCAGAATAAACGGATATGTATTTTTACATTTCATTTTATTTTGCATACCTCACAGATAAATGTTTGTTAAGGTGACCAGAAAAAAGAAAATTTCCCATAGAAAAAAAAGCAAGTGCACAAGAAAAATTCCCACATGGAAAAAATGCCAACTGGTGGACCAGATCTCTTTGCTGCCTTGAAAAAAAATAATTTTAGAGAAAATACGAGGGAGGTAAATCTTCAATTTCTTGTGTTTTCTCAAAAGCGGAGCTAGTGGACCATTAATTCACTGTTTTCTTATACTTATAGAATTGGTAAGGTTAGAACAAATTTAAAGTGAACCTATCTAAATTGGCCCCAAATACATGGAATAGTGGAATATATGTTGTATCACACCATTACATGATGTATTCAAAGTGAAATTCTGATTCCTACTCACCTTGCCTCTGATCCAGAGCCGCCGTGTCCTCCGCTTCGTGGGTAACAGCACCTCATGTTCGTTCTTCATTCTGCCCGTTCCGTTGATATGCCCTGCTTGGGACACACTTCGCCAAGTAGTGTAAACCTCCTGTGTGATGCCGGCACACTAGCTTTGTTGCCAGCACGCTGGCATGTGAACAGTGTGAAGTAATTTACTCCATTTCTAAAATCCTTAGCTAGCGCTAACAATGTTGACTAGGAAGTTACCATAGCAACCATAGCGCATGCACTGTGGTTGCTTTGCTTGGGAGAACAGAAGGTCTACCTGTGGGCAGGTCCAGCGCTGCTACAAGGTGGCACAGATGGCTGCCTTGGGCATACTCTGGCATTAAGCCCTGGGGGAGTAATGCCCGGGTGACTGGCAGAAAGAAAGAGCACTGCACAGAACTCCCCTCCTGCCGATTTCCACATGTAGGGTGGCCGTGCTGCGGACCGCGGTAGAGGTGCTCATTTACCTCTACCTGGTCTGACAGATATTACTTGCAGAGTCCCTGTCAGACCAGGGAGAAGGAAACAAGCTCTTCTACAGCAGTCTGTGACTCAGCCACGCTACACAGGAGGGAGGTAAGTGGATACAGGATTGGAGAGGGGGTAAGACACCAAAAGTTAAGAAAGCACCAGGGAAGGTGCGAAACGCGTCCAGGGCTTTCACACTCTTTTTCGGGGGTAGTCTTCTGGATGGTCTCTCCCTGGTCTGGCAGTTGCAGGTAGTACGGCAAATTGATATTTTCCGAACATTTGTTTTTCTCTATTGCTAGGAAATTTGTGTCATCAAGGTGCACTACAATGGTTTGGTGTGATATGTGTGTAGTACCTTTAGCATCTATGAGGGCTGCAGTGACATCATGATAACATGACTTTTTGATATGCATACTTTTTATCAATAAATGTGCACTCTTTTCGTATACATAATTTTTTTGTGGATTATTTGGGATGAACTATGTGTGCGGACCTAAATGCACTTATTGTGACACATAAGACACAAAGAGCAGTGGAGGAAATGAGACATGGGGGAGGCTGAAGGATTGAGACACATGGGGGGCTGAGGGATTGAGACACATGGAGGGGCAGGGGCAATGAGGCACATGGAGGGGCAGGGGCAATGAGACACATGGAGGGGCAGGGGCAATGAGACACATGGGGTGGGGCAATGAGACACATGAGAGAGCTGGGGGGAGGAAATGAGACATGGGGAGACAGGGTGAACACACAGAGGGGCTGGGAAGGGGAGAAAAAGGCACACAAAGGGGCTGGGGGAAGAAAGAGAAACACAAAGGGGATAATGTAAAAGACACTCAAGGAAGCTGGAAAAAAGTAAGAGACAGAAAGGGAGAAAATGGGGATAAGATATACTAAAGGGGAGTGTAAGACAAAAGGGAGATAAGATACACTAAATGAGGTAATACATTCAAATGACAGGATAAAAAAACACAAAAGAAGCATATTCAAGAGCATAAATTGGATTAAGGGACACATGTGTGAAGATGCATTTTTTGGGGGGGAAGGGGAGGGGTAGAGGGGGCTGGCCGCAAAATGAATCTTTGCATGGGTAGCCAAAAATCCTTGCACTCGTCTTTTCTACTCTCCCTTGTAAGTAAAATGGTTGGCATAGAGTCTAGTCCAAAAAATCGACTGACAAGTGGGAGAAATCTATAATTTACAATCTATACATTTGTAAGCAAATCTACCAGGACAATGCAGAGATTACATTTTATGCTCTTTAAAAAGACTTTAAAAAGAGCATAAATTAAAATAGGCATGACAGGTAATATAACTAGTGATGTCCCGAACGGTTCGCTGGCGAATAGTTCCTGGCGAACATCGCTTGTTCGTGTTCGC
Source organism: Pelobates fuscus (assembly GCF_036172605.1). NCBI lineage: Eukaryota > Metazoa > Chordata > Amphibia > Anura > Pelobatidae > Pelobates > Pelobates fuscus. Next base: position 165,779,747 of record NC_086324.1, on the reverse strand, counting down.
CACAGATGGCGAACATATGTGATGTTCGGTCCGCCCCCTATTCGTCATCATTGAGTAAACTTTGACCCTGTACCTCACAGTCAGCAGACACTTTCCAGCCAATCAGCAGCAGCCTTTCCCTCCCAGACCCTCCCACCTCCTAGACAGCATACAATTTAGATTAATTCTGAAGCTGCATTCATGTTTTTTTTTTTGTTTTTGTTTTTTGAGTTTGTGTTTATTATACATTATCCTCCATAGCCAGTAACCTGTGTTTATTATACATTATCCCCCATAGCCAGTAACCTGTGTTTATTATACATTATCCATCCATAGCCAGTAACCGGTGTTTATTATACATTATCCCCCCATAGCCAGTAACCTGTGTTTATTATACATTATCCCCCATAGCCAGTAACCTGTGTTTATTATACATTATCCCTCCCATAGCCAGTAACCTGTGTTTATTATACATTATCCCCCCCATAGCCAGTAACCTGTGCTTATTATACATTATCCCCCCATAGCCAGTAACCTGTGTTTATTATACATTATCCCTCCCATAGCCAGTAACCTGTGTTTATTATACATTATCCCCCCATAGCCAGTAACCTGTGTTTATTATACATTATCCTCCCATAGCCAGTAACCTGTGTGTATTATACATTATCCTCCCCATAGCCAGTAACCTGTGTTTATTATACATTATCCTCCCATAGCCATTAACCTGTGCTTATTATACATTATCTCCCCCATAGCCAGTAATCTGTGTTTATTATACATTATCCCCCCACAACCAGTAACCTGTGTTTATTATACATTATCCCCCATAGTCATTTATCGTTGGACCTTGGCAGCATGATGTCTTAGGCCGGCCCAGAGAGTGAGTGAGTGAGTGAATAATATAATATATATGTTCAGAAACATATTAGTAATATATGTAAATCGGGTTCATGCAAAGAGGGTGAAAAGGTATTAAAGAAAAACACACTTATTGCATCAAATTTACAGAGCCAAACTTTTAAAAGCTTTCCTCATTTCTTTCACGGGATGAGGAATATATCGGTTGTAGACTGAGGATTTCCATCTGCCCAATCTTTTAATAATATGCACTGGAGTGTCAGTGTTGAAGGAGACCGAAGCTGCCCCTATTCTAAATGAAATGCCCTTTATGGATTAAAATTAGAATCTGCATCAACTATGTAATTTTCCATGGGAGTTTTGCCATGGATCCCCCTCCGGCATGCCACAGTCCAGGTGTTAGTCCCCTTGAAACAACTTTTCCATCACTATTGTGGCCAGAAAGAGTCCCTGTGGGTTTTAAAATTCGCCTGCCTATTGAAGTCTATGGCGGTTCGCCGGGTTCACGAACATTTGCGGAAGTTCGCGTTCGCCATTCGCGAACGGAAAATTTTATGTTCGCGACATCACTAAATATAACCTATTTTTTTGTGTAAAATGTCCTTTAAAAATCTCCACAATGGACAGTTTAATGAGTAAACCACGCTATCTTCCTAAATTACTATAGAAAATAAACGTTAATATTAATTAATATTATTGAAAACAATATTGCAGAGATAAAATATTTCAGAAAATAAATAATCCCATGTTATTATCATTAACGTGGCTAATAGCCACACTTTCACTGAGTGATGTCAAGCGTACTCCCCACGGATTTGACCCAAAGCCTGCAGCGCATTAGCAGACAGCGTAAAATAAAACGGTGTACAGAGAGCCTCATGCGCGACGGGACTACGAATCTTAATATTTTGAAAAATGTGACATACAATTAGCAAAATACAGGACTAGCATTTAAATGCTTCCAAGAAAACACAATTAAGGGGTGCAATCATTATGTCTTGCGAGAAAATATGCTTAAAATCTTTCGGCACTGAAATAATTAAAATGCTTCTGAATTTTAGAAATTACATCCCATGAATTATTTACTGTGTTTACTTGTATGAAATTCGTCTTCTGGAACAGAGAATTTAGGAATTAATTAAAGAAAAAAAAAAGTACATTTTCCAAATATAGATCTCTTGTTCCTTCCATTCTAAGTTCTCATATTGAGCATAAATTATATTACAATACTGTTTGGAGCGTATAGAAATTGCCTGTGACAATCTTATATTATTTTCAGTTGAAATAAAAACCTGAGCTAAAGTAGTATTTTAGGATGGAACTGATCCGTCATTGTTTTTAATGCACTAAAATATGCAAAAATAATCGATTCAAAATAACAAAGTTTTTTGTTTTTTTAAAATTAATTTAAACTGCTTTCTTTTTTTGTGTATTACAATGTTAGCCCTAATGTTTGCCTACACCAGGAAATAGCGTGGCCAATGCGGAGCCATTCATACAGATATATGCAGGGCACTGTCCCGCATTTGGAAGGACAGTCCCTATTTGGGGTTCCTGTCCCACCGTCCCCACATAGTCCCTTGGTGTCCTGCATCTGTATACCCCAGGGAGCTGTCACCAGGCAGCACAGAGCAAGCGTATCATTAGATACCCTGTGCTGTGTGACGTGGGCACTGGGATCATGCAGAGAATGCCAGCGTATGGTGTATGGTGGGTAATGTCCCTGCTTGACTCCAGGCTGACCTGCCCCTTCAGTAAGCAGGAATGCCCAGTGAGCAGGCAGTCCTGCCCATTAAGTACTCCACCTTGCGATGCCACGTTGAAGGCCCACCCACCGGTCCCGATTCCATACTGGGAGGTTTGTGCATGGGGACTTTTGAACATGCTAAGCTCAGCACTGGGGGTATCGTGTTGGGAAAGGGTCTCACTATCTCTCTATGAACAGCCTCGGTTTCTGTTACCTGTAGTTCAGTTGTCAGCCCTCCTGCCTATAAAGTCTGTAATTTGAACTACAACTCCCAGAAAGCTTTCCTGAGCTTGTGTGCAAATGTGTTACTGGATTCTGTAGGTTAAGAGGAATGGACAGAACAGGAGCCGGACAGCGGACACAGTACTGGAATCAGCAAGAAGATAGATTGGTTAGATTAGATAGATAGATAGATAGATAGATAGATAGATACTGATAGATAGATAGATAGATACTGATAGATAGATAGATAGATAGATAGATAGATAGATAGATACTGATAGATAGATAGATAGATAGATAGATAGATAGATAGATAAAAATCACACTTGCATTTTTCTATTCTGGTTGCAGATGACTCGTTATGTAAGTAAAACACCCCCAAACGTTGTACTCCCACAATTTGTGAATAAAAATACCTCCACAAAAAAAAAATATATTTTATGAAATCGTACTTCGCTGTATCAGTATATTTTTAGAGAGCATTTAATGCATTTCTTGGTTATTTCTTTATAAAATACATACTTATTCTGCATACGACACATTCAGTTATATCCTGACAATGAGTAGATCTTCGATTACCTGATGGGCTTCTATTTATGGCCTTTATTAGCCACTGACTGACAGCCACATGCAATCTGCTGTTCTGCAAATACAGTTTAAAAGCACATAATCTGCCTATAGCGATTGATTATTTTGATATCCCACGAGACCGAATATATTCAGAAAACAATTAGTGACTAGCCATGAGTTATTTAACGGATATTTGGACAAGGCCATACACCTTAAATTTATGAAATGGTCCCTCCATCTACCTTTTCTGTCCTGGATAAGGAGTTCTTGTCAGTGCGCAGAGCTCTATACTGTAGTATAAATTTATAAAGAAAGACGCTGGAATAATAGGTTCATTCTGACACTCTGATTTTTTTTAACTTGATAAAGACTGTAAGATTGCACACGCTACAGAGCCCAAATTTGGCCAGAGTCTGACAATGACAAGGACAGAAATTTCAGCCCTGACACAGCTCCTCACAACCTCATCTTTTTCTGTCATTGCCACGGCCAACATTATGGTAAATGTATAAAGCTCGTATCATTCCAACAGTTCAGTCTGCTATCGGTATTACATAATGGCAATGATCGCACACTAAATTGCAGGGCTGATTTCATAAAACAGAACAGGTCCATCAACACTTGTAACTAGAACAGTAGCCCAAAATGTGGGACTGTCTGAAAAAAAAAACAGAACTATTGGCAACTATAAACCACAGGGTGTAACATAGGCTTTCTATATCCCTGCCCATGTACACTCAATTCACAGTATCAGGCAGTACCGAATGAAAATGCCCAGGAATGCCTACCACCTAATTAATACATTGAGTGATTGGGTTATATACAAAGACATTCCTTCCATATTCAGCTGCTGAGCTGCAAAATACTGCACTTCCAGTCTGTACCTGTGAGAAATAGCCACTAGCACTCTACCCAGGCGCAAACAGCACACTTAATTAAAATGTCCCTCAGAAGTCTATGTGTGAAAAATATAATTCAGCCACCCAGAACAGGCTGCAGACATAAGGAATAAACAGAACACATTTCAGACTTTTATAATCCTTCTTCTTAGGTGTGTCCAAAAATGTATCTACAATGTGATCTCCAGTAAGGGCAGTTTGTGGTGGAATCTCGGTAAAAATAAATTTAGTAGGCCGAGATTACCACGTGGCATGTGTACGTGCATATGCTGACGTATCGATCAGTTGGTTGCACGAGGCAAGATACGATCAGTAGTGTACGGAGCATGTGCAAGAATACAGGATGTAGTATTCCCCTCCTCCATTGTGCTGGACAAGCCATGCGGTCAAGCAGGAAGTTAATTCTTATTTGTATTGATTGGTCAAGAGAATGTGCGGGTGGAGCTTAATATGGGAGGAGTTATGTGCCTATATAAGGAGCCTGCACTATTGTCCGGGGCTCAGATCTTGCTGTATTTTGGTGACATTAGTCCCTCTGAGTCCCGATCGGTGATCCAATAAAGAATCTCTTCCTTCCTGAAGAAACCTGTGTCCATCTCTCTGTGCTTGGCTTCCGTCAGTTTCTCCGGTATCATTTGGTGCATTGGCCGGGAAGCTCATCGTTCAACGGTAGCTGAGAGGCAGAGGCGTGAGACGGTCTATCTTTGCCCACGTTCTCTACGGCTGCACCCCTGAACTTCTGCGTGGACCTCCCTTCGTCTCGGCGCCACTGGTCTGTTGTCCAGGAGATCATCGGCCTCTACGTAAGAAGTGCTGGGGTGTCCCCGTCGATGAGTGTGAACTCAGGTTCAGGAACGAGGAGGTAAGACAACTGCTGTTTTAGACGGCAGACCCACTAGGGGTATACCGATTGTGCGGTAGGCCCATAAGGGGTTTGAATTGTGTATGGAATCTGCCCCCTCTGTCGGAGGGAAGGAGCGAAGGCGCACCGCTCAATCGAACGCTCTTTAGTAAGACCGTTTGATTTGGTTAGTCAGGCGGGGTTCTGGTGTAAATAGCCCTAGCCGGACACCGGTGTCTTGTCTAGACTAGCGTTCTAGGGTGTATATTTTGTTTGCTAGGTCGGAGGGACCGGGAGACTAAGCGGCGTCTGTGTAAATTCGGTCCGCTAGCTCTCAACCTATCTTGGCTAAGTGGGAAGGCGTGTAAATTTGGAACCCACTAGATTTTTGATAGTAATCGACTAAGAGGCGTCTGTGTAAATTCGGTCCTCTAGCTCGCTATATGTGGTGCTTGGGCAGTGTGGCTAACCAAAACGGATGTAGATAGTTTTAGGTAGTCCATTCAAGGTACTGGCCAATAGTTTAGTTGGGAATTGTAAATGTGTTAAAGATTGTTAGTAAAGTGTATATCTTGTTAGATAGCGCGAGCTCAGCCGTCTAGCGAGAGTGTTAATAGTGTGTTGCTGTATCATAGTGCACGGTACCATAACCCTGTATATTTACTGACACTGTATATAAGTACTAATCACTGTCGTCCATTGCATGTTTAACACCATAACCACTAATAATTGTATTGTGACCTTAAATTGTGCTTTGACCTATGCTAACCGTACTGTAACCGCTATTTGTAAAAGACGATGTTACTGGGGTGTGTTATAGACGGGTAATTCATATATAGAGAATTATAGCGTGGGTGACTGTATAGTTTCGCCAAAGGGCATAATATTGATTATCTAGTGACTGGTGTAACAGCTGTGTGTGTACGGGAATTCCCTGAGTGTTTATTGTGTTATTGTGTACGTTTCACTTGGTAACCGTACCACGTGGTGCTGTCGCCAGAGGAAACGGGTGTGACTGTTGAATAGTACGCGTGCATAGTATTCGTTGTCAACGACGTTCCATTGATAAGTATGGGCGCGTCGGAGTCAACGATTCCGGATCCCTTAGGTTGTATGGTAAAGAATTTTAAAAAGGGATTCAAAACATGTGATTTGGGGGTTAAAATGTCTCCTGTACGTTTGGTCACTTTGTGCACTAGGGAGTGGCCTACTTTGGTTGCGGCATGGCCGCCACGTGGTAGTTTGGATCCAACCCTGATACAGCGTGTACATGTGGCTGTGTCAGGTAGGCCTGAACTTTACGGGCAGTTTCCATATATTGATTGTTGGAGACAGGCCGTAAATGACTCGCCAAAATGGATTCAGATATGCCACGAGGAGCAATGTCGTCTCATGGTGGCCAGGACTTGTTTGTCCACTAGGACTGTGGTTAGGCCCATTTTGGACACGCCCCCTGAGTCCGAGATCCCTTTGCCGCCCCCTTACTTCCCTACAGGAAGAGGTAACGCGAATGGAGGAAGTACTATACCCCTCCCCTCATTGCCCTCATCCACTTCCGCTTCCTCCTCTAGTACAGAATCCACCCCCCCTCGTATTAAACCTCCCCTTCCAGAACCAGAACCAACCCCCGTTAGATCTAAATATCCTGATTTGGCGCCACTTCAAACTTCCGGTCAAGCTTCTTCTAGCTCGGCTGGGAGTATTCTATTTACTAACTTTTCCCAAAATCAAGCTCCCACATCCTCATGCCCTATTTCCCCCCGACTGGAACCCATAACTGACGCCCCTCCACGTAGCCCCATACTAACCCGACAACTGACCGGTACCCAACAATTAAAACATTATCAGATGCCTCTTCGTCTGAATCCTGGGTCAGCCTATCTCGATGCCGCAGGTCAAATGGCACATGCTGACCCAGTCTTCGTATATGTCCCGTTCACGACTACCGATCTCTTGAATTGGAAGACCCACAATTCCTCGTACACTGAGAAACCACAAGCTATGACCGATCTGTTCACCTCGATAGTTCAGACACATAACCCGACATGGGCTGATTGCCAGCAGTTATTAATGACTTTGTTTAATAATGAGGAAAGGACAAGGATTAATCAAGCGGCCATTAAAGCGCTAGAGGATAGAGCCCGTGCTTTGAATCAAGCCAATCCGGCAGCATGGGCCGCAACACATTACCCTAATACCGATCCCGACTGGAATGTAAATGGCGCAGATATGGTTCAACTCAGAGCCTATAGAGACGCTATAATTGCTGGCATGAAAGCCGGAGGGAAGAAAGCTATTAACATGTCGAAGACAGTTGAGGTGATTCAGAAAAGTGATGAAGCGCCCAGTGTCTTTTATGACTGATTATTGGAGGCATACCGCTTGTATACCCCCTTTAATCCGGAAGACGCAGATAATTCCCGAATGGTGAACTCCGCCTTTGTCAGCCAAGCTTACGGAGATATTAAGCGCAAGCTACAAAAGTTAGAAGGGTTTGCAGGTATGTCTATCACCCAACTAATGGAGGTAGCGAATAAAGTGTACATGAACAGGGACACAGAGACGAAGAAAGAGGAAGAGCGCACGATGCGTAGAAAGGCAGATATGCTAGCGGTAGCGATCGCAGGCGTAGATAGACGGGGCCCAGATAGAGGCGATAGTAAGTGGTATGAGGAACCTCTGAGTAGAAATCAGTGCGCATACTGTAGGGAAGAAGGGCATTGGAGAAATGAGTGTCCGCGAAGAGAACAGTATGAGAGAGAGAGACCTAGGACAGGTTATGGAAACTTTAGAGGCAGAGCGAGAGGCAGAGGAGGCCCCGGAGGGAGCAATGGTAATAGAGGGAGTAATGGGAACAGAGGAAGTGTAAGGGAAGATAGGTACTATCCAGCAGCGCAAAGGTCCCGCGATAGAGAAGGTAGGGACTTTGTAGGATTGGCTGACACGGTCATGGAGGACTATTGATACCGACCGGGCTCCATCCCCCTTGGTCGAGCGGAGCCTATGGTCGATGTATCAATAGGGGGAAAAAGGAGTGCGTTCATGATCGACACTGGTGCTGAACATTCGGTGGTGACTGACCTAGTTGCTCCTCCATCTGGAAGAACTATTACTGTAATAGGAGCAACTGGAAGAAGTGCTGCAAAACCGGTTCTTAAAAGTCGACTCTGTACATTGGGAGGCCACGTAGTAAAACATAAATTCCTTTATATGCCTGAATGTCCAGTCCAATTGCTGGGACGTGATATGCTATCTAAGTTACAAGCGCAGATTACGTTCCTACCAAATGGAACAACATCCTTAAAGTTTAATGGACCTTCAGGTATTATGACATTATCCGTACCAAAGGAAGAAGAGTGGCGACTTTATACAGCGTTGACTAGCCAAAACCCTAGGAGTGATGAGTCCTTATTCAACATACCAGGAGTTTGGGCAGAGAACAACCCACCAGGACTGGCCCGCAATATTCCACCTATTAAAATCGAACTAAAACTTGGGGTTTATCCAGTGAGCCTAAGACAATATCACATCCCGCAGAAGGCTAAGAAGAACATCCAATCTTATCTGGATAAGTTCATACGGTATGGTATCCTAAAATTCTGTACTTCCCCCTGGAACACCCCATTGCTGCCTGTTCAAAAGCCCGGTACAGATGAGTATCGACCTGTGCAGGACTTGAGAGCAGTCAATGATGCGGTTGTTAGTATACATCCAGTTGTGCCCAATCCATATAACCTGCTTGCTTTAATTCCGGGCGGGGCTACTTATTTTACAGTCTTAGACCTCAAAGATGCCTTCTTTTGCCTCCGAATTGCCGCAGAAAGTCAATGTATCTTCGCTTTCCAATGGGAAAACGCTGTAACGGGCTCAAAACGCCAAATGACCTGGGCAAGACTGCCCCAAGGGTTTAAAAATTCACCTACCCTATTTGGTTCAGCTCTAAGTCAAGATCTACTGGATTTCGAGTCCATCCCAGGAGAGTGTGTACTGTTACAATATGTAGATGACTTGTTGATAGCAGCAGTTACAAAGGAAATATGTCAGCAAGCAACGCACGATCTACTACACATTCTCTGGAAGGCAGGATACAAGGTGTCTAGAAAGAAGGCTCAGTTGTGTTTGCCAACTGTCAAATATCTGGGATTCCATATCTCTGAAGGTCAAAGAATTATGGGGCCAGAGAGAAAAGAAGCTGTGTGCCAAATACCGATACCCAAGAATAGAAGACAAGTGCGAGAATTCTTGGGGGCAGCAGGCTTCTGTAGGATATGGATTCCCAGCTACGCGATACTGGCAAAACCTCTGTATGCAGCTATAAAAGGTACAGAGCACGACCCCTTCTTATGGACTCAAGAACAGCAAACGGCATTTGAAGATGTGAAGAAGGCTTTGATGAGTGCCCCAGCATTAGGTCTACCTGATCACACACGACCATTCTACCTGTATGTACATGAGCAAAGAAGAATGGCTGTGGGAGTATTGACACAGTACTTGGGATCATGGCAAAGACCTGTTGCCTACATGTCTAAGCAACTGGATGCAGTGGCCAGCGGACTTCCACCTTGTCTAAGAGCAGTAGCTGCAGCCGCCCTGCTAGTAGCTGAAGCCGATAAACTCACTCTGGGTCAAGAACTTTATGTACGAGTCCCACATGCAGTACAGACGTTGTTGGATTACAAAGGAAATCATTGGTTTAGTAACAGCCGTATGACCAAGTATCAAGCAATGTTGTGTGAAAACCCAAGAGTGCATTTAGAGACTGTAAACACCTTAAATCCAGCTACCCTTTTGCCACAACCTACTGAAAGTCAACATGATTGTTTGGAAGTAATGGATGAAGTATTTTCAAGTAGACCAGATCTTCGTGATTTTCCCATCCAGAACCCCGATGTTCAATATTACACCGACGGCAGTAGTTATGTGAAAGAAGGGATCCGCTATGCAGGATATGCAGTAACAACAATAGACAAGGTGATAGAAGCTCGGCCACTGGCAAAAGGAACATCAGCACAAAAGGCAGAATTGATAGCACCGACACGAGCATTACAATTGGCTGAAGGTTTAAGAGTGAACATCTACACGGACTCCAAGTATGCGTTTTTAACCACTCATGCCCACGGAGCTTTGTATAAAGAAAGAGGACTATTGAATTCAGAAGGTAAAGAAATCAAGTATGCAGCCGAAATCCTACAACTATTGGAAGCAGTGTGGGAGCCGAGAGAAGTCGGTATTATACATTGTCGAGCGCATCTGAGAGGAGATGGTGATGTAACCAAAGGAAATCGGATGGCAGACAGTACAGCTAAGCGTGCCGCTGAATCGGGAAGACAGGAGTATGTGGGGCATATAGCTGCTCTTATACCAACTCCACTGTCTCAATGGATTCCAGTTCATACAGCTCAAGAAGAGGAGTGGTTAAAGACTGAACCTGGAAAGTATTTGGAGAACAAATGGTATCAGTTAGAAGATGGAAGAATAGTCATTCCAGCATCACTAGCGGTAGAAATTGTCCAAAACTATCACAACGGGACACATTCTGGGAGAGACAGCACAGAAGAATCTCTCAGAAAACATTTCTACATACCAAGATTGTCCAACTTGACTCAGGCCATTGTACGAAGATGTGTAACGTGTGCTAAGAATAATGCAAGGCAAGGACCAGTAAAGCCACCAGGAGTCCAGTTTATGGGGGGACTCCCCATGTCCGATTTACAAATTGACTATACAGTGATGCCTAAATCGGGTGGACATCGCTACCTGCTGGTAGTTGTGTGTACCTATTCAGGCTGGGTAGAAGCATGTCCTACTCGTACAGAGAAAGCAGAAGTTGTGAGATTCCTGCTACGAGAAATAATACCCCGATATGGACTACCCTGCTCTATAGGATCGGACAATGGTCCAGCTTTTGTTCATCAGTGCCTACAACAACTGACTCATATGCTTGGTATAAAGTGGAGGCTTCATACGGCATATAGACCCCAGAGTTCTGGTAAGGTAGAGAGAGTGAATAGAACTATTAAGAATCAGTTGGCGAAAATGTGTCAGGAAACCCAACTTAAGTGGAACGTTCTCTTACCCATAGCTCTATTGCGAATCCACAGTACACCTACCAGAAGGATGGGCCTCTCTCCTTTTGAAATCATGTATGGGCGACCACCTCCCGTACTTGGTAACTTAAGGGGGGATTTGAGTCAGTTGGGAGAAGGAATTACCCGGCAGCAGGTTGTAGAGTTGGGTAAGACTATGGAGGAGGTACAGAAATGGGTACAAGATAGATTACCTGTGAATATTTATCCCCCAGTTCATAGTTACCACCCAGGAGACCAAGTGTGGATTAAAGAGTGGAATAATGTACCGTTAGGGCCCAAGTGGAGAGGTCCTTATGTTGTTCTTTTGTCTACCCCTACAGCGATAAAAGTAGCCGAAGTGACGCCGTGGATACATCACTCCAGGGTTAAACCAGCAGCAGTCGATTCTTGGCAAGTTACAGCAGATCCAGAGAATCCCTGCAAGATCCGGTTAAAGCGCACGACTCAGTCGGAGTGACGAGGAACTTTGTGGATTACAAATTTTATTGTTTCAGAGATTTGGTAAGTGAGTGAGAAGGCCATAATAAAGCCTGTCCGCTCCCCGACGTATAGTATATAAGCCAGGAAAAGTCTCGAAGGGACCCCTGTGAAGACGAGCAGAACTCCATTCCCTGCAGCCCTTACATCCTGGAAGCTGTGGTGCCTTCGTACGGACGAAGACTGAGGATGACGACGAAAGATGTGTTCTTAATAATGTTTTTATATGTGTATTTTTATATTCAGGAAGGTAGAGGTACCGACACTCCTAGCTGTGAGGTATGCATTAAGACTACAAGAACAGGTAACCATATTTCCCAGACCCTAATTTGGCATTCACAATACGAGTGTAAAGGAGATGTATCAAGATGTAGATACCTAAATATAGAATATAGTGTGTGCCATTTAGGAGTAGGAGAACCTAAGTGCTTCAGTCCAGAGTATCAACCTCGTACAATTTGGTTGACTCTCAGGAATGGAGATCCTCAGGGGACCCTAATTAATAAGACGGTGCTAGAATCCGTACATTCTTCGGGTGTTCTGCTATTTGATGCGTGTAAGGCGATATCAAGTGGTAGAAAGCCGTGGAATGTATGTGGGGATCTTAGATGGGAGAGGACGTATGGGTCTAACGATAAATATATTTGTCCCAGTAGTAAAAATAAATATGTGAGTCCTAGATGCCCAAATAAAGATTATAACTTTTGCCCATATTGGTCTTGTGTGGGGTGGGCAACTTGGGGACAGACAGTAGACAAGGACATGATTGTGACTAAGTTGCCTACTAGTCCATATTGTAAGTCTATGGAATGCAATCCAGTCCATATACTTATAAATAACCGCGACAAGTTCTTAGATAAATATGGTAATTTATTTGGGTTTCAAATATATGGGACGGGTTTAGATCCTGGGACAGTATTTTTTATAGGGATAGAGACTGATACGGTATCCTCCCAGACTCATCAAGTATACCATTCCTTTTATGAAGAGATGAGCATAGATAATAAGACCCCCCATAATGCTAAAAACCTGTTTATTGATTTAGAAGTATTGCCGGTAGTCTTAATGTTACCAACTGCTATGTGTGTGGAGGTACTAACATGGGAGACCAATGGCCTTGGGAAGCAAAGGAGGTAATGTCCGGTTCTGAGGCAGTTGACCAATTAATATCTACACAAGCCGATTATCATATGAGTGTTAGAGGTAAATCTGAGTGGAGATTAAAGACCTCCATCATAGGTTATGTTTGCATAGCGAGGAAAGGAATGATGTATAATACTTCTGTAGGAGAATTAACTTGTCTAGGGCAAAAAGCTTATGATGATGATACGAAGAATACAACTTGGTGGTCGGCTTCAAATGTCTCAGAACCATCTAACCCGTTTGCTAGATACGCCAATTTAAAGGATGTGTGGTTTGATCTATCCATCACATCTACCTGGAGAGCCCCAACAAATTTGTACTGGATCTGTGGTAAGAAAGCCTATTCGGAGTTGCCACAGGACTGGGAAGGGGCATGTGTGTTGGGTATGCTCAAACCATCCTTCTTCTTGTTACCTATTGAAACAGGTGAGACTTTAGGTGTTAAAGTGTATGATGTGAATCATAGGAAGAAAAGGGGACCCATAGAGATAGGCGCCTGGGAAGATAATGAATGGCCTCCCCAGCGTATTATAGATTACTATGGGCCAGCCACGTGGGCAGAGGACGGTACCTTTGGTTATAGAACCCCAATTTATATGCTCAACCGTATTATAAGATTACAGGCGGTGGTTGAGATCATTACTAACGAGACATCACAAGCGCTCAATCTTCTAGCGAAGCATAATACCAGGATGAGGACAGCAGTATACCAAAATAGATTAGCCTTGGATTACCTTTTGGCAGTAGAGGGAGGTGTATGTGGGAAGTTTAACCTGAGCAATTGCTGTCTTCAAATAGATGACAAAGGGCAAGCAATAGCTGAGCTTACTAGCCATATGGTTAAACTAGCGCATGTGCCTACTCAGGTATGGAAAGGGTATAATCCAAGTAGTTGGTTTGGTAGCTGGTATGAGTGGTTTGGAGGGCTTAAGGCAGTGGTAGGTGGAGTCCTACTGATTTTAATGTTGTGTCTACTCCTGCCGTGTCTTATACCCTTAGTAGTTAGGTCTGTGCAAAGCCTGATAGAAAATATAGCAGAGAGGAAGGCTGCTGCACAGATAATGGCAATTTATAAATATAAGGCTCTAGATCAGGGAGAACCAATGCAGGAAGATGAGTGTTGAAGATTCACATCATAAGATAAGTCTGGTCTGGTTCAAGGTAACTTGCGGTGTATGCAAACCAAGGTTAAGTGATGCCTCAAGTAATTGTGAAATATCAAGAGGCATCAAAGGGGGGAATGTGGTGGAATCTCGGTAAAAATAAATTTAGTAGGCCGAGATTACCACGTGGCATGTGTACGTGCATATGCTGACGTATCGATCAGTTGGTTGCACGAGGCAAGATACGATCAGTAGTGTACTGAGCATGTGCAAGAATACAGGATGTAGTATTCCCCTCCTCCATTGTGCTGGACAAGCCATGCGGTCAAGCAGGAAGTTAATTCTTATTTGTATTGATTGGTCAAGAGAATGTGCGGGTGGAGCTTAATATGGGAGGAGTTATGTGCCTATATAAGGAGCCTGCACTATTGTCCTGGGCTCAGAACTTGCTGTATTTTGGTGACATTAGTCCCTCTGAGTCCCGATCGGTGATCCAATAAAGAATCTCTTCCTTCCTGAAGAAACCTGTGTCCATCTCTCTGTGCTTGGCTTCCGTCAGTTTCTCCGGTATCAAGTTAACATGTGGAATTTAAAGACATTCAGTGTAGAATAACACCCACATATTACAGAGCTGTGCCAGGCTCTGTATGTTGCGCCCAAAGACGCCTAAAAGGCAGAGATGAAGGTCTGACATAGGTGGTCCAATGTCACAGATGATCCAGAGGACTTATGAGAGTTATAGTGACCCTGTGAAAGGATTATGGTTCACTGGATAATCTGTGATATTGGACCACCTATTCCAGACCTTCATCTCTGCCTTTTAGGCATCTTTGGGCGCAACATACAGAGCCTGGCATGGCTCTGTAATATGTAAGTGTTATACTACACTGAATGTCTTTGAATCTGATTATACAGTTTACACTGTATAATGTGCTGTTTGTAGATTCTATATATGAAAACCTATTGTACGTGTTTGGGCATTATACACGGACTGCTCACCTTTGAAACAAAACAGAACTCTATATGTGATTCTATAGCCTCCCAGAGATGTTGCATGAAAATATTTTTGTGCTCCCGAGGGTTGGGCATGGAGCATTACAACTCATGTAGTCTGGCGCCCTATTAGTTATCTCAGCACATTGAAATGATGATTGGTCTCTGTACCTGCTCGATTTACCAGCAATCATACAAGAATCGCAGGTCAGAACATCACGACACAGAAAATGATCACAGTATTTATGGTGATGGCAGACTCTGGGAAAGGGATTACCACGAAGGTGAAGATTTACCTGTCATTGCATGTGGGATGACTGTAATTAGAAGACGCTGGTTCCTCATTTTGATGCCAACGTCGGGGTCCTGCATGGCCACGATCAGACGTTCCATCTGTATGTAATGGACGGAGATACAGTAATTACAGCTAGTGAGGCGCTATTAGTGGGTTAGCAAGTCACAGTACAAGTTTTATACTATTATTTTATGCATTAATTAGTTCACACTGCCAGCATGCTGAGATAATTACAGAAAGTGTTCCTGTCATATACTTTCCCTCTGGTCTGTGAGCTATGGCTGGGAGAAAGATGCTGTAAAGCTGTCTGATCTCTGGAGCTTGCAATCCATGCCCTGAATCCAGTACTAAATCCTGCAATCCATGCCCTGAATCCAGCACTAAATCCTGCAATCCATGCCCTGAATCCAGCACTAAATCCTGCAATCCATACCTTGAATCCAGCACTAAATCCTGCAATCCATACCCTGAATCCAGCACTAAATCCTGCAATCCATACCCTGAATCCAGCACTAAATCCTGCAATCCATGCCATGAATCCAGCACTAAATCCTGCAATCCATGTCCTGAATCCAGCACTAAATCCTGCAATCCATACCCTGAATCCAGCACTAAATCCTGCAATCCATGTCCTGAATCCAGCACTAAATCCTGCAATCCGTACCCTGAATCCAGCACTAAATCCTGCAATCCATGCCCTGAATCCAGCACTAAATCCTGCAATCCATGCCCTGAATCCAGCGCTAAATCCTGCAATCCATACCCTGAATCCAGCACTAAATCCTGCAATCCATACCCTGAATCCAGCACTAAATCCTGCAATCCATACCCTGAATCCAGCACTAAATCCTGCAATCCATGTCCTGAATCCAGCACTAAATCCTGCAATCCATGCCCTGAATCCAGCACTAAATCCTGCAATCCATACCCTGAATCCAGCACTAAATCCTGCAATCCATACCCTGAATCCAGTACTAAATCCTGCAATCCATACCCTGAATCCAGCACTAAATCCTGCAATCCATACCCTGAATCCAGCACTAAATCCTGCAATCCGTACCCTGAATCCAGCACTAAATCCTGCAATCCATGCCCTGAATCCAGCACTAAATCCTGCAATCCGTACCCTGAATCCAGCACTAAATACTGCAATCCATACCCTGAATCCAGTACTAAATCCTGCAATCCATACCCTGAATCCAGTACTAAATCCTGCAATCCATACCCTGAATCCAGCACTAAATCCTGCAATCCGTACCCTGAATCCAGCACTAAATCCTGCAATCCATGCCCTGAATCCAGCACTAAATCCTGCAATCCGTACCCTGAATCCAGCACTAAATCCTGCAATCCATACCCTGAATCCAGTGCTAAATCCTGCAATCCATGTCCTGAATCCAGCACTAAATCCTGCAATCCGTACCCTGAATCCAGCACTAAATCCTGCAATCCATACCCTGAATCCAGCACTAAATCCTGCAATCCGTACCCTGAATCCAGCACTAAATCCTGCAATCCGTACCCTGAATCCAGCACTAAATCCTGCAATCCATACCCTGAATCCAGCACTAAATCCTGCAATCTGTACCCTGAATCCAGCACTAAATCCTGCAATCCGTACCCTGAATCCAGCACTAAATCCTGCAATCCATACCCTGACTCCAGCACTAAATCCTGCAATCCGTACCCTGAATCCAGCACTAAATACTGCAATCCATACCCTGAATTCAGTACTAAATACTGCAATCCGTACCCTGAATCCAGCACTAAATACTGCAATCTGTACCCTGAATCTAGTACTAAATACTGCAATCCATACCCTGAATCCAGCACTAAATCCTGCAATCCGTACCCTGAATCCAGTACTAAATCCTGCAATCCATACCCTGAATCCAGTACTAAATACTGCAATCCATACCCTGAATCCAGTACTAAATCCTGCAATCCGTACCCTGAATCCAGTACTAAATCCTGCAATCCATACCCTGAATCCAGCACTAAATCCTGCAATCCATACCCTGAATCCAGCACTAAATCCTGCAATCCATGTCCTGAATCCAGCACTAAATCCTGCAATCTGTACCCTGAATCCAGTACTAAATCCTGCAATCCATACCCTGAATCCAGCACTAAATCCTGCAATCCATACCCTGAATCCAGCACTAAATCCTGCAATCCATGTCCTGAATCCAGCACTAAATCCTGCAATCCGTACCCTGAATCCAGCACTAAATCCTGCAATCCATACCCTGAATCCAGCACTAAATCCTGCAATCCATGTCCTGAATCCAGCACTAAATCCTGCAATCCATGCCCTGAATCCAGCACTAAATCCTGCAATCCATACCCTGAATCCAGCACTAAATCCTGCAATCCATACCCTGAATCCAGTACTAAATCCTGCAATCCATACCCTGAATCCAGCACTAAATCCTGCAATCCATACCCTGAATCCAGCACTAAATCCTGCAATCCGTACCCTGAATCCAGCACTAAATCCTGCAATCCATGCCCTGAATCCAGCACTAAATCCTGCAATCCGTACCCTGAATCCAGCACTAAATACTGCAATCCATACCCTGAATCCAGTACTAAATCCTGCAATCCATACCCTGAATCCAGTACTAAATCCTGCAATCCATACCCTGAATCCAGCACTAAATCCTGCAATCCGTACCCTGAATCCAGCACTAAATCCTGCAATCCATGCCCTGAATCCAGCACTAAATCCTGCAATCCGTACCCTGAATCCAGCACTAAATCCTGCAATCCATACCCTGAATCCAGCACTAAATCCTGCAATCCATACCCTGAATCCAGCACTAAATCCTGCAATCCGTACCCTGAATCCAGTACTAAATCCTGCAATCCGTACCCTGAATCCAGTACTAAATCCTGCAATCCATACCCTGAATCCAGTACTAAATCCTACAATCCGTACCCTGAATCCAGTACTAAATCCTGCATTGTAAAGAAATATCCCCTTAGTCGGGGGCGGAGCCTAACTGCCTAGCAGACCAGACGTGCCCGAATAGGGCTCCCGCGTATGGGGACATAATCCGGGGTGATCCAGTCCCAAAAAGCGACATTTGCCTATCGCAACCTATACCGCGACCCGGGAGAGGCTGCTGCACCAGACGGTGCCTTTCCCGACCACATCGCTGCTGGAACGAGGTTTGCGGCCTACACAAGGAAGAGACCTGGGGAGACAGCCGCTCTCCAGACTCATTAACCACGGCGGGACACCTCGGGAAACACTCCCCCCCCCCCTGGACCGACGGGGGTTATCTCGGTCCACGCCAGCACACCTCACCTACCGCACAGCCGGCAGACGGCTACGCCTGTGGTCATCTGCCGTCCAGAGAGCCCTCGCAACATGGCGAACACACTCACTATCAGAAACACGCGACAGTCCAGGCCAGACGAGAGCGCTGTGCTGGATGGCATGCTACAACGCATCGACGAACTCTTCACCCGATTCTGGGAGAAGCTGGAGGAGCGTATGATGACAGCTAATGGGGAGCGGAGGAGCACACGGCTGCAAGCGGGTGAGAGGGAGAGGGGGACCCCACAGGGCATTAACTCCCGCCGAACCCCCAACCCACGTATACATAACACACCAACGAAGGAGACCAAGCAAGTATACCTCTCAAACCCCCCCAAAGGGGACAGGTATTAGCATGAAACGCACGACCACCCAGAACCCCCTGTACAATAAAGCGGCAACTGGCAATGGCCGTCCCAAAAGCCTTCCCAGGCCAAAGACTACTTGGAGGAACCCTCCCAGGCACCGACCACATCGCCGGAGAGTAGGCCACCGCAGGCGGCGGCAAAACATCCACACTCTACACGGCGCCCAACTGAGGATCAACCCGGCCTCACAGAGATACCAAGTTGGTGGATTGATGGTGCAGGCCTTCACAAAGACCTGGGGCCAGCAGGCGGCTGCCACATACCCGCATCCTACTGCCCCTGGGGGCGCTCTCCTAACCGTGGCCGTACCCAGTAGAGGTAATGTCTGATCTTTATCTCTCTGCCCAACAGACCGGACAAGAAACCTTCGGCGATGGGCACTAAACTCCCCACCTTGAAGGGGCACACCTGATAACCAATGAATTCCAATTAAACGACAAATCTCACCTGTTACCTGATGGCTGTTACTCCTAGGCGTTCCATATCCAATACTTTACACACCAGAGACATACCCAGCCTACAAGGACTTCCTAACCGGGACATGAAACCTAACATTAAGACACGCACACATTTACCACACGCGGTTGCTGAACACGAAGCGGACAAGGTGCGGACTTAGCTCACGTGGCCATTTACAAGTCCCTAATGTTCTGGACTTTCCCACCGCTGGGCAACCCATCTCGACTGCCTAAGATGTGATGTTTCTGCACGTCTAGACCGGGACTCAAAAATCTCTTTACTTGTTTCGATTGTGCCTGACTTTTCTCATACTAAAAATGCATATAATACCGCACAATGATGCTTAAACGCATGTCACTCTAACTCTAATTCCCACCCTGTTAGGCCTTGAGACACAGCGGAAGGTTTAAATGTGCCATTAACTGCATACTTGTATATATGTTTTCCAAATTGCATGCTCGAAGCCTGTGCTACAGCGCAGGGTTGGAACACGGGGGATGTGATGCCTAGGGGTCCCGTAGCCTCTTTACAAATAGGCATAAGCATAGCAGCTACCCGGTAGGGTAATTCACACTGTTATCTCCGAGCATAGGCTGACCTACGCCGGAGATTAGATTTAAGTAACAAACAGACCTAGGGAGCTCGGTGTTGAGATGTGCCCACTTCCTGTTAAACGTTACCGTACCCAAATGTTTATCAATCAGTCTCTCATTTAGCCTGTGTGTAGCCTCGCTGGGAACTCTGACTGTAAATATGACTGACAATTTGCAACCATTTATGCTTGGACTTACTCCGAGCGAATTCCTAGCCTAATTACGAGGAACCATAATGTACGATGTGCATGTTGCTAATATGCAGGTGAGGCCCACTTCACTTCACTTAACTCACCCTTACGGGTTTCCTTTACCACTTGTAAGCGGAACATCGTTCAGCTTGGATATACTTTAAGTTTACTAAACAACCTGTTCCATAATCTGATAATTATAATGAAAAAATGTGCAATGTTTCTTAATGCCATACCAATGTTATGTTATGTTTATATACCTGCTTACACCAGCTGTTGTGGCAGTGCAGGCATCTTTGTTCTCTCTAAGCACAAATAAAATAAAGATTGACAAAAAAAAAAGAAATATCCCCTTAGTCCTTCTGCAGACAATCAGGTAACAGGGATGTAAAAGAGAATTTGACCTGACATTTATCCAAGCCTTAATCCACCAATGTCAGTTTATTAGAGTGTGAGGTCTTCATAGCAGAGATAACTTATTATCATTTATGTATTGATGTTGGAATGCTGGTAAAACAGGTAATTGCAGAGAACTAAAATGGGAACTGCGAATTCTAGGCCCGTACAGCAGAGTCCGATATCCAGTTTTAAAAATTCTTGTGGAACTGCGGTGAGGGAGTGTACCATAACCACTTTATAATGGGTTAAATAGCTGCTTTCTAAAGATTTCTATCCTTCTCCAACGTTCTCTCTGCACCTGGCCTCTCCATTTAAGGCATTGAAAGGATGTTTGTTCTAATTACGGTAGCGATGAACATATTTTATGAACATATTTTATGCCAATACTTGATGTGCAGACAGCTGTACACATGTGTCACAACGTTTAGATATGACGAGAAGGCAGAGGATAGTTTCCCGGAACGCTCAATGTCTCCTTTGTTTAGATGATTGGGTACTCGTCGTATTTTAGTGCTGTTAAGATGAGACAGATGGAAGGATTTACAGATATTTCTCTGGTGTAAAATTTCACTCAATACTGAAGTTTGTGATCAAATGAAAATCTACGCCAGTAATGGCTAACTCTGGTACTGCAGGGATTTGTGGGTACTTCCCTTGATGCTTAGCCAGCCACTAAAATACCATATATAAAATACTAATAATTATAATAATATTAATAATGATATTCCATTATTTAACCAGAAAGGGAACATTTAGCTTGTTATTTTATTCCTCACTGTTATTACATTTTATCAATGGATGGTTGAAACAACTTGGCTGCAAATTAATCTTGTGACTGTAAGAAAGATTCCACAGTAGTATTCTTAAAGTTGCTGTGTCACTTTTGGGTGACTTTGCAATGCCTTCTGAAGGTGACATTCCCACACGTGTAAAGAGGCCTGAAGTGGGAGCTGAATGGATAAATACTTACCTAAAGCTCTCCCTCGGAGATCCCGCCATAATTAATCCACAATCCTTCTTCATGTACCAGGCACTGCATCAATGTCGTACTCTCACGCATGTGCAGGAGTACAGTACAGGGGTTTGTGAGACCGTGGGAGCCTTGACAGATTAATTCTCGCAATGGGCTGGATCATGCTTGTTTCCCATTCCCGCTACTGGTAACGGTTGTTGAAATTGACAAAGTTTCACAGCGAAAGCTCTGCCTTTTATCACGTTTTCTCAATTTCGCACTTGACCATAGGACAAAGCAGCCCATTCTTTGTCATATGATAGTTATAAATGACCTTGAAATAAACATTGAAAGCCATTTGTCAGTGTTTGCAGATGACACAAAACTAAAGTAATACAATGTGAGCAAGATATTGCTGCAGAGGGATTTAGATAGACTGGGGGACTGGGCACTAAAATGGCAGATGAAATTTAATGTAGAAAAATGCAGAGTTCTGCACTTCAGGTTAAAGAATGCACAAGTAACTTAGACGCTAAACAGTAGTGAATTATGGATAACAACACACGAGAATGATTTGGGAATTGTTATAGACAACAAACAGCGCCTCAGAAGGGATATGATAACATTATACAAATATAATCGGCACAAGTAGAGGGGAGAGTCAGCGCTAGATAACAAGATAGGGGGGCAGCAACCCAAAAGGGAATCCCTCAAGATCCTTAAAAAAACAAGATGTAATAATAAGAAGTTGGTAAGGGCTGCGCCAAAGTCTCGTAACAATGGATATACAATAGGAAACAGACCAAATGGTCTAGATGGTAATACAACAGTAAGTAAGGCTGTGCCAATAAATGGAATGGTGGGATACAACAGTAAGTAAGGCTGTGCCAATAAATGGAATGGTGGGATACAACAGTAAGTAAGGCTGTGTAAATAAATGGAATGGTGGGATACAACAGTAAGTAAGGCTGTGCCAATAAATGGAATGGTGGGATACAACAGTAAGTAAGGCTGTGCCAATAAATGGAATGGTGCCAATACAAACCATTGTCTGGAAATTTATTAATACATAGGACTATATATAGGACAAGAGGTCACACATTTAGACTGGAACAAAGGAGATTTCATCTAAAGCAAAGAAAAGGGATTTTTTTTACAGTAAGAGTACTAAGGATATGGAATTCTCTGCCTGAAGAGGTGGTTTGATTAGAGTCTATACCAGGGCCGGACTGGGAAAAAAATGCGGCCCAGGCATTTTTAAATTACAGCGGGCCACTAAAAAGGGGGCGGGCCAGATAGGGTGTGTTTTGTCATCGCCAATGACAAGCACGCCCCATCACAAAGGGAGCATGTTGGTTCAATGCTCTTCCAGGGTAGACCATGCGCAGAGCTCTGCTGAAGAGCTCTGGCATGAGAAAAAGACCCTGTATTTGTTCTGCACAGCGCAAGCAAATTCAATAACATGCTTGCACTGTGTTTGCTTGAAATTTGTCTCTGGTGTCTTCATAGTTGGGATACCAGGAGACAAAAATGCTAGGAAAGCATATTGTGCAGTGTGTGTGAGGGTGCTATGTGTGTGTAAGGGGTGTAGTGTGTGTGCAAGAGGGGTGCAGTCTGTGTGTGTGAGGGGTGTAGTGTGTGTGTGTGAGTGATGGGTGCTCTGTTTGCGTGAGGGTGCTATGTGGATAAGGGTACTGTGTGTGTGTGCTGTGTGTGAGTGGGTGCTGTGTTTGCGTGAGGGTGCTCTGTGTGTGTGAGGAAGCTGTGTGTGTCAGGGGTGCAGTGTGTGTGTGTGAGGGTGCTGTGAGTGTCAGGGGTGCAGTGTGTGTGAGTGAGGGTGCTGTGAGTGTCAGGGGTGCAGTGTGTGTGTGTGTGTATGTGTGTGTGTATGTGTGTGCTAGTGAGGGTGCTGTGAGTGTCAGGGGTGCAGTGTGTGTGTGTTGTGAGTGTCAGGGGTGCAGTGTGTGTGTGCTGTGCATGTCAGGGGTGCAGTGTGTGTGTGTGTGTGTGAGGGTGCTGTAAGTGTTAGGGGTGCAGTGTGTGTGTGCTGTGAGTGTCAGGGAGGCAGTGTGCATGTGTGTATGTGTGAGGGTGATGTAAGTGTTAGGGGTGCAGTGTGTGTGTGCTGTGAGTGTCAGGGGTGCAGTGTGTGTGTGTGTGAGGGTGCTGTGAGTGTTAGGGGTGCAGTGTGTGTGAGTGTGAGTGAGGGTTCTGTGAGTGTCAGGGGTGCAGTGTGTGTGAGTGAGGGTGCTGAGAGTGTTAGGGGTGCAGTGTGTGTGAGTGTGAGTGAGGGTGCTGTGAGTGTTAGGGGTGCAGTGTGTGTGTGTGTGTATGTGTGTGCTGTGAGTGTCAGGGGTGCAGTGTGTGTGTGTGTGTGTGTGTGTGCTGTGAGTGTCAGGGGTGCAGTGTGTGTAACTGTGTGAGTGAGGGTGCTGTGAGTGTTAGGGGTGCAGTGTGTGTGTGTGTGTGTGTGCTGTGAGTGTCAGGGGTGCAGTGTGTGTGCTGTGAGTGTCAGGGGTGCAGTGTGTGTGAGTGTGTGAGTGAGGGTGCTGTGAGTGTTAGGGGTGTCTGTGAGGCTGATGTGATGTGGGTGATTATTTCCCCCCTCCCTACTTACCTTATGCCTGGGAGGGGGATCCTGCTGCTGGCATCCATCCCTGGTGGTCCTAGTGGTGAGTGAACTCTAGCCTGTGAGGCTAGAGTTCACTCTCGCGAGACCCGGAGAGTTGCCATGGCAACGCTCCGAATCTCGCGAGAGGAACCCGGCGGAGATGCAAGTTAGAGCTCCGCCGGGTTCCTCTCCTGGCTCCCTCATTCTCTCCCCGCCGGCGGCCGGAATTTTGATCTTTGATCTCCCCACCAGGCCCGCCATGGACTACTGCAGGGCCGGCGCTCGGATAGTGCCCGATGGCCAATTGGAAGCGCTTCAGACTGGGTTTTTGCCTTCTTTTGGATCAACAGCAAAAACAAATGTGAGGAAGGCTGAACTTGATGAACACGTGTCTCTTTTTAGCTATGTAACTATGATGTTTTTTGAATGCATTGGAATTTCAATATGTGTATTTCATGAGTCTGAGAACCTCCAAGATACCTTTCAAGAAAATCAATAGGATTTGTTCATTAAATGCCGACTTGCAGTAAATTGAAAACTTAATTGCAAAATAAAGACTGTAATTTAGAGCTCGTCAGTCGACAATAACGTGGCTGACTACTGCCTATGAAGAAACACAAATTGGAAGCCAGATGACTAGGATCGTGTATTCACAAAGCCCTGTGGGTAAACACATGCATGCACAAAGTATTTGAATTGTTGCTGAAGGCTGGCATGTGCAGAGAGCAGTCATTCTCAATGTGAATAAGAACATTCCTCGACACAGTTACCCACAGCCAAACTAGGGCAGACCTGCCTAATCTGGGGTGTTTGGGAGACCTGTGGATTATGGGAGGACACCGACAGGGTTATTCACAAAAGAGATAATTCAAGCTGAATGTCAAATTTAAGCTAAATTTAAAGTTTTAAATTCGCTCTGAATTGTCACGTTAGTAAATAACCTGCAGGTCCTGTTTGTTTGTTTGTTTTTATTGACTGGCTATGACATCATATGAGCCTTGCTGTCCTACTGGTAGGAAACTGTAAAACGGTAGTGAATTGTTTTGAATAAAAACACGATTATTTTACGTGTCCTTGAAACAGACAAATTTAGCTGACTCCATCTGTCATTCTTCTCGTTACAATTCGACCATAATTACCCTCCCCAAATTGTAGAATGTAAAGAGAGGGAGAGAGAAAGAAAAGAAACTAAATAAAGAGCCACGGGCTATTATCTGCACAATATAGATATTCTGCTTTCTATCCCCCAAAATATATAAATAAATAAAACCCTAACACAATTTATAATGGAAAGCACTCATTACACATGTTCTAAGGAAGTGCCCTTGGGCGATTTTCCCAGAACCAGCAAGATAGAAAATAAATAAATTGTGGTGTCTAAGGTTCTGTGAAATGGATACAACCACTAGGTAAATCTAGCAAAACCTATTTAGAAAGTAACCGTCTGCTATACAGAAAGGGTAGTAGATATCTGAGCGGCCTTCCAGTGGGGGTGGTGACAGCTAACACGTATAGGTGTTGAAGAATTTTTGGGATAAAAACCAAATTAGTAAAATCTGTGTGACGTTTCATATCGGAACGACCATCTAATTTATGTCTGAAAGCACAATCTATGCCCGTACAGATATACGGATTAAGACCCAGGGGTGTCGAAATATGGATAATATGCTGTGAAATTGTATCTGTTGATTCCTAATACACCCATATTCTGGACGATCAATGAGTGCTCTGTTTATTGGGAATAGATTTATAAAAACCATTGTAAATTCCGGTGTTTTTTTTTTTCTGTCTGCTAAGGAGAGACAGGAAACACACAGCTGGTATGGGATCAATATGCCAATAAAAAGAACATTAAACTCTGGGAACTCTTTAAATTAACTCTTTCCTACCCAATCATTTGCACTTGATTTTTGCAGCAGACATTTAACCCATTAGGCCCAAGTGAAAAGCAGAAACACAACGCCTTACATTCTCTTTGGCACAGTAAGGCTGTAAGAAACAGACCCTCTCAATCTTCCAGATTACATTTTGTGCAAATTCCTAGTATTTTACATGGGAAATTGGTGCCCTGGTTTAACCCAAAATGAAATAAACAACAAGAAAAACTAACAGTAAATCAGATGTCATATCACAGTGGGAATCTCCCTGACAAATTAACTTTACGCTCTTATCACATACATCACAAAGTACACAGAGCAGGGAGAATATGGTAAACTTTGACCATCTAGGAGAGAGGGCTCAGTGATCAGTAAAGGACCCTTACTGGCCCACCCTGGGGGGCGTACACAGAAATGACCTGAATTGTTATTACATCTGCCTGTCTCCAGCAATGCTTAGTGGGTTGTCGTACCTGTATGTGTAAGTGTGCATGTTTTCACTAATCCCAGACACACAACAATTTACTGGTATTTCTTTCATTAGAAATTACAGGATGTACAGAACAGAAAATATTCATTAAATGCGTATAACACCATAAAATAAGAAATATATAGCTGTCAGTGTAACTGTCCTGATCTGGGCAATTAAACAATATAGTAACTGGTACAATATTTTACATGGCCTTGTAAAATACAATGCTTCTCCCTAAACCCAAAGCTTCCCCCCAGAGACTGAATGCCATACTGTGAATGAAGCCCAACATCTAGCTGTGACTGAAACCCACCATCTAAAGATACCTGATCCCCACCTTAACCCCATCCTGTAACCTAACCCATCGCTCCATCCTTTCACTTGATATGCCACCATCATCAATCTATCCAAAATAGCATCTAATCACCACCTACCCATTTCACTAACTCCCTAATTGTTGGTAATCCAATCTAGGGCAGCCCTTAAATTCTCCAACCATCAGCTTCACATTTTGTGTCTCAGTCTCCCTTTCCTCAGTTAGAGTGTTAGCTCACAGGTCACCTCAGTTAGATTAGAATGAAAAAGTGATCAAAGCCTGCAGTTACTGTCTAATTCTCCTTGTCCCTATCTGCCAGCTTATAATTGTGCACAGTTACTAATCTTTCTGTAGCAGCATGGATAACATTATTGGAATAAATGAATAAGATGCAGCCTTGTGTTACATGTTGGGATCCTTGCAGCCTTGCTCCTGCAGAGACAAAGTTGCCCATGCTACCTGCTGGAGGGACATGGACACTTACCTTGGCCAGACATGACATTTGTACTCTGAAGTTCTTCCCTTGCTGTAGGTTGGTGATTGTCATTGTGATTCCTGATGCGAAGCTGTTCTTTGCAAGCTATGTAGTTCTTCTGAGTTCCTAAGGACTGAGCTGTGATGCTCTGAGCTCTGTGGCTACACCTTTTTTCATCTGTGCTGCCACCTTGTGGACAAAAATGTGTAGTACTCACATGGAATGTCCTGTGTTATTAATTAGGCAACAAATGTATTAATGAATAGAATTATATTTATATGGTTTACAAGTTGATGACTCACATTTCATAACTGAAAATGTAGAAGAATTGAGATGGCTAAACAAATATACACCAAAGGTTTCGAAAAGGTAGAACCCCTACTGTTAAGTAAAAGTGCTACTTACCAGGATTTGTCATTTACTGTTTATGTTTTCCTTATATTTAGCAAATATGTGTTTGTGGAATATGAAAAAGAATATATTAAAAAAAAAAAACACACTGCTGTATTTACCTCTATTCTGGAACTGGGTGCCTCCATTTTAGCTCCTAGCCAATCACTGTTACAGAGCTTGCCTTTTTTTGCAATTGAATATAGCCACAAATACATGTCTCTGTTCTCCTTATTTGCATTGTGTGCCATGCTTGTGCCTAGACTGAACTGGATTGTAATGCCGATTCCAAAATCTACCCTTTGTCCACCCCTGGCCTAGATATTACAATTTCTGATTGAAAGCATTTTTGATTGCTTTAAAATAAAAATAAAAAGTTTAAAGGTGCAGAAAAGAAAGACAGAAATGCTTCATCAAAACATAGTAAAATGTAACAGAATAAGAGAAAAACATCAACTCACCAGGAACACACCGATAGAAGCACAAATCAGTGGTCACAAGCAACGTCACAAACTCATATATGTCACTATTTCGGCATCGGTACAAAATAGTTCTGGAACAAAAAATAGGAAAGTGAACCTTCACATTCTAACAAATTATGGATAGAAATGGTTTAATATTTTCACGAAAAATACAAATAAATAAAGTTCACATGATTGAGATATACGTTACATGGAAAGGGTAACTTACGCAGTCTGAGGAATACACAGGAGACGCAGTGCAGCACAGAAAGACGAGTTTTGTGACATGTTGGATCACCATTTGTGCAAGTGTTGATTGTGGACGACAAACGTGATGTTACTATTGTTAATTACATACTGCCGACATTGACTGAAATGCAATTTATTACCATATGTAAGATTATGCTGTTGATGCACACGCTTGTACATGAATGTTACTGTTGATCTCTGTGAAAATCAAAAATTTATGTTTATTAAAAAAAATATTAAAGGAACACTGTAGTCACCTAAATTACTTTAGCTAAATAAAGCAGTTTTAGTGTATAGATCATTCCCCTGCAATTTCACTGCTCAATTCACTGTCATTTAGGAGTTAAATCACTTTGTTTCTGTTTATGCAGACCTAGCCACACCTCCTCTGGCTATGATTGACAGAGCCTGCATGAAAAAAAAAACTGGTTTCACTTTCAAACAGATGTAATTTACCTTAAATAATTGTATCTCAATCTCTAAATTGAACTTTAATCACATACAGGAGACTCTTGCAGGGTCTAGCAAGCTATTAGCATAGCAGGGGATAAGACAATCTTAATTAAACAGAACTTGCAATAAAGAAAGCCTAAATAGGGCTCTCTTTACAGGAAGTGTTTATGGAAGGCTGTGCAAGTCACATGCAGGGAGGTGTGACTAGGGTTCATAAACAAAGGGCTTTAACTCCTAAATGGCAGAGGATTGAGCAGTGAGGCTGCAGGGGCATGTTCTATACACCAAAACTGCTTCATTAAGCTAAAGTTGTTCAGGTTACTATAGTGTCCCTTTAAATAATGGTTTATAATTCTGTTGCATAATATCATGTATAAAAGAAATGTACTCTCGGACCGTTTTGCACACAAGAGGTTAAAAAACGTTTAGGCGATATTCCCCTTTTCAGATGCACAGACAGCTACTGCAATCACCAATCTCCCGAACTGCAAACACGTGAATTCACCAATCTCACGAACTGGAACCTGGGGAATGCTCCAAACTCCCGAACAGGAAACACATGAATGCTGTAAACAGCCGAACAGGAAAAACCATACGAACAGTTTATACTCCTGGCAGTCGCACTGTAACAGCATACAATCCAATTCCCCCCAAGAACGAGACAACACTTCGTTTGAGGGTCAAGCAGAACTGATTTACTGGGGCTACCTGCCCGGCTTTTATGCAGGTCTCCCACCTGGTGGACACTCCCCTAGGGGACCAGATGGGAAACTGGGAAACATATTGGACATTGACCAATCACAAGCTTACAATCCCACAATGCATCACAATCCCTCCTCTCTGTCCTGGAGATAATTGGGAAGTAATCCAATTATCTCCAAGGACAGAGGCAAAACTTCATTAACCACATGGCAGTCAAAGGACAATAAAAGACATAAAAATACATACTGTTACATTTATCACATAGAACATACACATTCTACCTATCCCCAGATAGCTTAGATCTGAGCGCACATTATTACCGGATGGCGCTCAGATAACACACATACAGTTCAATCGCCATGGAGCCAAAGTCTTTCATACAGACTTTCAGTATACGGCTGGGCTCCATGGCATAGCTATCTGGGGTAGCATGGCTATAACAGTCCGCAGAAAGGCACGAACCAGCCTTTCTGCAGGGAAAAAGAACAGTGGTAAACATGGGGTCATAGTCCAGTGGCAGGAGGCGGGCGACCAGGCTCATCCAGTGGCCAGTGGCGAGGTTGGTTCCGCCACACCCTATTTTTATTTGTTTTCAAATTAATCTTAAAGATTTAGCACACTTCACCTTGGAGGATGAGAAATATTTCTCCCCTCTGTATGTAGGAATTCATGCTGGAATTGGGTGCCTGTCAATCATTGTTACAGGCTCTGCCTGCTGTGCTATGTCCTATCTGACCGAATGATTAAAAGTGAAAGATCCCCTTTACATATTTACGTTAGTGCTTTGAAGTGGTTATGGTGCTTGGAGTCTGTATGTATTTCAGTTTGAAACACAGCACATACAGAGTTAAAGAACCTAACTACATGCCGGAGGTGTAACAGCTCCGCCGGTGACATTAGATAGACTGGAACCAGATTCTGCGCATATTTGGTACACATAGTGCGCTGGAGATAGACGACCAATGGTAGAACCTCACCTTACTGCTGACGTTTATCTCTCAACCCTTCTTCCCCGACATTCATCCCCCTACAGTGATGGTGAGTGACATCATCAGGGTGTTGGGAGAACTTTGTCTCAGCGTGGAAATACAGGCAGCAAGTTTTAACTTTATTTTGTGACTTTTACATATTTATTACACAAAGAAACAGTATCAACAAGGATTATTTATTACAAACAAAACCGCTGTTATACTAAATGGTTAATAAACCTTTAAACCCCAGCAGGACAAGGATTTAATTATCTGTCATGAAGGAGTTAAAAACACCTGAACACAATTTCCCATTTTTTTCCAGTTTTTTTTTGTTTTTTTTATAGACTTCAGTGAATACGATTATGTTTGTTATATTGAGATAAAGTATGAAGTCCCTTCGAACTTTTAGTTCTGTTTTGTGGAATAACAATCTCTGCTTGTTCCCTAATGAGACCTTTCACAGAAAGAGATAAAATGAATGATGTCTCCCAGACGAGGCACACAGCCAGTCCCAGCCTCTCACTAACCGCAGTAAAAAAGAGAATTAAAGAGGAAGTTCACTGGAGGAAACAGCTCCGAGCTTTCTATGATATCAACCATGACAGCCCAGCAGGGCCGGACTGGGAATGCAAAGCAGCCCTGGAAAAATAGTCTATGCCAGCCCCATAAGTCATTGTGCTATGCAGTGTGTGTATGTTTTAATATATATATATTGTTATATTTCATTTTGTAATTCAAAATATTAGTCCTTTCAGGGTCATTCAATTATACAGTAAAGCACACTCACATGCAGACACAGACAATCTTACTCACACAAGCACATTGATACACAGGCTCACAGGCAATTTCATTGATATACATAAGCTCATTGACATAAAAACACAAGCTCAATGATGCACACAAATAGGCTCACTGACAGACAATCTTAATGACAAAAACAGACAAGCTTACTGGTACACACACACAAATTTAGTACAGACAAACTCTGATACACACACAAATTTACTACAGACAAGCTCACTGTTACACACACACTCACTAGCAGGCACACACACACAGAAGCTCCCTCACTAGCACACACACAGAAGCTCACTCACTAGCAGGCACACACACACAGAAGCTCCCTCACTAACAGGTACACACACACACAAACTCCCTCACTAGCAGAGATGCACACACACACACAGAAGCTCACTCACTAGCAGATGCACACACACACACACACACACACACACACACACAGAGAAGCTCACTCACTAGCACACACACAAAGCTTACCTGGCACTGGTAGGTAAAGGTGTCAATGTCTGGCCTCTGCATTCCAGCAAGGTCAGCAACTTCCGTCCAGGGGAGGGGCTTGTGTTCGGGAGGCAGTTCTTAAATGCGGGTGTGAGGCATGCGGCCGTAATTGCTGTACACTGTGCAGGGTGACTGACAGGTTTCCCTCTGAACGCAAGCAGAGTAATTGCAGCCTCACCAGCCCCCATCTCCTCCCTCATTACTCCCCTCAGACTGACACAGGCTGGCACACTCCAAAGGCTATATCATTTAAATGACATGTTGGGGCTGTGTGCCCGGACCCAGGTGGAAATTTCCCGGTATCCCGGTTGGGCCAGTCATATTACATATTCTTAGCCACCTACCAGTTTCCATACCTTTTGGGTACAGGCTTTCCTGGGATATGTATGGCGGCAGCAGAGTCTGGGGCATGTTCAGGCTCTCTCCTTCCTCTCCCCCTTATACTATCTTCTCCTCTGCCGCCCTGCGTGCCTCTCTGTATGGAGGGAGGAAGTGACCTGTGCTTCCTGTGCGGCTCTCCGTATGCTGGGAGGAAGTGACCTGTGCTTCCTGTGCGGTTCTCCGTATGCTGGGAGGAAGTGACCTGTGCTCACTGTGTGACTCTCTGTATGGAGAGAGTAAGTGACCTTTGCTCTCTGTGTGGTTCTCTGTATGGAGGAAGGAAGTGACCTGTGCTCTCTGTGTGGCTCTCTGTATGCAGGGAGGAAGTGACCTGTGCTCTCTGTGTGTCTCTCTGTATGTTGGGAGGAAGTGACCTGTGCTCTCTGTGTGTCTCTCTGTATGGAGGGAGGAAGTGACCTGTGCTCTCTGTGTGTCTCTCTGTATGCTGAGAGGAAGTGACCTGTGCTCTCTGTGCGGCTCTCTGTATGGAGGGAGGAAGTGACCTGTGCTCCCTGTGTGGCTCTCTGTATGGAGGGAGGAAGTGACCTGTGCTCTCTGTGTGGCTCTCTGTATGCAGGGAGGAAGTGGCCTGTGTTCTCTGTATGCTGGGAGTAAGTGGCCTGTGCTCTGTGTGTCTCTCTTTATGCTGAGAGGAAGTGACCGGTGCTCTCTGTGTGGCTCTCTGTATGGAGGGAGGAAGTGACCTGTGCTCCCTGTGTGGCTCTCTGTATGCAGGGAGGAAGTGGCCTGTGCTCTCTGTGTGTCTCTCTGTATGCTGGGAGGAAGTGACCTGTGCTCCCTGTGTGGCTCTCTGTATGATGGGAGGAAGTGACCTGTGCTCTCTGTGTGGCTTTCTGTATGCAGGTAGGAAGTGACCTGTGCTCTCTGTGTGTCTCTCTGTATGCTGGGAGGAAGTGACCTGTGCTCTCTGTGTGTCTCTCTGTATGGTGGGAGGAAGTGACCTGTGCTCTCTGTGTGGTTCTCTGTATGGAGGGAGGAAGTGACCTGTGCTCTCTGTGTGTCTCTCTGTATGGTGGGAGGAAGTGGCCTGTGCTCTCTGTGTGGTTCTCTGTATGGAGGGAGGAAGTGACCCGTGCTCTCTGTGTGTCTCTCTGTATGGTGGGAGGAAGTGGCCTGTTCTCTCTGTGTGGCTCTCTGTATGCTGGGAGGAAGTGACCTGTGCTCTCTGTGTGGCTTTCTGTATGCAGGGAGGAAGTGACCTGTGCTCTCTGTGTGTCTCTCTGTATGCTGGGAGGAAGTGACCTGTGCTCTCTGTGTGTTTCTCTGTATGCTGGGAGGAAGTGACCTGTGTTCCCTGTGTGTCTCTCTGTATGCTGGGAGGAAGTGGCCTGTGCTCTCTGTGTGACTCTCTGTATGCTGGGAGGAAGTGACCTGTGCTCTCTGTGTGACTCTAGGTATGCTGGGAGGAAGTGACCTGTGCTCTCTGTGTGTCTCTCTGTATGCTGGGAGGAAGTGACCTGTGCTCCCTGCGTGTCTCTCTGTATGGAGGGAGGAAGTGACCTGTGCTCTCTGTGTGGCTCTCTGTATGCTGGGAGGAAGTGACCTGTTCTCTCTGTGTGGCTCTCTGTATGGTGGGAGGAAGTGACCTGTGCTCTCTGTGTGTCTCTCTGTATGCTGGGAGGAAGTGGCGTGTGACTCTCTGTATGCAGGGAGGAAGTGACCTGTGCTCTCTGTGTGTCTCTCTGTATGGAGGGAGGAAGTGACCTGTGCTCTCTGTGTGTCTCTCTGTATGCTGGGAGGAAGTGACCTATGCTCCCTGTGTGTCTCTCTGTATGCAGGGAGGAAGTGACCTGTGCTCTCTGTGTGGCTCTCTGTATGGACGGAGGAAGTGACCTGTGCTCTCTGTGTGGCTCTCTGTATGCTGGGAGGAAGTGACCTGTGCTCTCTGTGTGGTTCTCTGTATGGTGGGAGGAAGTGACCTGTGCTCTCTGTGTGGCTCTCTGTATGGTGAGAGGAAGTAACCTGTGCTCTCTGTGTGTCTCTCTGTATGGAGGGAGGAAGTAACCTGTGCTCTCTGTGTGGCTCTCTGTATGGAGGGAGGAAGTGACCTGTGCTCTCTTTGTGGCTCTCTGTATGGAGGGAGGAAGTGACCTGTGCTCTCTTTGTGGCTCTCTGTATGGTGGGAGGAAGTGGCCTGTGCTCTCTGTGTGACTCTCTGTATGGTGAGGGGAAGTGACCTGTGCTCTCTGTGTGACTCTAGGTATGCTGGGAGGAAGTGACCTGTGCTCTCTGTGTGTCTCTCTGTATGCTGGGAGGAAGTGACCTGTGCTCCCTGTGTGTCTCTCTGTATGGAGGGAGGAAGTGACCTGTGCTCTCTGTGTGTCTTTCTGTATGCTGGGAGGAAGTGGCGTGTGACTCTCTGTATGCAGGGAGGAAGTGACCTGTGCTCTCTGTGTGGCTCTCTGTATGGAGGGAGGAAGTGACCTGTGCTCTCTGTGTGTCTCTCTGTATGGAGGGAGGAAGTGACCTGTGCTCTCTGTGTGTCTCTCTGTATGCTGGGAGGAAGTGACCTATGCTCCCTGTGTGTCTCTCTGTATGCTGGGAGGAAGTGACCTGTGCTCTCTGTGTGGCTCTCTGTATGGACGGAGGAAGTGACCTGTGCTCTCTGTGTGGCTCTCTGTATGCTGGGAGGAAGTGACCTGTGCTCTCTGTGTGGTTCTCTGTATGGTGGGAGGAAGTGACCTGTGCTCTCTGTGTGGCTCTCTGTATGGTGAGAGGAAGTAACCTGTGCTCTCTGTGTGTCTCTCTGTATGGAGGGAGGAAGTAACCTGTGCTCTCTGTGTGGCTCTCTGTATGGAGGGAGGAAGTGACCTGTGCTCTCTTTGTGGCTCTCTGTATGGAGGGAGGAAGTGACCTGTGCTCTCTTTGTGGCTCTCTGTATGGTGGGAGGAAGTTGGATGTGCTCTCTGTGTGACTCTCTCTATGGTGAGGGGAAGTGACCTGTGCTCTCTGTGTTGCTCTCTGTATGGTGAGGGGAAGTGACCTGTGCTCTCTGTGTGGCTCTCTGTATGGAGGGAGGAAGTGACCTGTGTTCTCTGTGTGGCTCTCTGTATGGAGGGAGGAAGTTACCTGTGCTCTCTGTGTGTCTCTCTGTATGCTGGGAGGAAGTTACCTGTGCTCTCTGTGTGGCTCTCTGTATGGAGGGAGGAAGTGACCTGTGCTCTCTGTGTGGCTCTCTGTATGGAGGGAGGAAGTGACCTGTGCTCTCTGTGTGTCTCTCTGTATGGAGGGAGGAAGTTACCTGTGCTCTCTGTGTGGCTCTCTGTATGCTGGGAGGAAGTGACCTGTGCTCTCTGTGTGTCTCTCTGTATGGAGGGAGGAAGTTACCTGTGCTCTCTGTGTGGCTCTCTGTATGGAGGGAGGAAGTTACCTGTGCTCTCTGTGTGGCTCTCTGTATGCTGGGAGGAAGTGACCTGTGCTCTCTGTGTGTCTCTCTGTATGGAGGGAGGAAGTTACCTGTGCTCTCTGTGTGGCTCTCTGTATGGAGGGAGGAAGTGACCTGTGCTCTCTGTGTGGCTCTCTGTATGGAGGGAGGAAGTGACCTGTGCTCTCTGTGTGTCTCTCTGTATGGAGGGAGGAAGTTACCTGTGCTCTCTGTGTGGCTCTCTGTATGGAGGGAGGAAGTTACCTGTGCTCTCTGTGTGGCTCTCTGTATGCTGGGAGGAAGTGACCTGTGCTCTCTGTGTGTCTCTCTGTATGGAGGGAGGAAGTTACCTGTGCTCTCTGTGTGGCTCTCTGTATGGAGGGAGGAAGTGACCTGTGCTCTCTGTGTGGCTCTCTGTATGGAGGGAGGAAGTGACCTGTGCTCTCTGTGTGGTTCTCTGTATGGTGGGAGGAAGTGACCTGTGCTCTCTGTGTGGCTCTCTGTATGGTGAGAGGAAGTAACCTGTGCTCTCTGTGTGTCTCTCTGTATGGAGGGAGGAAGTAACCTGTGCTCTCTGTGTGGCTCTCTGTATGGAGGGAGGAAGTGACCTGTGCTCTCTTTGTGGCTCTCTGTATGGAGGGAGGAAGTGACCTGTGCTCTCTTTGTGGCTCTCTGTATGGTGGGAGGAAGTTGGATGTGCTCTCTGTGTGACTCTCTCTATGGTGAGGGGAAGTGACCTGTGCTCTCTGTGTTGCTCTCTGTATGGTGAGGGGAAGTGACCTGTGCTCTCTGTGTGGCTCTCTGTATGGAGGGAGGAAGTGACCTGTGTTCTCTGTGTGGCTCTCTGTATGGAGGGAGGAAGTTACCTGTGCTCTCTGTGTGTCTCTCTGTATGCTGGGAGGAAGTTACCTGTGCTCTCTGTGTGGCTCTCTGTATGGAGGGAGGAAGTGACCTGTGCTCTCTGTGTGGCTCTCTGTATGGAGGGAGGAAGTGACCTGTGCTCTCTGTGTGTCTCTCTGTATGGAGGGAGGAAGTTACCTGTGCTCTCTGTGTGGCTCTCTGTATGCTGGGAGGAAGTGACCTGTGCTCTCTGTGTGTCTCTCTGTATGGAGGGAGGAAGTTACCTGTGCTCTCTGTGTGGCTCTCTGTATGGAGGGAGGAAGTTACCTGTGCTCTCTGTGTGGCTCTCTGTATGCTGGGAGGAAGTGACCTGTGCTCTCTGTGTGTCTCTCTGTATGGAGGGAGGAAGTTACCTGTGCTCTCTGTGTGGCTCTCTGTATGGAGGGAGGAAGTGACCTGTGCTCTCTGTGTGGCTCTCTGTATGGAGGGAGGAAGTGACCTGTGCTCTCTGTGTGTCTCTCTGTATGGAGGGAGGAAGTTACCTGTGCTCTCTGTGTGGCTCTCTGTATGCTGGGAGGAAGTGACCTGTGCTCTCTGTGTGGCTCTCTGTATGCTGGGAGGAAGTGACCTGTGCTCTCTGTGTGGCTCTCTGTATGGAGGGAGGAAGTGACCTGTGCTCTCTGTGTGTCTCTCTGTATGCTGGGAGGAAGTGACCTGTGCTCTCTGTGTGGCTCTCTGTATGCTGGGAGGAAGTGACCTGTGCTCTCTGTGTGGCTCTCTGTATGGAGGGAGGAAGTGACCTGTTCTCACTGGAAAAAGAAAATACAAAGACCTTAGTAACCCACACAAGAACTCATGTAAACACAGCAATCAGTCACTAAGAGGTAAACAGGCAAACACATAGACACATATAGACATATCCATTGTGAATTCTAGGTGTTATTGAGTTACCCAGGTTCCCAATCAAAATTTATCAGAAAGGAAATTCGGCCAGTTAAATCGAGACTGTTTATTTATTAAGGGATGCTCTCAGCCTGCATTCAATCTGTATGCCAAGGGCCTCGATTGTACAGGGCTTTACAAAGATCGAAAACAAAACAACTGCCTATATATGTGACGTGCTCAGGAAAACTCATTTAGATTGGGAGGCAAACTGACTCACAATGATGGCAATGAGCACATGGAATGGAAGAGCGAATTTTGAATTTTATAACATGACAGGAGGCTTCGTATTTGCTTAAGTCTCTCTTTACTAGAACTCCACAGCAGCACAGAAAACAACCAATCAGAAAAAAGTTAGGTACTATAAAACTCCCCTCCCCATGCATCATTTCCTTTTTCTTTGCTGCTCCGCATCAGTACAGGTCAGAGTACCTCTGCCTCCCGCTAATTTTAGCTGGTGGCTTTGGGTTTTATTATGATTTATTTAGGGTGTATATTTGTTAATTTAGTCATGTTGTTATGCTTATATATATTGCATTTTCATGTATATATTTTATGTTATAGCATATACCTATGTTATGTACATTGTATTTAGTCATAATCATTATTTTGATTCCATATTATATTGATTATACTTATTGTTTGTATATTTTTTATGCTATAAATGTTTTAGTTATGGCCTTTATCCTTTTCATGGGTTTATTTGCAGATTATTTATATTTTTCGTTTTTACTTTTCTTTCTGCTTCTGGATTTCTGCCGTTTTTTTTGCTCGTTTCCCCTGTGTCTTTGGGGATGTTGGCGGTATTTGGGGGGCCCCTGGGGATTCCTGTTGTTTGTTACCCCCCCCCCCTCTCCCTGGCGCCATTCTATTGGTTTCCCTCCCCTGTGGGGCTGCGGGCGCTCTGCTCGGGGTGTCAGGAGACTAGTCGCTTGGCTGCCTCCTCTGACTCCCCGAGCTCTGGTGTGAGACTGCCGGCACCCGGGGTTCCTCGCGGTCAGACGCGAGCACCCCGCGACCGGGTCTGCTCACGCACGTGGCCGCCTCGCCGCGGCCGGGTCTCTTTCAGCCACGTGGATCCGACCGGCCGGAGAAAGGGCGCCGGCTCACGGCCCCTCCTACTTCCACGGTCGGATCTCTGCGTTTGTTGCCCTGCTGAGATTCCCCGGCGGATCTCAGCAGGTTTACCACAATCCCATATATATCACTATAGTTATTCAGTGTAGATCTCACAGCGTGTTGTGAGCTCTAGGGCTTTTTATAGGTCAAATTCTAGACATCAGGAATGGTGGCTCAGGACATAAGCTGTTTGGCTGCATAAATCAGTCCAACAAGCACAAGTTCGAACCCCAGATTGGGCACCCATGGAAACGTAATATTTTAAGGG
The DNA here is from genome assembly GCF_036172605.1 of Pelobates fuscus. Classification (NCBI taxonomy): domain Eukaryota; kingdom Metazoa; phylum Chordata; class Amphibia; order Anura; family Pelobatidae; genus Pelobates; species Pelobates fuscus. Next base: position 165,741,030 of record NC_086324.1, on the reverse strand, counting down.
TTTCTATGACTGTTTTTATTTTACTGGCTGTGTGTTTGTCTCACAGTGTATATGAGTTTTCTATGTGTTTTCTCTCAGTGTATATGAGGTTGCTGTGTGTTTTTCTGACAGTGTATATGAGATTACTAAGTGTTTTTCTGACAGTGTATATGAGATTACTAAGTGTTTTTCTGACAGTGTATATGAGATTACTGTGTGTTTTTCTGACTGGGTATAGGAGATTACTATATGTTTTTCTGTCAGTGTATATCAGATTACTATGTGTTTTACTGACAGTGTATATCACAGATTGCTGGGTGTTTTTTACTGACTTCTGCGTGCCTTACGGACAGTGTATATCGCAGATTGCTGCGTGTTTTACGGACAGTGTATATCACATATTGCGGTGAGTTTGACTGCTGTGTATATCTCAGGATACTGTAGTTTTGCTGACAGTGTATATCACGGATTCCTGTGAGTTGCGGGTATTGTGAGCTCGGATTAGTGTGCCCCGCAGTATATAGCTTTTCGGGTCCAGCTATGGGGTCTCTGAGGAGACTACTCTGGTATGAACTCACTGTCCATGGCATTCATATAGTGTTAACAGACCTGGATCTGGAATACCAGTCTACACTGATTCTATTCAATATTTTCAGATATGATGATGATGGTATCTGTATTAGCGATTGAGACATCAAACAGATCGGTGTGGGCTTGTGCATACCAATTCACAGCTTAAGGTGAGTATCGCTCTATGTATCTTAATTTCATGGACATGGTAATCACTGTGACAACTTCCACTTATACCAATACAGCTGGGATAACGCTATTTGCCTGCTGGGCATTTAGGGACTGCCTGTCCCGGTTCAAGTTACTCACACAGCATTACGCTGTCAAAAGGGTTGATTATCTAAGGGTCCTATGTCACAAGACGCCCTGAGGATCTACAATTTTAGGGACCTCTAGCCGAACTCAGAGGTCCCCGTTACTCATTCAATACCCACTGTAAAGCGCTACGGAATTGGAAGGCGCTATATAAATACATGTTTATGATAATATTATGGTAATATACAACCCATTGATTGGCCTGCTATGTCTGTGCCCCATTGATTGGCCTGCTATGTCTGTGCCCATAAGATTGGCCTGCTTTGTCTGTGCCCATAAGATTGGCCTGCTTTGTCTGTGCCCATAAGATTGGCCTGCTATGTCTGTGCCCATAAGAATGGCCTGCTATGCCTGTGCCCACAAGAATGGCCTGCTATGTCTGTGCCCACAAGAATGGCCTGCTATGTCTGTGCCCACAAGAATGGCCTGCTATGTCTGTGCCCATGAGAATGGCCTGCTATGTCTATACCCATAAGAACGGCCTACTATGTCTGTGCCCATAAGAACGGCCTACTATGTCTGTGCCCATGCGAACGGTCTGCTATGTCTGTGCCCATAAGAACGGCCTGCTATGTCTGTGCCCATAAGAACGGCCTACTATGTCTGTGCCCGTTAAAACGGCCTACTATGCCTGTGCCCCATCGAATAGCCTGCTATGTCGGTGCCTACTTGATGGCCTGCTATGCATGCGACTATTTGCTTGGCTACCTTTCTGTGTCCATTCGTTTGGTCTGCTGGGCCTGTGCCCTACTGACGGCCTACACTATTGGTACCGATCCCCTTTTGGCCGCCGGCCTGGGGTAATTTCACTGAGGATAACCCTGAGCCCACCTGTGACATGGAGATAGGCAGGTGTCCAGACAAACACCATTGCCATAGTGTTCGAGAGGACACAAGTATACGGCCATCTGAGTATGGTGGGAAGGGTGAAAGCCCTAAACCTCAGGCCTGGAGGGCTAAGTTTCTTATGAAGACCCCGGACACATCCACGTTTTCCTCCAAACCGGTGACGGTGCATCTCCAAGGAGAACTTTGCACAAGCAAGGACCGGTACTCAGACTCCTACAGGAGAAAGCGGTGTTTTTTCCTTGTCTTTACCGGCTACTCCGTATCTGCCTCCCGGAATCCTTATAGGTTCAGTAGTTTTTTCCTGCGTTAGGTTAGCTCCTGGCCATGTCCAGCGGGACTTACTTTTCCTACGTTCCGGCCTGCTGTCTACCTTCTATCCGAGATAGAATTGGCGTATTATTCTTATCTACGTTATTTGTTGCCTTTTGTTTTTTTCTTGACTTCCTTTTCCTTTTCGCTCGGGTCGTCGTGAGGCCAGACTTGACCTCCTCTGACCTCCCAGGCACTCGTGGATCGCAGGAGAACGTCTCCAGCTTTCCTCAGACTACCAACGGTCTACCTGGACCCCGCGCGCACGCACGGGATCCGGATAGTCGGTTGATAGTTTTCCATCGTTGTTTCCGAAGATTGCCCTCAGCCTTATGCTGACATTAATAATTGGTGCGCACTACAGTTTGGTCCCCCTGAATCTCTAGGGACTCTAATTTGCACCACGGGAGGGTGCGGCCCTCCATCACCTCGATCCGAGTATATTTTCTTTCGGGAACAGAGGGCGAGCCCTCTCATACAGAACCGGATACTGATTTGTTATTAGAGGGCGCAACCCCTCACTCGCCCTCGTCCTGATACTGGGCTGGATTCAGAGGACAGGTTGGGAGGACCCACTCGCATCCGGTCACGGCTGTTGGTTACTAACGGGTGCGGCCCGCTCAGGCTAGCAGCTGGACGCTCTCACGGTATGCGATCACAGTGGTAGAGAGCGCGGCTCCCTCATACACTCGACGCTCTATTATACTGGCCATTTGTTCATCACACAGGCTTGTACCTGTGCAAAACATTGATGACTACACAGAGGGGCGTCCCCCCCTGCATTCAATTAGAACTGACATCCACGCTACTGACTTCGTTCTAGAGGTCTGCCTGGTCATGCAAGAATTGCATGTTTAGTCTGGATCCCTGGATCCGTACCGCTGTAAAACGCGCAAGAAATACTCAGAGGTATAACGGGGGGAGTCTCACACTTATTTGCACACACCCCTGGAGATGGTACGGCTAACAGGTGACCCTCCGGTACTAGGAGTGTGCAGGTTTATTGGCAGATTCTGCACCATGTAATACAGAGATTGCTTTCTGTTTTGGATATCCAGACCATTCCGAACAAACTGTGCAGACAGTTTCTCCCATGTCAAGATGTCAGGAGATATAGAGACCTTCATGGAGCAAACGGGCACTGCCTTGCTCGGGTAACAAGATTATGGAAGGCCTATTTCCTGGTCTGAAGGTAAAACCGTACGTATGGATCACAGGGTAAGACTGGAAACCCCGTTTGTCTTGACTTCCCCGGTCTTTATGATCTTGGGATAAGGCGGCTGGACTGCCCCGTCTCCTAGGAGGAGGACCCTCCGTCTATGCTCTATTTATCCCTCACGAGAGCCATTTTGTTGGATTCGTGCTAACCTACTTTTCAACTACCGTCGAGGAGACCTACGAGACTTCATGGAGGTACCTGGTGTGCCCCAATTCCTACACAGACATCTTTCACTCTTGGACGAGGGCATTTCTGGATGGAAATCTGCGCTCCAGTTTGCTTTTCCCATTCCTTTGCAGATTTCTGGGATTCACTATTCCCAGAGTAGTCGACCACCGTTTCCTCCACACAAGTTCAGTTCGAAACCCTGCATGGACGTCCTTTGGAGTCTTTTCTCTACTGCGTCCGAGGATTACTCAGTCCATTTGGAATATTGGTATCACTTAGAGTAGGGCTGGTTTGGCCACACTCTTGCCTGCATTATGTATTTATCCTCGGATGAGACATCTCACCGGGTAGGAGAGGAAGGAACGGAAGATCTTCCTCGGTTTTTCTATTGCAATTTTGATGGGGGACTTAGGCGCATTCCTTGAGATTGGAGATCTACCTGCAAGGCCGCATCGCCGAAGGACCCTGGCACGATCGGAGGAGCCGCCTTACGGATCGTGAGTTGAGACAGGGTGGCAGTTTCTCCTCGCGACCCTAAGTCCGAGATTGACCTTCAATATTATACAACTACAGGAATATGGCTAACAGGTCAACTTGCCAGCTCAGGGACCAACTGCTAGGAAACAGGTCGCAACACCACGTACAATGGATTTACCAGCGGATGGTGCTTTTTTCTGTATCTGAGATGCTTCGTCGGCTGGCATCTTCTTTGATCCGTCGGCTGTCGTTTATCGTTCTTGGAATGTCCGATTAGGATTACTCTGAAATTTCCTGGAATAGATACCAGCGACACAAACAGCGTTGGATTGGTGAACTGAGCGTTGAAACAGCAAATACGAAGCCTCCTGTCATGTTATAAAATTGTAGATTATGCTAGCTTTAGTGTACCTATAATCTTAATTTTATTAATGACAGGAGGCGAGTATTTCCCACCCATTCTTGTCCCTCCCTTGTTAATGTTATAGTTTGGATTGTCAGGTACGTACAGGGCCGGCCTTAGGGGTGTGCGAGCTGTGCGGCCGCACAGGGCGCCATGGAGCAGGGGGCGCCGTGCGGCCGCACAGCCGGCCGGGATTTAAAAAAAAAAAAAAAATTTTTTTTTTTTTTTTTTAAATTTGCAGCGGGGGCGGAGCTTACCGTGCGGCAGGGGCGGAGCTAAAAGCGCCGGTGTTCTGTCAGAATACTATACCTCGTCAGATTTCTATACCGGAAGTGACGCGGCCGCACCGGATGTGACGGAGCCGCACCGGACCTGACGTTTCGGAGCAGGAGAAGGAGGAGCAGAGCGCCGCGCAGGCGCAGAAGAACAGGTAGGATTATTTTTTTATCACGGTACAGAGATGAGGACGCGTACTGCGCATGCGCGAAGAACACACTGCGCCTGCGCTTGGAGCCACAAGGGGGGGGAGGTAGGGCATCTAATGGGACAGCGCGCGTGCGCACCAGCGGGCAGGGAGATCGATTCTGCCGAATATTCATTCGATCTCCCTGCCCCACACTGCGCACGCGCCACCCAGCCAGGACAGCCTCGGACACCGCGCATGCGCACTGAGGGGGTATAGAAATCTGATGGCCATATCTTCTGCTAAGAAATCTCCTACCCCCGAGTGCGCATGCGCGGTGTCTGCATTCTGACATCTCTCAGGTAAGCCTCGCTCCCAACACTCTCAGCCATCAGGGGGGACTGTGCTGTATTGGGGGTAACTTGCAGTATGGGGGGGGGTTCTGGACAGTATTGGGGGGAACTTTGCTGTATTGGGGGGGACTGTACAGTATTGGGGGGGGGGGGCTGTGCTGTATTGGGGGGACTGGACAGTATTGGGGGGGCTGTGCTGTATTGGGGGGGGGCCTGTGCTGTATTGGGGGGGACTGTACAGTATTGGGGGGGGGGCTGTGCTGTATTGGGGGGACTGGACAGTATTGGGGGGGGGGGTCTGGACAGTATGGGGGGACTGTGCAGTATTGGGGGGTCTGGACAGTATTGGGGAGAACTTTGCTGTATTGGGGGGACTGTACAGTATTGGGGGGCTGTGCTGTATTGGGGGGGACTGGACAGGATTTGCGGGGGTCTGGACAGTATTGGGGGGGGACTGTGCAGTATTGGGGGGGTCAGGACAGTATTGGGGGGGGACTGTGCAGTATTGGGGGGTGGATCTGGACAGTATGGGGGGAACTTTGCTGTATTGGGGGGGCTGGCTGTATTGGGGGGGACTGGACAGTATTGGGGGGTCTGGACAGTAGGGTGGGACTGTGCAGTATTGGGGGGGTCTGGACAGTATTGGGGGGAACTTTGCTGTATTTGGGGGGGACTGTACAGTATTGGGGGGGAATGTGCAGTATTGGGGGGGTCTGGACAGTATGGGGGGGACTGTGCAGTATTGGGGCGGGGACTGTGCAGTATTGGGGGGGTCTGGACAGATGGGGGGGACTGTGCAGTATTGGGGGGGTCTGGACAGTATTGGGGGGGACTGTGCAGTATTTGGGGGGTCTGGACAGTATTGGGGGGAACTTTGCTGTATTGGGGGGCTGTGCTGTTTTGGGGGGGCTGTGCTGTATTGGGGGGCACTGGACAGTATGGATGTCTGGACAGTATGGGGGGACTGTGCAGTATTGGGGGGGTCTGGACAGTATTGGGGGGAACTTTGC